>NC_141797.1:4508908-4826562 GCF_054643075.1 Acanthaster planci
CGCATGTACGAAGCCTTTTTTGAGCGGAGCTGACTTCGGGTAATGGAGAAAATGGCCGATTCACGCAAAAAAGTCAAGCAGTTGCACACAAACGTTCGCCTCCTTTTGCGGTTATTTCCGAAAGTAAAGCACATAGAGATATGAGAGGTGCATCAATCGAAAGAGGAGCATGTTCCCTTCCAGATGACACCACGATTACAAGATCTGGCCAATTTTTGATTTTTCAGATTGGCATATACGGAGCCTTCTTTGAGCGGAGCTGACCTCGGGTAATGGAAAAAATGGCAGATTTACGCAATAAGTCAAGCAGTTGCACACAAACCTTTTCCTCCTTTTGCGGTTATTTTCGAAAGTAAAGCACATACAGATATGAGTAGCGCATCAATCGAAAGAGGAGCATGTGCCCTTTCAGATGACACCACGATTGTCAGATCTAAAAGAATTTTTGATTTTTCAGAATCGCATATACGGAGCCTTCTTGTCCCGGGCTGAACTCGCCTAGTCTACAGTCTGTCAGATTTACCCCAAAAAATAAAGCATTTCCACACAAGCTCGCTCTTTCTTTTTCAGATATTTCCGAAACTAAAGCACATAGGGAGATGAATCTCTCACGAATCGAAAGAAAATCATGTGCCCTTTCAGATGACTCCACGAACGTCAGATCTGAAAGAATTTTTGATTTTTCATCACCGCATATACGGAGCCTTCTTTGAGTTGGGCTTGAACACGGGAAGTGCGAATAAGTCAGATTTTTTCAAGCAAATCGAGCATTTGTACACAACCTAGCGCTTTCTTTTCCAGATAGTTCCAAAACTAAAGCACATAGGGAGATGAATGTCTCACTAATCGAAAGAAGAGCATGTGCCCTTTCAGATGACACCACGATTGTCAGTTCTGAAAGAATTTTTGATTTTTCATCACCGCATATACGGAGCCTTCTTTGAGTTGGGCTTGAACACGGGAAGTGCGTGCACGTGAGATTTATGGAGAAAAATCGAGCATATCCACACAAACTCGCGCTTTCTTTTCCAGATATTTCCGAAACTAAAGCACATATGGAGATGAATCTCTCATGAATCGAAAGAAGAGCATGTGCCCTTTCAGATGACACCACGATTGTCAGATCTGAAAGAATTTTTGATTTTTCATCATCGCATATACGGAGCCTTCTTCTCCCGGGCTGAACTCGCCTAGTCTACAGTCTGTCAGATTTACCCCAAAAAATAAAGCATTTCCACACAAGCTCGGGCTTTCTTTTTCAGATATTTCTGAAACTAAAGCACATAGGGAGATGAATCTCTTACGAATCGAAAGAAGAGCATGTGCCCTTTCAGATGACACCACGATTGTCAGTTCTGAAAGAATTTTTGAGTTTTCATCACCGCATATACGGAGCCTTCTCTCAGTTGGGCTTGAACACGGGAAGTGCGAATAAGTCAGATTTTTGCAAGCAAATCGAGCATTTGTACACAACCTTGCGCTTTCTTTTCCAGATAGTTCCGAAACTAAAGCACATATGGAGATGAATGTCTCACGAATCGAAAGAAGAGCATGTGCCCTTTCAGATGACACCACGATTGTCAGATCTGAAAGAATTTTTGATTTTTCAGAATCGCATATACGGAGCCTTCTTTGAGTTGGGCTTGAGCACGGGAAGTGCGTGCACGTGAGATTTACGCAAACAAATCGAGCATTTGTACACAAAGTTGCGCTTTCTTTTCCAGATATTTCGGAAACTAAAGCACATATGGAGATGAATCTCTCATGAATCGAAAGAAAAGCATGTGCCCTTTCAGATGACACCACGATTGTCAGATCTGAAAGAATTTTTGATTTTTCATCACTGCATATACGGAGCCTTCTTTGCGTTGGGCTTGAGCACGGGAAGTGCGAATAAGTCAGATTTCCGCAAGCAAATCGAGCATTTGTACACAAACCTGCGCTTTCTTTTCCAGATAGTTCCGAAACTAAAGCACATATGGAGATGAATCTCTCATGAATCGAAAGAAGAGCATGTGCCCTGTAAGATGACACCACGATTGTCAGTTCTGAAAGAATTTTTGATTTTTCAGAATCGCATATACGGAGCCTTCTTTGAGTTGGGCTTGAGCACGGGAAGTGCCTGCACGTGAGATTTAAGCAAACAAATCGAGCATATCCACACAAACCAGCGCTTTCTTTTCCAGATATTTCCGAAACTAAAGCACATATGGAGATGAATCTTGCACGAATCGAAAGAGAAGCATGTGCCCTTTCAGATGACACCACGATTGTCAGTTCTGAAAGAATTTTTGATTTTTCATCACCGCATATACGCAGCCTTCTTTGAGTTGGGATTGAACACGGGAAGTGCGTGCACTTGAGATTTACGCTAAAAATCGAGCATATCCACACAAACTAGCGCTTTCTTTTCCAGATATTTCCGAAACTAAAGCACATATGGAGATGAATCTTGCACGAATTGAAAGAGGAGCATGTGCCCTTTCAGATGTCACCACGATTGTCAGATCTAAAAGAATTTTTGATTTTTCAGAATAGCATATACGGAGCCTTCTTCTCCCGAGCTGAACTCGGCCAGTGGACAGCCTGTCAGATTTACCCCAAATAAATCAATATTTCCACACAAACTGGCGATTTCTTTTCCAGATATTTCCAAAACTAAAGCACATAAGGAGATCAATCTTGCACAAAGCGAAAGAGGAGCATGTGCCCTATAAGATGACACCACGATTGTCAGATCTAAATGAATTTTTGCTTTTTCATCATCGCATATACGGAGTATTCTTTGAGTTGGGGTTGAGCACGGGAAGTGCGTGCACGTGAGATTTACGCAAAAAATCGAGCATATCCACACAAACTAGCGCTTTCTTTTCCAGATATTTCGGAAACTAAAGCACATATGGAGATGAATCTCTCATGAATCGAAAGAAAAGCATGTGCCCTTTCAGATGACACCACGATTGTCAGTTCTGAAAGATTTTTTGATTTTTCATCACCGCATATACGGAGCCTTCTTTGAGTTGGGCTTGAACACGGGAAGTGCGTGCACGTGAGATTTACGGAAAAATCGAGCATATCCACACAAACTCGCGCTTTCTTTTCCAGATATTTCCGAAACTAAAGTACATATGGAGATGAATCTCTCATGAATCGAAAGACTAGCATGTGCACTTTCAGATGACACCACGATTGTCAGATCTAACAGAATTTTTGATTTTTCATCATCGCATATATGGAGCCTTCTTCTCCCGGGCTGAACTCGCCTAGTCTACAGTCTGTCAGATTTACCCCAAAAAATAAAGCATTTCCACACAAGCTCGGGCTTTCTTTTTCAGATATTTCCGAAACTAAAGCACATAGGGAGATGAATCTCTTACGAATCAAAAGAAGAGCATGTGCCCTTTCAGATGACACCACGATTGTCAGTTCTGAAAGAATTTTTGATTTTTCATCACCGCATATACGGAGCCTTCTTTGAGTTGGGCTTGAACACGGGAAGTGCGAATAAGTCAGATTTTTGCAAGCAAATCGAGCATTTGTACACAACCTTGCGCTTTCTTTTCCAGATAGTTCCGAAACTAAAGCACATATGGAGATGAATGTCTCACGAATCGAAAGAGGCGCATGTGCCCTTTCAGATGACACCACGATTGTCAGATCTGAAAGAATTTTTGATTTTTCAGAATCGCATATACGGAGCCTTCTTTGAGTTGGGCTTGAGCACGGGAAGTGCGTGCACGTGAGATTTACGCAAACAAATCGAGCATTTGTACACAAAGTTGCGCTTTCTTTTCCAGATATTTCCGAAACTAAAGCACATATGGAGATGAATCTCTCACAAATCGAAAGACTAGCATGTGCACTTTCAGGTGACACCGCGATTGTCAGTTCTGAAAGAATTTTTCATCACCGCCTATACGGAGCCTTCTTTGAGTTGGGCTTGAGCACGGGAAGTGCGAGTACGTGAGATTTACGCAACCAAATCGAGCATTTGTACACAAAGTTGCGCTTTCTTTTCCAGATAGTTCCGAAACTAAAGCACATATGGAGATTAATCTCTCTTGAATCGAAAGAACAGCATGTGCCCTTTCAGATGACACCACGATTGTCAGATCTGAAAGAATTTTTGCTTTTTCAGAATAGCAAATACGGAGCCTTCTTCTCCCGAGCTGAACTCGGCCAGTGGACAGCCTGTCAGATTTACCCAAAAAAATCAATATTTCCACACAAACTGGCGATTTCTTTTCGAGATATTTCCAAAACTAAAGCACATGAGGAGATGAATCTTAACAAAGTGAAAGAGGAGCATGTGCCCTATAAGATGACACCACGATTGTAAGATCTAAAAGAATTTTTGCTTTTTCATCATCGCATATACGGAGCCTTCTTCTCCCGGGCTGAACTCGGATAGTGGACAGCCTGTCAGATTTACCGCAAAAAATCAAGCTTTTCCAAAGAAACTTGCGCCTTCTTTTCCAGATATTTCCAAAACCAAAGCACATATGGAGATGAATCTCTTACGAATCGAAAGAAAAGCATGTGCCCTTTCAGATGACACCACGATTGTCAGATCTGAAAGAATTTTTGATTTTTCATCACTGCATATACGGAGCCTTCTTTGCGTTGGGCTTGAGCACGGGAAGTGCGAATAAGTCAGATTTCCGCAAGCAAATCGAGCATTTGTACACAAACCTGCGCTTTCTTTTCCAGATAGTTCCGAAACTAAAGCACATATGGAGATGAATCTCTTATGAATCGAAAGAAGAGCATGTGCTCTGTAAGATGACACCACGATTGTCAGATCTAAAACAATTTTTGCTTTTTCATCATCGCATATACGGAGCCTTCTTTGAGTTGGGCTTGAGCACGGGAAGTGCGTCCACTTGAGATTTACGCAAAAAATCGAGCATATCCACACAAGCTCGCTCTTTCTTTTCCAGATATTTCCGAAACTAAAGCACATAGGGAGATGAATCTCTCACGAATCGAAAGAAAATCATGTGCCCTTTCAGATGACTCCACGAACGTCAGATCTGAAAGAATGTTTGATTTTTCATCACCGCATATACGGAGCCTTCTTTCAGTTGGGCTTGAACACGGGAAGTGCGAATAGGTCAGATTTTTTCAAGCAAATCGAGCATTTGTACACAACCTTGCGCTTTCTTTTCCAGAGATCAAAGCACAAATGGAGATGAATCTCTCATGAATCGAAAGAAGAGCATGTGCCCTTTCAGATGACACCACGATTGTCAGATCTAAAAGAATTTTTTATTTTTCAGAATCGCATATACGGAGCCTTCTTCTCCCGGGCTGAACTAGCCTAGTGGACAGCCTGTCAGATTTACCCCAAAAAATCAAGCATTTCCACACAAACTTGCGCTTTCTTTTCCAGATAGTTCCGAATTAAAGCTCATATGGAGATGAATCTTGCACGAAGCGAAAGAGGAGGATGTGCCCTTTCAGATGACACCACGATTGTCAGATCTAAAAGAATTTTTGATTTTTCATCATCGCATATACGGAGCCTTCTTTGAGTTGGGCTTGAGCACGGGAAGTGCGTGCACGTGAGATTTATGCAAACAAATCGAGCATTTGTACACAAAGTTGCGCTTTCTTTTCCAGATAGTTCTGAAACTAAAGCACATATGGAGATGAATATCTCATGAATCGAAAGAAGAGCATGTGCCCTTTCAGATGACACCACGATTGTCAGATCTGAAAGAATTTTTGATTTTTCAGAATCGCATATACGGAGCCTTCTTCTCCCGGGCTGAACTCACCTAGTCTACAGTCTGTCAGATTTACCCCCAAAAATAAAGCATTTCCACACAAGCTCGGGCTTTTTTTTTCAGATATTTCCGAAACTAAAGCACATATGGAGATGAATCTCTAACGACTCGAAAGAAAATCATGTGCCCTTTCAGATGACACCACGATTGTCAGTTCTGAAAGAATTTTTGATTTTTCATCACCGCATATACCGAGCCTTTTTTTAGTTGGGTTTGAACACTGGAAGTGCAAATAAGTCAGATTTTCGCAAGCAAATCGAGCATTTGTACACAACCTTGCACTTTCTTTTCCAGATAGTTCCGAAACTAAAGCACATATGGAGATGAATCTCTCATGACTCGAAAGAGGAGCCTGTACCCTTTCAGATGATACCACGATTGTCAGTTCTGAAAGAATTTTTGATTTTTCATCACCGCATATACGGAGCCTTCTTTGAGTTGGGCTTGAGCACGGGAAGTGCGTGAACGTGAGATTTACGGAATAAATCGAGCTTATCCACACAAACTCGCGCTTTCTTTTCCAGATAGTTCCGAAACTAAAGCACATATGGAGATGAATATCTCATGAGTCGAAAGAAGAGCATGTGCCCTTTCAGATGACACCACGATTGTCAGTTCTGAAAGAATTTTTGGGCTGAACTCACCTAGTCTACAGTCTGTCAGATTTACCCCCCAAAATAAAGCATTTCCACACAAGCTCGGGTTTTTTTTTCCAGATATTTCCGAAACTAAAGCACATATGGAGATGAATCTCTAACGACTCGAAAGAAAATCATGTGGCCTTTCAGATGACACCACGATTGTCAGTTCTGAAAGAATTTTTGATTTTTCATCACCGCATATACGGAGCCTCTTTGAGTTGGGCTTGAGCACGGGAAGTGCGAATAAGTCACATTTACGCAAAAAAATCGAGCATTTGTACACAACCTGCGCTTTCTTTTCCAGATAGTTCCGAGACTAAAGCACATATGGAGATGAATTTCTCACAAATCGAAAGAAGAGCATGTGCCCTTTCAGATGACACCACGATTGTCAGATCTAAAAGAATTTTTGCTTTTTCATCATCGCATATTCGGAGCCTTCTCGGAGTTGGGCTTGAGCACGGGAAGTGCGAATAAGTCACATTTACGCAAAAAAATCGAGCATTTGTACACAACCTGCGCTTTCTTTTCCAGATAGTTCCGAGACTAAAGCACATATGGAGATGAATCTCTCATGAATCGAAAGAAGAGCATGTGCCCTTTCATGTATAGATATTTCCGAAACTAAGCACATGAGGAGATGAATCTTGCACAAAGCGATCTAAAAGAATTTTTGATTTTTCAGAATCGCATATACGGAGCCTTTTTCTCCTGGGCTGAACTCGGATAGTGGACAGCCTGTCAGATTTACCGCAAAAAATCAAGCTTTTCCACACAAACTCTCACCTTCTTTTCCAGATATTTCCAAAACCAAAGTGCATATGGAGATGAATCTCTTACGAATCGAAAGAAAAGCATGTGCCCTTTCAGATGACACCACGATTGTCAGATCTGAAAGAATTTTTGATTTTTCATCACTGCATATACGGAGCCTTCTTTGCGTTGGGCTTGAGCACGGGAAGTGCGAATAAGTCAGATTTCCGCAAGCAAATCGAGCATTTGTACACAAACCTGCGCTCTCATGACTCGAAAGAAGAGCATGTGCCCTTTCAGATGACACCACGATTGTCAGATTTAAAAGAATTTTTAATTTTTTCAAAATCGCATATACGTAGCCTTCTTTTCCCGGGCTGAACTAGCCTAGTGGACAGCCTGTCAGATTTACCCCAAAAAATCAAGCATTTCCACACAAACTCGCGCTTTCTTTTTCAGATATTTCCAAAACTAAAGCACATATGAAGATGAATCTCTCACGAATCGAAAGAAAAGCATGTGCCCTTTCAGAAGACACCACGATTGTCAGTTCTGAAAGAATTTTTGATTTTTCATCACCGCATATACGAAGCCTTTTTCTCCCGGGCTGATCTCGGATAGTGGACAGCCTGTCAGATTTCCCCCCAAAAATCACGCATTTCCACAGAAACACGCGCATTCTTTTCCTGATATTTCCGAAACTAAAGCACATATGGAGATGAATGTCTCACGAATCGAAAGAAAAGAATGTGCCCTGTAAGATGACACCACGATTGTCAGTTCTGAAAGAATTTTTGATTTTTTAGAATCGCATATACGGAGCCTTCTTTGAGTTGGGCTTGAGTACGGGAAGTGCGTGCACGTGAGATTTACGCAAACAAATCGAGCATTTGTACACAAAGTTGCTCTTTCTTTTCCAGATATTTCGGAAACTAAAGCATATATGGAGATGAATTTTGCACGAATCGAAAGAGGAGCATGTGCCCTGTAAGAGAAAACCACGATTGTCACATGTAAAAAATTTTTTGATTTTTCAGAATCGCATATACGGAGCCTTCTTCTCCCGGGCTGAACTCGAATAGTGGACAGCCTGTCAGATTTACCCCCAAAAAATCAAGCATTTCCACACAAACTCGTGCATTCTTTTCCAGATAGTTCCGAAACTAAAGCACATATGGAGATGAATCTCTCATGAATCGAAAGAAGAGCATGTGCCCTGTAAGATGACACCACGATTGTCAGTTCTGAAAGAATTTTTGATTTTTCATCACCGCATATACGGAGCCTTCTTTGAGTTGGGCTTGAGCACGGGAAGTGCAAGTACGTGAGATTTACGCAAACAAATCGAGCATTTGTACACAAAGTTGCGCTTTCTTTTCCAGATATTTCCGAAACTAAAGCACATATGGAGATGAATCTCTCATGAATCGAAAGAAGAGTATGTGCCCTGTAAGATGACACCACGATTGTCAGATCTAAAAGAATTTTCGATTTTTCAAAATCGCATATACGGAGCCTTCTTTCCCGGGCTGAACTCGGCTAGTGGACAGCCTGTCAGATTTACCCCAAAAAATCAAGCATTTCCACACAAACTCGCGCTTTCTTTTTCAGATATTTCCGAAACTAAAGCACATATGAAGATGAATCTCTCACGAATCGAAAGAAAAGCATGTGCCCTTTCAGAAGACACCACGATTGTCAGTTCCGAAAGAATTTTTGATTTTTCATCATCGCATATACGGAGTCTTCTTTGAGTTGGGCTTGAACACGGAAGTGCGAATAAGTCAGATTTCCGCAAACAAATCTAGCATTTGTACACAACCTTGCCCTTTCTTTTCCAGATAGTTCCGAAACTAAAGCATATATGGAGACGAATCTCTCATGACTCGAAAGAAGAGCATGTGCCCTTTCAGATGACACCACGATTGTCAGATTTAAAAGAATTTTTTCATTTTTTCAAAATCGCATATACGGAGCCTTCTTTTCCCGGGTTGAACTCGGATAGTGGACAGCCTGTCAGATTTACCCCAAAAAATCAAGCATTTCCACACAAACTCGCGCTTTCTTTTTCAGATATTTCCGAAACTAAAGCACATATGAAGATGAATCTCTCACGAATCGAAAGAAAAGCATGTGCCCTTTCAGAAGACACCACGATTGTCAGTTCTGAAAGAATTTTTGATTTTTCATCACCGCATATACGGAGCCTTTTTCTCCCGGGCTGATCTCGGATAGCAGACAGCCTGTCAGATTTACCCCAAAAAATCACGCATTTCCACAGAAACTCGCGCATTCTTTTCCTGATATTTCCAAACTAAAGCACATATGGAGATGAATGTCTCACGAATCGAAAGAAAAGCATGTGCCCTGTAAGATGACACCACGATTGTCAGTTCTGAAAGAATTTTTGATTTTTTAGAATCGCATATACGGAGCCTTCTTTGAGTTGGGCTTGAGTACGGGAAGTGCGTGCACGTGAGATTTACGCAAACAAATCGAGCATTTGTACACAAAGTTGCTCTTTCTTTTCCAGATATTTCGGAAACTAAAGCATATATGGAGATGAATCTTGCACGAATCGAAAGAGGAGCATGTGCCCTGTAAGAGAACACCACGATTGTCACATGTAAAAATTTTTTCGATTTTTCAGAATCGCATATACGGAGCCTTCTTCTCCCTGGCTGAACTCGGATAGTGGACAGCCTGTCAGATTTACCCCCCAAAAATCAAGCATTTCCACACAAAGCGTGCATTCTTTTCCAGATATTTCCGAAACTAAAGCACATATGGAGATGAATCTCTCATCAATTGAAAGAAGAGCATGTGCCCTGTAAGATGACACCACGATTGTCAGATCTAAAAGAATATTTGATTTTTCATCATTGCATATACGGAGCCTTCTTTGAGTTGGGCTTGAGCACGGGAAGTGCGAATAAGTCAGATTTCCGCAAGCAAATCGAGCATTTGTACACAAACCTGCGCTTTCTTTTCCAGATAGTTCCGAAACTAAAGCACATATGGAGATGAATCTCTCATGAATCGAAAGAAGAGCATGTGCCCTGTAAGATGACACCACGATTGTCAGATCTAAAAGAATTTTTGATTTTTCATCACCGCATATACGGAGCCTTCTTTGAGTTGGGCTTGACACGGGAAGTGCGATTAAGTCAGATTTCCGCAAGCAAATCGAGCATTTGTACACAACCTTGCACTTTCTTTTCCAGATAGTTCCGAAACTAAAGCACATATGGAGATGAATCTTGCACGAATCGAAAGAGGAGCATGTGCCCTTTCAGATGACACCACGATTGTCAGATCTGAAAGAATTTTTGATTTTTCAGAATCGCATATACGGAGCCTTCTTTGAGTTGGGATTTAACTCGGGAAGTGCGTGCACTTGAGATTTACGCTAAAAATCGAGCATATCCACACAAACTCGCGCTTTCTTTTCCAGATAGTTCCGAAACTAAAGCACATATGGAGATGAATCTTGCACGAATTGAAAGAGGAGCATGGGCCCTTTCACATGACACCACGATTGTCAGATCTAAAAGAATTTTTGATTTTTCAGAATCGCATATACGGAGCCTTCTCTCAGTTGGGCTTGAACACGGGAAGTGCGAATAAGTCAGATTTTTTCAAGCAAATCGAGCATTTGTACACAACCTTGCGCTTTCTTTTCCAGATATTTCCGAAACTAAAGCACATATGGAGATGAATCTCTCATGAATCTCAAGAAAAGCATGCGCCCTTTGAGATGACACCACGATTGTCAGTTCTGAAAGAATTTTTGATTTTTCATCATCGCATATACGGAGCCTTCTTTGAGTTGGGCTTGAGCACGGGAAGTGCGAGTACCTGAGATTTACGCAAACAAATCGAGCATTTGTACACAACCTTGCGCTTTCTTTTCCAGATATTTCCGAAACTAAAGCACATATGGAGATGAATCTGGCACGAAGCGAAAGACGAGCATGTGCCCTTTCAGATGACACCACGATTGTCAGATCTAAAAGAATTTTTGCTTTTTCATCATCGCATATATGGAGCCTTCTTTGAGTTGGTCTTGTGCACGGGAAGTGCGTGCACGCTAGATTTACGCAAAATATCGAGCATATCCACACAAACTTCGGCTTTCTTTTCCAGATATTTCCGAAACTAAAGCACATATGGAAATGAACCTCTCATGAATCAAAGAGGAGCATTTGCCCTTTCAGATGACACAACGATTGTTAGTTCTGAAAGAATTTTTGATTTTTCATCATCGCATATACGGAGCCTTCTTTGAGTTGGGCTTGAGCACGGGAAGTGCGAGTACGTGAGATTTACGCAAACAAATCGAGCATATCCACACAAACTCGCGCTTTTTTTCCAGATATTTCCGAAACTAAAGCACATATGGAGATGAATCTCTCATGACTCAAAAGAAGAGCATGTGCCCTGTGTGATGACACCACGATTGTCAGATCTAAAAGAGTTTTTGATTTTTCAGAATCGCATATACGGAGCCTTCTTCTCCCAGGCTGAACTCGGATAGTGGACAGCCTGTCAGATTTACCGCAAAAGATCAAGCTTTTCCACAGAAACTTGCGCCTTCTTTTCCAGATATTTCCGAAACTAAAGCACATATGGAGATGACTCTGGCACGAAGCAAAAGAGGAGCATGTGCCCTGTAAGATGACACCACGATTTTCAGATCTAAAAGAATTTTTGATTTTTCATCACCGCATATACGAAGCCTTTTTCTCCCGGGCTGATCTCGGATAGTGGACAGCCTGTCAGATTTCCCCCCAAAAATCACGCATTTCCACAGAAACACGCGCATTCTTTTCCTGATATTTCCGAAACTAAAGCACATATGGAGATGAATGTCTCACGAATCGAAAGAAAAGAATGTGCCCTGTAAGATGACACCACGATTGTCAGTTCTGAAAGAATTTTTGATTTTTTAGAATCGCATATACGGAGCCTTCTTTGAGTTGGGCTTGAGCACGGGAAGTGCGTGCACGTGAAATTTACGCAAACAAATCGAGCATTTGTACACAAAGTTGCTCTTTCTTTTCCAGATAGTTCTGAAACTAAAGCACATATGGAGATGAATTTTGCACGAATCGAAAGAGGAGCATGTGCCCTGTAAGAAAACACCACAATTGCCACATCTAAAAGAATTTTTGATTTTTCAGAATAGAATATACGGAGCCTTCTTCTCCCGGGCTTAACTCAGATAGTGGACAGCCTGTCAGATTTACCCCAAAAAATCAAGCATTTCCACACTAACTCGCGCTTTCTTTTCCAGATATTTCCGAAACTAAAGCACATATGGAGATGAATCTCTCATGAATCGAAAGAAGAGCATGTGCCCTGTAAGATGACACCACGATTGTCAGTTCTGAAAGAATTTTTGATTTTTCATCACCGCATATACGGAGCCTTCTTTGAGTTGGGCTTGAGCACGGGAAGTGCGAGTACGTGAGATTTACGCAAACAAATCGAGCATTTGTACACAAAGTTGCGCTTTCTTTTCCAGATATTTCCGAAACTAAAGCACATATGGAGATGAATCTCTCACGAATCGAAAGAAAAGCATGTGCCCTTTCAGAAGACACCACGATTGTCAGTTCCGAAAGAATTTTTGATTTTTCATCATCGCATATACGGAGTCTTCTTTGAGTTGGGCTTGAACACGGAAGTGCGAATAAGTCAGATTTCCGCAAACAAATCTAGCATTTGTACACAACCTTGCCCTTTCTTTTCCAGATAGTTCCGAAACTAAAGCATATATGGAGATGAATCTCTCATGACTCGAAAGAAGAGCATGTGCCCTTTCAGATGACACCACGATTGTCAGATTTAAAAGAATTTTTAATTTTTTCAAAATCGCATATACGTAGCCTTCTTTTCCCGGGCTGAACTAGCCTAGTGGACAGCCTGTCAGATTTACCCCAAAAAATCAAGCATTTCCACACAAACTCGCGCTTTCTTTTTCAGATATTTCCAAAACTAAAGCACATATGAAGATGAATCTCTCACGAATCGAAAGAAAAGCATGTGCCCTTTCAGAAGACACCACGATTGTCAGTTCTGAAAGAATTTTTGATTTTTCATCACCGCATATACGAAGCCTTTTTCTCCCGGGCTGATCTCGGATAGTGGACAGCCTGTCAGATTTCCCCCCAAAAATCACGCATTTCCACAGAAACACGCGCATTCTTTTCCTGATATTTCCGAAACTAAAGCACATATGGAGATGAATGTCTCACGAATCGAAAGAAAAGAATGTGCCCTGTAAGATGACACCACGATTGTCAGTTCTGAAAGAATTTTTGATTTTTTAGAATCGCATATACGGAGCCTTCTTTGAGTTGGGCTTGAGTACGGGAAGTGCGTGCACGTGAGATTTACGCAAACAAATCGAGCATTTGTACACAAAGTTGCTCTTTCTTTTCCAGATATTTCGGAAACTAAAGCATATATGGAGATGAATCTTGCACGAATCGAAAGAGGAGCATGTGCCCTGTAAGAGAACACCACGATTGTCACATGTAAAAAATTTTTCGATTTTTCAGAATCGCATATACGGAGCCTTCTAGTAGTAGGAAACTGACAGTTCTGGACCACACGCCCTTTTCCGCCGTTTTCAGCAAAAACCCCTGGGTAGTACATCGACTCAAAAAATCGGGGGAATCCCCTAAAAATCTGGAATTCCAGATTTCCCCCGGTACCTCATCGACCCAAAAAATCCGGCTCTAAAATACCGGGCGAATATATACATTCTGAGCCAAAATCTCTTTTACCCATCACACGCACCGCTCGCTACGCTCGCTCACCTTTTGACCCCGGCTGGCTAAACAACTCGTGACTGGTACTGACTTACACAAACAAAAAGGGATTTCCCCTTGCGAACAAGTCTCGACTTGCCCGATCTGAACTCTGGACCTCTACTTAAAGCATGGCTCTGTTCAAAGCAAAACACGCTATGTTTACAACCGCCTTAAATAAATGCTCTTTATATAAAATAGTAGTATAAAAAAAAACATGTTGAATAAAATTGATAAAAATTTTATAAATCTATATATAAAAAGAGACATGAGCTATCAACAACATCGACCTATATTAACGAACTTTATTCGATTTAAGAAGGTGTTTTTGGAAGATTTTATTAAACGGTATAAGATCCCATTACCGTCACCTAGGCGCAAATATCATACACGATCAGAGCTAATAAAAGCTATCAGAGAGGATCAAAAACAATTTAGGCATCTCCCGCGTCAGTCATATCGGCAGCTGTTGAAAACGGTACAAAAATATAATATTCCTTATGCAAACAAAGACAGATACGTCAAACAGGACTTTATTGATGCGATTAAAGCTTATACACAACCTAAAGAACTCGAGGAAGTAGACATTAAACGTATAAGGCGTTTTAAAGATAATTTTCGTAATTGGGAGTTGATTCCTCGCTTCTATGAAGACGATTTAATACATTTTTTTTATTTTTACAAGCAGTTGATAGAGAAAACAGCGTTAGCTGAACTCAAAGAAATCGGGAGTTACAAATTACAAACACATCTTAAAGTGCAGTTTAGATTGGAAAAAATTGACGGAACGATTGACTACGGCACCTTTCCCTTTCAGAGTGATCAAGACGTAGTAACGAGTAAACCAAGCGTTAAAAATGCACTTGCTAAGCAACGCGAAGAACAAATCGAACAGGTGGAGGCTCATACACAAAAAGGCTCGGGGTGGATCTTTGACAAAGTTGTCGCTTTTTACATCAACGTGGTTAAATATAATCCAGTGGGTTCTTCTTACATTCCGTTGCCTAAGGAACTGTTAGACAAAAAAGCAATCATAAACGTCCAAAATAAAGATCAAGAATGTATCCGATGGGCGTTGAGAGCAGCTTTAAAGCTGTATTCAGACGGAGTCAAAAGTCAGCTAGAAACAAATTCAAAATATAAAATACATGACGAGCGGCCTTCGACTTACCGGTCAGAAGCAGACGGTCTAAATTTTACAAACATAAGCTTTCCAACACCGATTTCACAAATCCCTCGTATCGAATCGCAAAATAACTTGGCAATCAATGTGTTTGGTTATACCAAAAAAGACGGTATTTACATTCTCCACAAAAGCAAGCGTCCAGAAGAAGGAGCGAGTGAAGCGAGCGGACTACGAGCGCAGCGAGAACCAATCAATTTACTTTACTTTAACAAAGGTGACGAAAACCACTATTGTTGGATTAAAAACTTTTCTCGGTTGACGGGTGACATCAATAAACACGACGGCCAAAAATACTGGTGTTTCAAGTGCATGACACATTTCCTAACTGAAGAAAAGTTAGCCAGCCACAAAGAAGATTGCCAAGGCTTAAACGTTCCTACGTGTAAAGTCGAAATGCCAGTCAAAGGCGAGAATATACTCAAGTTCAAAAATTACAAAAATAAGCAAGACGCGCCTTTTGTCATTTACGCCGATTTTGAGTCTGTTTTAGAAAAATTACCGCTGACTGACACAAACACGGTGAAAACTCAGATTCACAGGCCTTGCGGGTACTCATACGCAGTCGTCAGATGCGATGGAGTTTGCACTAGCCGAAAAACATATAGAGGCCAAGACGCGGCTGTAGATTTTGTAGAATCACTTTCTCAGGAAACAGAGAAAATAAATGAAACGTTTAAAAACAAAGAGCCGTTGATTTGGAACGATCAATTACAAAAAATTTACGAAAAATGTAATAGATGCTGGATCTGCGAAAAGTTGATAGATCGAGCAAAAGCGGATGAACGAAGTGAGAACGAACGAAGTGAGTATGAATCTCACTGTCAATGTGATATTCCAAAACCACCTGAGACAAAAGCTGACAAAATTGCTTTCTGTCATAAAAATGAAGCTGGGTTCAAAGAGTGGAAATGTTTAGATTGCAAAAAGCCCATTAATAATTTTAGAAAGGTTAGGGATCATTGTCACGTGACGGGGAAGTACCGAGGCCCAGCGCACGCTAGTTGTAATCTCAAGTTAAGAATAGTGCCCGACCAAACACCTATTCCGGTTATCTTACACAACTTGGAGAAATACGATGCGCACTTGATTATGCAGGGTGCTCACGAATTTTATGGGAAATCAATTAAGTTGATCGCTAAAAATACTGAGAACTACATTTCGTTTTCTTTTGGCCAACTCAGATTTTTAGACTCATTTCATTTCATGGCGGCTTCGCTAGATCGGTTGGTTAAAAATTGTTCACCAGATGATTTTAAATTACTTTGTGAAAGGTTTCCAAATAACCCAAATTTACTCTTGGAAAAGGGAATTTACCCCTATGAGTATATAGACTCCTTTGATCGGTTCCAAGAGAGACGGCTCCCGCCAGTAGACGCTTTCTATAGTTCTCTGAAGCAGGGAGGGATAACCGAGCAAGAATACACTCGTGCAGAGACAGTATGGGAAGCCTTTGGTTGTCAAAACTTGGGGGACTACCACGACTTATACGTGGAAACGGACGTGCTATTGTTAGCGGGTGTATTTGAGAACTTCCGGAAGGTATGCAAGAAGAACTATGGCCTTGACCCAGCCAACTACTATACGGCGCCAGGCCTGTCGTGGGACGCTCTGCTAAAACACTCTGAAATCCAATTGGAATTACTGACAGACATCGACAAGCACTTGTTCTTTGAAAGGGCAAAAAGAGGTGGTATTTCGAGCGTGGGTGCAAAGCGATATGCAAAGGCAAATAGCCCAGAACTACCCGACTATGACCCAAATAAGCCAGAGTCACAGATCATGTACCTAGACGCAAATAATTTATACGGCTGGGCGATGAGCAAATATCTACCCGTAGGGGAATTTACCTGGGAAACAGACTTAGAAAAATTTAATTACTATTACATCCAAGAGTTGCGACTAACTGACGACTACGGTTACATGTTTGAGATCTCTTTAGATTACCCGGAACGTCACCATGACAAACACAATGACTTTCCACTTGCACCCGAAAATATGTCGGTGCCGAATGAATGGTTTTCGAGTTACCAACAGGATTTAATTGGTAATGGCGAGCAAGTGACCTCGGTAGACAAACTAGTGGCTACTTTGGACACCAAACGAAAATACGTGGTTCACTATCGTACATTACAAAAATATCTCAAACTAGGGTTGTGGATCAAAGAAGTTCACCGGGTACTGCGTTTCCGCCAAAAGCCGTGGATGAAGAGCTACATCGATAAAAACACAAAATTGCGCAAGAAAGCAAAAAATGATTTTGAGAAAGACTTTTTCAAATTGATGAACAATTCGGTATTTGGCAAGACGATGGAAAATGTAAGACATCGAATTGACGGCCACCTCCTAAGGGACGTACAAGACGCCGCCAAATACAAAAAATTAACGTATAAACCGAATTACAAATCGACAGTGCCATTTGGGGACTGTTCTCTTTCGTTTGTGGAGATGTACCGAACCAAAACAAAATTAAATAAGCCAATCTATTGCGGTGTAAGTATTCTCGATATCTCAAAAACGTTAATGTACGATTTCTACTACAACGAACTAAAATCAACTTTTGGTGAAAAAGTAAATTTACTTTATACGGACACTGATTCTCTATTAGTTCAAATCGAGCAAAGCTCTGACGATTTAACTGGTTACCTAAACGAAAAGCGCCATTTGTTTGACTTTAGTAATTATCCACCGGGTCATCCGCTTTACAGCGTCAAAAATAAAAAAGTCATAGGCAAAATGAAAGACGAGTTTGGCGGTAAAACAATTTTAGAAGCCGTTTGTATTAGGCCAAAAATGTATTCGATCTTAACTACCGATCAAAAGCGAGCGCCAGCGAGCAACGAAGCGACCAGAGGGAGCAACGAGCGAAGCGAGTACTTTTCTTTAAAGAAGGCGAAAGGGGTCTCCAAGGTAGTAACCGAGAAACGATTGACCCACGAGATGTATAAAAGATGCCTATTTGAAAGGGTTTCTCATTTCAATAAACAACAACTATTTAGATCGGATAAACATCGGGTGTTCACCATTTCACAAAATAAACTTAGTTTGTCACCGTTGGACACAAAGCGCTACATATTGCCGAACGGAATCGATACGTTAGCTTACGGGCATAAGCGAGCGAGCGAGTGGAACGAGCGAGCTATGAACGCAGTGAGAACGAGCTACTCCGGTAATTCGGTGTCCTCGGGTACTACCTGAAGTTCCTCTTTGACGAAACTCCTATTCGGGCCGTTTAATAGGTAGTACAATGTTGGGCCCGTTTTGACGCGTTTTCCTTTCACTCGTTTAAATTGACTGGTGCGCTTTTCAATTTGGTAGACGTCCACAGACCAGATCGGATCTGTCGCCCTTCTGACGGTGCCGCCCTCTTGCTCACCCGGGTAATAGAGGTACCTGACGACTGCGTCTGGAGGAAGTTCTCTTTGGGTAGTTCTTACAGGTGTACTTGGTTCTTGGTTCACTCGCTTTGATTTTATAGCTTCTGCAGGAACGGCATCTATTAACCGCGTTTTTTCCTCGTTTAACGATTTCACGACCTGAGGCAAACGTTCCACCCATTCCACGTTACGCACACCCACGTTTAACATTTCTTGAGCGTATTGGTGGCCAAATAACCTTTCGGCTAAAGTACGGTTAAACCTTTCTACAATTCCTTGAGATCTGTGTACCCCAGGTTCACCCACTTGAATTTGTACTTTATTTTTTGTCATTAACTTTTTAAACTCGCCTTTGAATTCAGATCCCGAGTCTACCATTACGAATTTGGGCCACGTCAAAGGTGATCGCGAATAAATCTTCTTTATTACTTCACTCACTTGTTCGGCGGTTTTACTGGTCAACGGTTCTGCCTCTTTATATCGCGAACCCACGTCTACCACGGTTAAAGCGTACTTAAACGTTTTCCTTTTAACTCGGTCCCAGGGTAAATACAAAACGTCCATTTGATGCGTGTAATTAGGTTTGACCGATTCTGATTGCAACATTGTAGGTCTGGGTACGTAATGTGGTGCGGGTAAGTATATTTGCCAAACGGCCTGCTTTTTTAGCCACTTCCTAATAACTGATTTGTCCGCACCGGTCTTTTCGTGTAGACGATCGACAGCACTTTCTCCTCGCCAGTAGCCTTGTGGGCTGTAAAACAATTTTGAAAATTCTCTCTCCATTTTAAAATAAGTTACACAAAGCGAGTTACGAAGCGACCAGAGGGAGCAACGAGCGAAGCGAGTGTTACCGTAGCGAGTACCGATAAGCTAACAACCCCACCAAGGCCGTTCCACCTAAAATCCAAACAAACTCGCGAATTTTTTGATCTTCGGAAGGCTCGTAAAAATCGGACAACTTAGGCTCTGGCGGTAACGGGGTAATACTCTTACCGGTCAATTCCGAATAAGCTCGTAAGGCTTCGTCTACGTTTACAAATGTCTGCTGACTCGCGCGTTCTTGTCGCATTCGTTCGTTTAAAAAGTCTAGCATGTGTACGCGGTTTTGTTCCCACTCTTGTTTTGCTTGCTCCAATTGCTCTAACGCGAGGTCGTGACGCTTTCGTTCTTCGTCGACTTTACTTTTTGATAAACTGCTGAATAAAAAATTAGATCCTGTGAATGCCAAGGCGTTTACTATCGCTCCTCCAACCATCATTAAAGCACTAGCCATTTTTAAAATAAGGTTAAATTAAATATGGAGTACGAGCGAAGCGAAGCGAAGCGAGCAACGAAGCGACCAGAGGGAGCAACGACCGAAGCGAGTGTTACCGAAGCGAGTATTACCGAAATTAAAGATAAATTAATCGAGATTCAAACCGACCAAACAGAGATTCAGCAGATGCTGGGTGATATGCGCGCCGATATAGATCACATCGGTGATATGGTTTCAGAGTCCCAAAGTGAAAAATATGAAGATCTGTTTTTTGCAGCGGGTTTAACGTTAGTCGTGTTTTCTTTTCTTTTTAAAATTATAAAATAAGAATTGTATTATATAAAAGTAAGATGTACACCAAAAAGCTTAACCCGAGTCGCAGACTTAAAGTTCCTCGCGCGATCAAAGGCGAGCGGCGCGAAGTCACCATTACGCACAACCCGAGTACCGTAGACGCGGGTCACACGTTAAACGTAAAATTCCCCTCTTTAGGTATAGACGAAGTCATGGTACCCGGTACCGCAAAGTTGGCTTTTAAACTCGATCTCGACGGTGCCTCGGACGACAACAGGACGGTCTATAACAACGTGGCGAGAAACCTGGTTTCTGAAATAAACGTGAGTTTACAGGGAAACAAAATCGTAAGTTACTATGACGCGGACGTATTTCACAATTTCAAGGACAATTGGTTACCCCCGTCGCAGACCAAAAATATGGCGTATTTTGGTTTGGAAAGAGAAAACGTAGCTAAGATACGTCTAGGGGCTGACGATGCTAATGCCGCCGCAAACGATGGTAAGGACAAAGCAATTGCTGACGCTTTTAAAAACAGGTACGCGATTCCACTAGACACGCCTATGTTGACGGATCACGCTCCATTTTATCCTTCGTGGTTTAAAGAGCCTCTAACGTACCAACTAACTTTTAACGGGCACGACAAAGTGGTCAATTCGTCAGATACCGCCGCAGAATATCAAATTTCGGATCTGACCTTGGAATACGAAGTCGTCACCAATCGAGAATTGGCGCAAACCTTGAGAAATAAGAAGACGATGTATTACCTTTTTGACCGTATTCACTCGTGGAAGAAGCAAGCGGTAAACAAGTCAGACACGCTGTGGAACATCAGCATCGACCAGAGTATTAGAAGCCTAAAAGGGGTGTTGATTTTATTCAGAGACCCGACGATCAAAAATCCGCAAAAATTTTATAATCCGCACATCACTAAAACGGTCGTCACAGTCGAAGGAAAACCAAATCAATTGTACTCACAGGGTCTGTTTGAATATCAACACTGGAACGAAGTTACAAAGTATTTCGGAGACTCGGATAAAGAATTGGCTAGAGGGGTCGTCTCGGACTTATCCTTGTTGGGAGTAGACATGGCGGACTATCTAAAAGACAAGTACGGTCTATGGCTCGACTTCAGAAGTTCCGACGACAATTCTGCTCACGGATCGGGCAGACCTCTCGGTGGAGGAGGAGACATATCTATACAGATGGAACGAACGGCCGAGACTGCGGGGCCGTTGACGATGTACGTGTTCTTGGTGATGGACTCTCAACTCACGGTGGAAGACGGGAACTTTAAAAATCTTGTTTATTAAAAATGAACGAGCGAGTGAAACGAGCGAACTACGAGCGAAGCGAGAACGACCGAGCGAGTTATGAAAGGAGCGAGAACCAGATGTTTAAGAATCCCCACTGTGCCTTAATCGTGGGCAAAACTGGGTCGGGTAAGACTCAGTGGATTTTAAATTTGTTAGAAACCGAGTATAGGTTTACGTTTGAAGCTATCGTGATCATATGCCCAACGCTTTTTAAGAATAAAACGTATTTAGAACGACTGTGGATATACACCGACGAAAATGTCTATCTTTGTGATTTAGATCGAGAAAGACTAGAGTTAAATGATGTGATCGAACTTTATCAGAGAGTATTCGATGGGATAAATACGTTGTTTATCATCGACGATTGTGCAGCCGATCAGTTTATCAAGTATCGAAAGAAATCTAAGGTAAGCAGTACTTGTGCTTTGTCGAAAATGGCGTTCTCGGGTAGACATTACCTTCACAGCTGCTGGCTACTCACGCAAAAATATAATTCAGTGTTAAAAGACTTCAGAGAAAATACCGCCTGGACCGCAATATTTCACTGTAAGGATCGTAATTCATTTGATCAGTGTTTGGATGAAAACGACGTTGTGCAAGATGAAAAGAGAGGGGAAATTAAAAGGTATCTACGCACCGTTAAATTTAGCAAATTGGTGTTAAATACCGAACCACCGGCAAGTTACAGTATTTTTTAGCTAGTTACTCAGCTATATTATAATACGTTTTAGCTAGTTATTTATTTGTTTTACTTTGTTGATAATTACTTACCCTTTGCTTGAGCATAGCTAATTCAGCTGTGCTATAATAAAATTTAATTTAGTTATAGTAAATAGATAACAATGCTACAATACGTCCAGCTAGTTATTCAGCTAGTTATTGCAGCTAACTTGACTTATTATACAGTTGAATACATACGACTAAAGCATACCTACAACAAATTTAAAGAGTACTTATTATTAAAATGGACGACATAAAAAGCATATTCACTGAATCAAAAAGCGAATCAAACGTAAAGGACCGCCTCTGCGCGATAGCTGCCTCGGGCGAAAGTAAGAAGTATCTCGGAAAAGAATACACGATAAAAGAGATCGAAGCTCTACCACCAAAAGAACAAGAAAAATTATTTAACCTATACGAAGTTAAGTTTGGCAAAGAGATTGTTAGAACCTTTGGTCAATCAATTTTAAGTTTGTACTCTCGCCTACTAGGAATAGCCACCCCGATCGATCTACTCGGATTCAACGTCAACTTAAAATCAGAAGAAGCGCTGACTAAAGACCTAAACGACGACCCTATCATCAGTCAAACCATGGGTCATTTACTTACAGAGGTCTGTTACAAGTATGGAGTTTACCTGTCTCCACTTACAGCTATGTTGATTACCACTAAACATCTAGAATTCAACAAAAGTTCTCTTATTATAAAAGAGGATGTCAACGGAAACGGAAGTGAGCCAACAACAGGAAAACAACGAAGTGAACTCGAGCAACCAAATTCAGAAAGCAGTTAAGTCAGTTACTAAAGCTAAGAACCCAAAGCGCGTAGAACAAGGTAAGAAGTTGGCGGAACATAACAAGAAGATGAAGCAACAACTAGTCAAGATGAAATTAGCGGACGAACCGAGTGAAGAATCTAGCTTTACCCAAACGGCCTTTGAAAACAGAAGCTTGATACTCGGTGGATTGGGTATCGCTGGTGTTGTGGTTCTCTACTTAATTTGGAAAAATAAGTCGACTAGTTCACAACAAATTAGCGTTCAACCAAAGCAAAGCTCGACTAAAGAACCGGATTTAGATATGGAATAAATACTCCCTTTGGTCGTAGCTCGCTTTGCTCGCTTTATTTAAAAGTTCTTTATATATAAATATGAGTAACGCTAAATCAATCGACGTAAACGGAATCGCCAATACGGTTTACCACGGCGCCGTCGTTTCAGGAATCTCACTCGGATACGCCATGCTGTCGAGTAAGCTATTTAAAATTAAACCACCGGATTTCAATAAGTTGTCCGCCGAAGATGCGTTAAAATTAACCGCTTTGTCCAGCGGCGCATTGGCTACCCAGGGTTGGTTGGTAGCACAAGGTATCCTACCCTCAACATTTCCTATGGGCAGTCCGAGTTAAGTTTTCTTATTTTAAATGGAAGAAGAGGGATTTGAAATGGACGACATGGGTCAAGAACGTGAACAAGAAGAATTTGAGCAAGACTACCAAGATGAAGTAGAATGGGACGATATATTAGAAAACGCTCCAAACCCTCCTGTAGTTGGACCAGAGTCTAGTCTCAAAGAATTAAGACAGAAGGTAGATGAAGATAAGCTTAGCGATGAAACTAAAAAGGTGGTGGATAGTTTTTATAACGAGATTAAAGATTTTACCAGACTTAAATCAACCATAAACTTAAAAAACACCAAAATATTTAGCCTCGATTCAAAAGGAAGACTCTATGCAACCCATGACGGTAAAGAAATCCGTTTGACAAAATTAACAGCAGATGGAAGTGGGCGAAAGTTTCGCGCGTTGTCTAGCTTAGAAAAAGAAGGTGGTAGAGATTTTATTAGACACACCTTAGGGTTAGAAGGCTACAAAGACCCTGGATTTCAATTAATTGAAGAGGCAAAAGCTGTTTCAGAAAATATAGAAAAGATCACGAGTGAAGACGGATCTGTAGACGAATTAGATGAGGCACTCAATCAACTTCAAGAAATAGCAGAACAGTCTCGTAACTTAAACCCAGAAGATACAAATTCAGAATTCACTCTCAGAGAGATTAGAGGATTTGACCAAGGCCTACGAACAATAAGAGGCCAATCAAAACTTTTAGAAGCTAAGATCGCGAGTGTAAAAGAAAATATTCAGACAACTGAAGATGCATTAAAGGAACCAGATATCACTCAAGAACAAAAAGAATCAGATCTTAAATTTCTTAGAGAATGTAAAGATGAGTTAGCAGCATTGAATATCCAACGAGAAAATTTAACCTCGGGATTTAAAAGACAACTAGGGGCGTTAAAAGAAACGATTATAGCAGCTCTAGGTAAAGATTTAACTTTACGCGAACGAATTAATATTTTATTTAGAGAACAAGGCGTCACGATCGTGAGCATTTTAACGGCTATTGGTTTAGCGATAAGTACCATCGTTAGTAGTATCGTGGCTAGCGTCAGAGCTGTTGGAACTCCTAGCGTAACGCCTGAACCCGCACCTAAACCAACGCCTGCTCCTCCTTCCAAGGGCGGGGTCACCGATTGGATCAAACGTCAACTGTGGAATTTAGCCAACGTATTAAAGAAACTCGGGTTGAGTGCCTTAGGAGCTTTGCCCGGGATCATCGGTAGCATTTTGAGTTGGATTTTTAACGTAGCGAGTAAAGCGGTCGGATGGGTGGCAGAACACGTTTGGACCTTGTTTGTTGGCGCTGGTGTTTTGCTTTTGACGTACGTGCAAAAAGGGTAAAAAGTCAAAAAAATATTCCTTCCTAGATTTAGGAGGGAATATTCAAAACGTTCTCGCCCGTTGCTCGCTCCTTCCAGTCGCTTCGCAGCTCGCTTCGCTCGCTTCGTTTAAGTTAAAATTTTATACAAGGTAAACCCGACAACACCCACTGCAACGGCACCAACGGTTAAGGATAGTTTCTCTTCATTGTGTGTGTCTAAAGGCTTACTAAAAACCGGCTTTACAGTTGGCTTTCTCGGTAACACTTCTGGTTCTTCATTAGTACTCATACTCGCTTCGTTATTTAAACTCGGTACGTATCCAGTCTTCATATCCGCAGTCGCGACTTGTAAATTATTGTTATACCCCTCAAACGTTCCGACGCGTAAGTCCATGTCCGAGGGCACCAGGTACAAATCGGGGGCAACTACGAAATTCAACGGCGTTTTTGCGTACTGTAGCGAATCTTGATATTGGTCAATCGACTGTTCGAGATCAGGGCCCGAATTAATTAAAGATTCTACGATCGTAATAAATTGCCTTTGAGCGTCTAATCCGGTGCCGGTGGCCAAAACGCTGGTCTTGGTCTGAGCCTGTGCCCCGAGCAAAGCGTAGACATAAGCTCGAATCGATTCGTTTACCTTGGTGATTCCCACGTCCGTCAACCTAGACTTTTTAGGAACGAAATCCCACCAGGCCAAAGTAACCGCGTCCGACTGTGAAATCCAGGTAACTGTGTAGGTACTCGCGTGACCGGAACCTTTAGGCGGTTTAGCCCATCCAAATCCCATATAAGTAGATCCCGCGTATTTACCGTTGGTCACGTGTAAGTCGTGCGCGTCGTAGTTTTTACCCGGAACGGGTACGTATCCATTGTCGTAGTAGTAAGCTGTGCCTAATCCGTTCGACAAAGTGTCCCTCGTTTGTTTGTACGATTTATTCGGGTCTACTCCGTATAAAAGACATGTGTCAGTAAACTTCCGATGGTCGTAATTATTGTGTAACGCGTCAAATACGTCGTCGCTCGGAATGGGCATCACGCAGTCGTAAAATATTTTTCGTACGGTATAATACAAGTGAAAGTTAAATAAAGCCGAGACGTATGGATTAGGGTCAGACAGCAGATCAAAACCCACACCGCAGGCCGTCGTCGCGCAATAGACCGCGAAATTAAATTGATTTTGGTAAAACGATATCGGCTCGGTAGACCACCTATTTACCGCTTCATCCGTGGTTACTTTCGGTAATTTATACGCATGCGTTAAATTTGGAAACTCGGATGTAAAGGAATTGTCTTTGTTTACTAAAATATTTAGACTACTAAAATTACCTCCCATTTATTTTAAAAGAATTTTAAAAATAATCTTTACCAGTCTTTTACAGGTGCCGTTGGGTAGACCAAGTTTTTATAAGCGGGTGGATTCTCTTCATACCCAACCGACTTTGTAAAACTTATTCGCCAAGTTTTTTCATAAGATCTTTTTTTAAAACCGCCGCTAGCGCTTCTGCTCTTTCGTTGACTCGACGTTCAAATTCTTGCTCGCTGTGAGCTTTGCTCGATTCCAATTTTGTAGATGTACGCGATCTGATCTTTTCTTTCATCTCGTTAAACTTTCTCAGCTCGGATAAAATAAGGGCAAATTCTTCCTGGGATATGTCGCCGTCTTCAATCGCGTGAGATACGTATTCTTCGATGGTATTTAATTTAGCGTCTGCCAACATTCGAATTTGGTCGTGTTTTTTAGTTTTGTGGGTGAGTCTACGAGATGCATACTTTAGAATCGCATAAGCGCCAAACGCACCGATAGCGACGCCTTCCATCACGAGCCCGACGGGACCAGTGATCACTCCCAAAATGGCGGGAATGCCTACGGCTGCCGATGTGGCACCTAGTGCTTCTACGCCGTACTCTACGTATCCAAGCGCGGTTAAGAGTCGTTTGATCTTTTTGTAACTATTTTCCCTCGCGTCGCGTTCTCTTTGGATTTGGGATTTAATTTCTTCGATCTTTCTTAGCCTGTAAACCTTTGTCTCCGCTTGTTCAGTCAAATCTGGGTATATGTTAGTCGTCATCTTTTATAATTACGGGTTTTATATTAGATTTAACTCGATAAGTACTCCACTATTACCGTTTTGTACCAATTCTCCACTTTCCAATTTGATGTAAAAAGTTAACTCGTCTATATTTCTCCGTTGCAATTTCTTGGGTACATCAAAATCACTACGAAAATATTGATATGTTGAAATAACTTGTAACAAATCAAACGATTTCCCATTGTAAAAATTATAGTCAGCGTCTAATTGAGGACAATAAACAAACGCGAGTTGATTCGATCCCAATGTATAACCACTTTCAAATAAAATGTTTTTTACTAAGATTACCTTATCACCATTTAAATTATTGATAGGGTTTTTCAATTTAAACGTGTGAGGATTTTGGCATAAGTAAAACGTGTGAGTCTCCATTTTATTATATACGTTTTATACGTCTTGTTTGGTGAGGTTAAACTTCTCCATAGCGTTTTTCCAGTGCTTATCCGAGACTTGAAAAAGGTCTTTCACTTTAGATTCGATTTCCCCAGTGACGTCTTGATAACAGACTGCAATTAAAGCTTCCAACGGTTTACCTCGAGAGATTTTACCGTTTAAAACTTGGTTCAACTTGTATTCTATTTCACCCGCTTCGCCGTTTTGAAAACAGATATTATACTTCTGCAACGTTTTTCTCGATTTTGGCGGCTTGGGTTTTTTCCAAACGTGATGCTTGTAATATCGATCTCCCACGTCTGCAGCGTCAAACGAAGAAACCCACCCAAAAATTTGACCGCAATGTTTACACGCGTATCTTTCACCCATTTCAAGTATTTGGTGATCGCAAGGTGGCCTCGGTTGAACATTTCTCGTTGCCCCAATTATGTGTACTTCCTTTAGATTCAGCAAGTGGCAAAGTTCCGCATCAGTCATTTTATATAAAGGGTTTATTTATTTAAAGTAAAAAAAAAATTTAACCCCGGGATAACCGAGGTTAAATTGACTTTCACTAACTTTTATTTAACTCCCTTCGGTCGTACTCGCTCGCTCTGCTCGCTTTTAATCAAACGCGTCCAAAAGGTAAGGTTTCTCTTCAACCGTTAGCATAGCCGATATAACTCTATACCTAACACTCGCGCCGCAAGAAAGTGAACCGTGCGCGCCGTAGTAAATATCTTTAGGAGAGATCAAAGAGATCGCGTGGCATTTCTTATTTGCAAAAAGAGCGCGATCGATTTCTTTAAACGATTTATCCACCAAAGAGGCGTCATAGGCTGTCTTAACGTACATCCTATTTTTATCGGTATAAGCCGGCTTAACTAAGTAATTAATTTGGTCGGGTATGTCATCTAGTTTTTGAGACACCTTAAAAGAGTTGCGCGTAATCGCAGGTAAGTCTTCCAAGATCCCATCTGTTAACTTTTCAAAATGATTGTAAACTGACTCATTTATACGTAGTAGCAGCGATTCAGTATCGGGAGACACTTGATAACAAATTTGATCTTGGCCAGTAGGTTCCTTAGTGCCATATTTGTAAACCGGGTTGATACCGTAACAAGGGTCTTCGAGCCTAATCAACAATCGTTTCTGTTGACCCTCGTGAGAATAGAGAATCTTAGAAGAATTCTTTGCGGGTCTTAAAATGACTAAGTTTTCAGAGTCAAAGGGGCCATAAGTAATTTTTGGGTTTTTGTTGCCGGCATTTAGACGTTCGTGGTCATTTGAGACGATATACATTTGAGTTGACATGTTCTATTTATAATTAGGTTTTTTAAATTTTTTATCATTTTTATTCAGACGAGATTTCAACGTCAGCGTCATATTTAATAATTAATCCAATTTTGTATAAGCCAGTCCAGAGTTCAGATCGGGCAAGTCGAGACTTGTTCGCAAGGGGAAATCCCTTTTTGTTTGTGTAAGTCAGTACCAGTCACGAGTTGTTTAGCCAGCCGGGGTCAAAAGGTGAGCGAGCGTAGCGAGCGGTGCGTGTGATGGGTAAAAGAGATTTTGGCTCAGAATGTATATATTCGCCCGGTATTTTAGAGCCGGATTTTTTGGGTCGATGAGGTACCGGGGGAAATCTGGAATTCCAGATTTTTAGGGGATTCCCCCGATTTTTTGAGTCGATGTACTACCCAGGGGTTTTTGCTAAAAACGGCGGAAAAGGGCGTGTGGTCCAGAACTGTCAGTTTCCTACTACTCTTCTTCTCCCTGGCTGAACTCGGATAGTGGACAGCCTGTCAGATTTACCCCCCAAAAATCAAGCATTTCCACACAAAGCGTGCATTCTTTTCCAGATATTTCCGAAACTAAAGCACATATGGAGATGAATGTCTCATGAATTGAAAGAAGAGCATGTGCCCTGTAAGATGACACCACGATTGTCAGATCTAAAAGAATATTTGATTTTTCATCATTGCATATACGGAGCCTTCTTTGAGTTGGGCTTGAGCACGGGAAGTGCGAATAAGTCAGATTTCCGCAAGCAAATCGAGCATTTGTACACAAACCTGCGCTTTCTTTTCCAGATAGTTCCGAAACTAAAGCACATATGGAGATGAATCTCTCATGAATCGAAAGAAGAGCATGTGCCCTGTAAGATGACACCACGATTGTCAGATCTAAAAGAATTTTTGATTTTTCATCACCGCATATACGGAGCCTTCTTTGAGTTGGGCTTGACACGGGAAGTGCGATTAAGTCAGATTTCCGCAAGCAAATCGAGCTTTTGTACACAACCTTGCACTTTCTTTTCCAGATAGTTCCGAAACTAAAGCACATATGGAGAATATTGCACGAATCGAAAGAGGAGCATGTGCCCTTTCAAATGACACCACGGTTGTCAGTTAAGAAAGAATTTTTGATTTTTCATCATCGCATATACGGAGGCTTCTTTGAGTTGGGATTGAACACGGGAAGTGCGTGCACTTGAGATTTACGCTAAAAATCGAGCATATCCACACAAACTTGCGCTTTCTTTTCCAGATATTTCCGAAACTAAAGCACATATGGAGATGAATCTTGCACGAATTGAAAGAGGAGCATGTGCCCTTGCAGATGACACCACGATTGTCAGATCTAAAAGAATTTTTGATTTTTCAGAACCGCATATACGGAGCCTTCTTTCAGTTGGGCTTGAACACGGGAAGTGCGAATAAGTCAGATTTTTGCAAGCAAATCGAGCATTTGTACACAACCTTGCGCTTTCTTTTCCAGATATTTCCGAAACTAAAGTACATATGGAGATGAATCTCTCATGAATCGAAAGAAAAGCATATGCCCTTTGAGATGACACCACGATTGTCAGTTCTGAAAGAATTTTTGATTTTTCATCATCGCATATACGGAGCCTTCTTTGAGTTGGGCTTGAGCACGGGAAGTGCGAGTACCTGAGATTTACGCAAACAAATCGAGCATTTGTACACAACCTTGCGCTTTCTTTTCCAGATATTTCCGAAACTAAAGCACATATGGAGATGAATCTGGCACGACGCGAAAGACGAGCATGTGCCCTTTCAGATGACACCACGATTGTCAGATCTAAAAGAATTTTTGCTTTTTCATCACCGCATATACGGAGCCTTCTTTGAGTTGTGCTTGAGCACGGGAAGTGCCTGCACGTGAGATTTACGCAAACAAATCGAACATTTGTACACAAACTCGGGCTTTCATTTCAAGATATTCCCGAAACTAAAGCACATATGGAGATGAATCTCTGCTGACTCGAAAGAAGAGCATGTGCCCTGTAAGATGACACCACGATTGTCAGATCTAAAAGAGTTTTTGATTTTTCAGAATCGCATATACGGAGCCTTCTTCTCCCAGGCTGAACTCGGATAGTGGACAGCCTGTCAGATTTACCGCAAAAGATCAAGCTTTTCCACAGAAACTTGCGCATTCTTTACCAGATATTTCCGAAAATAAAGCACATATGCAGATGAATCTCTCATGAATCAAAAAGGAGCATTTGCCCTTTCATATGACACCACGATTGTCAGATCTGAAAGAATTTTTGATTTTTCCTCACTGCATGTACGGAGCCTTCTTTGAGTTGGGCTTGAGCTCGGAAAGTACGTGCACGTGAGATTTACGCAAACAAATCGAGCATTTGTACACAAAGTTGCGCTTTCTTTTCAAGATATATCCGAAACTAAAGCACATATGGAGATGAATCTCTCATGAATCGAAAGAAGAGCATGTGCCCTTTCAGATGACACCACGATTGTCAGATCTAAAAGAATTTTTGATTTTTCAGAATCGCATACACGGAGCCTTTTTCTCCCGGGCTGAACTCGCCTAGTGGACAGCCTGTCAGATTTGCCCCCTAAAATCAAGCTTTTCCACACAAACTCGCGCTTTCTTTTCAAGATATTTCCGAAACTAAAGCACATATGGAGATGAATCTCTCACGAATCGAAAGAAAAGCATGTGCCCTTTCAGATGACACCACGATTGTCAGTTCTGAAAGATTTTTTGATTTTTCATCACCGCATGTACGGAGCCTTCTTTGAGTTGGGCTTGAACACGGGAAGTGCGAATAAGTCAGATTTCCGCAAGCAAATCGAGCATTTGTACACAAACTCGCGCTTTCTTTTCCAGATATTTCCGAAACCAAAGCACATATGGAGATGAATCTCTCATGAATCGAAAGAAAAGCATATGCCCTTTGAGATGACACCACGATTGTCAGTTCTGAAAGAACTTTTGATTTTTCATCATCGCATATACAGAGCCTTCTTTGAGTTGGGCTTGAGCACGGGAAGTGCGAGTACGTGAGATTTACGCAAACAAATCGAGCATTTGTACACAAACTCGGGCTTTCATTTCCAGATATTTCCGAAACTAAAGCACATATGGAGATGAATCTCTCACGACTCAAAAGAAGAGCATGTGCCCTGTAAGATGACACCACGATTGTCAGATCTAAAAGAATTTTTGATTTTTCAGAATCGCATATACGGAGCCTTCTTCTCCCAGGCTGAACTCGGATAGTGGACAGCCTGTCAGATTTACCGCAAAAGATCAAGCTTTTCCACAGAAACTTGCGCCTTCTTTTCCAGATATTTCCGAAACTAAAGCACATATGGAGATGGCTCTGGCACGAAGCAAAAGAGGAGCATGTGCCCTGTAAGATGACACCACGATTTTCAGATCTAAAAGAATTTTTGATTTTTCATCACCGCATATACGGAGCCTTCTTTGAGTTGGGCTTGAGCACGGGAAGTGCGAGTACGTGAGATTTACGCAAACAAATCGAGCATTTGTACACAACCTTGCGCTTTCTTTTCCAGATATTTCCGAAACTAAAGCACATATGGAGATGAATATCTCACAAATCGAAAAAAAGAGCATGTGCTCTTTCAGATGACACCACGATTGTCAGTTCTGAAAGAATTTTTGATTTTTCAGAATCGCATATACGGAGCCTTCTTTGAGTTGGGTTTGAGCACGGGAAGTGCGAGTACGTGAGATTTAGCAAACAAATCGAGCATTTGTACACAAACTTGCACTTTCTTTTCCAGATATTTCCGAAACTAAAGCACATATGGAGATGAATCTTGCACGAAGCGAAAGAGGAGCATGTGCCCTTTCAGATGACACCACGATTGTCAGTTCTGAAAGAATTTTTGATTTTTCATCACCGCAAATACGGAGCCTTCTTTGAGTTGGGCTTTAGCACGGGAAGTGCGAGTACGTGAGATTAACGCAAACAAATCGAGCATTTGTACACAAACTCGGGCTTTCATTTCCAGATATTTCCAAAACTAAAGCACATATGGAGATGAATTTCTCATGAATCGAAAGAGGAGCATGTGCACTTTCAGATGACACCACGATTGTCAGATCTAAAAGAACTTTTGCTTTTTCATCATCGCAAATACGGAGCCTTCTATGAGTTGGGCTTGAGCACGGGAAGTACGAGTACGTGAGATTTACGCAAAATATCGAGCATATCCACACAAACTCGCGCATTCTTTACCAGATATTTCCGAAACTAAAGCACATATGGAGATGAATCTCTCATGAATCAAAAAGGAGCATTTGCCCTTTCACATGACACCACGATTGTCACATCTGAAAGAATTTTTGATTTTTCCTCACTGCATGTACGGAGCCTTCTTTGAGTTGGGCTTGAGCTCGGGAAGTGCGTGCACCTGAGATTCACGCAAACAAATCGAGCATTTGTACACAAAGTTGCGCTTTCTTTTCAAGATATTTCCGAAACTAAAGCACATATGGAGATGAATCTCTCATGAATCGAAAGAAGAGCATGTGCCCTTTCAGATGACACCACGATTGTCAGTTCTGAAAGAATTTTTGATTTTTCATCACCGCATATACGGAGACTTCTTTGAGTTGGACTTGAGCACGGGAAGTGCCTTCACGTGAGATTTACGCAAACAAATCAAGCATTTGTACACAAACTCGGGCTTTCATTTCCAGATATTTCCGAAACTAAAGCTCATATGGAGATGAATTTCTCATGAATCGAAAAAAGAGCATGTGCCCTTTCAGATGACACCACGATTGTCAGATCTAAAAGAATTTTTGATTTTTCAGAATTGCATATACGGAGCCTTTTTCTCCCGGGCTGAACTCGCCTAGTGCACAGCCTGTCAGATTTGCCCGCAAAAATCAAGCTTTTCGACACAAACTCGCGCTTTCTTTTCCTGATATTTCCGAAACCAAGCACAAATGGAGATGAATCTCTCATGACTCGAAAGAAAAGCATATGCCCTTTCAGATGACACCACGACTGTCAGTTCTGAAAGAACTTTTTATTTTTCATCATCGCATATACGGAGCCTTCTTTGAGTTGGGCTTGAGCACGGGAAGTGCGTGCACGCTAGATTTACGCAAAATATCGAGCATATCCACACAAACTTGCGCTTTTTTTCCAGATATTTCCGAAACTAAAGCACATATGGAGATGAATCTCTCACGAATCGAAAGAAAAGCATGTGCCCTTTCAGATGACACCACGATTGTCAGTTCTGAAAGATTTTTTGATTTTTCATCAATGCATGTACGGAGCCTTCTTTGCGTTGGGCTTGAGCACGGGAAGTGCGATAAGTTTGATTTCCGCAAGCAAATCGAGCATTTGTACACAACCTTGCGCTTTCTTTTCCAGATAGTTCCAAAACTAAAGCACATATGGAGATGAATCTTGCACGAAGAGGAAGACGAGCATGTGCCCTTTGTGATGACACCACGATTGTCAGATCTAAAAGAATTTTTGCTTTTTCATCATCGCATATACGGAGCCTTCTTTGAGTTGGGCTTGAGCACGGGAAGTACGAGTACGTGAGATATACGCAAACAAATCGAGCATTTGTACACAAAGTTGCGCTTTCTTTTCCAGACAGTTCCGAAACTAAAGCACATATGGAGATGAATGTCTCATGAATCGAAAGAGGAGCATGTGCCCTTTCAGATGACACCACGATTGTCAGATCTAAAAGAAATTTTGATTTTCCAGAATAGCATATACGGAGCCTTCTTCTCCCGAGCTGAACTCGGCTAGTGAACAGCCTGTCAGATTTACCCCCCAAAAATTCAACATTTCCACAGAAACTGGTGATTTCTTTTCCAGATATTTCCGAAACTAAAGCACATATAGAGATGAATCTTGCTTGAAGAGAAAGACGAGCATGTGCCCTGTGTGATGACACCACGATTGTCAGATCTAAAAGAATTTTTGCTTTTTCATCATCGCATATACGGAGCCTTCTTTGAGTTGGGCTTGAGCACGGGAAGTGCGTGCACGCTAGATTTACGCAAAATATCGAGCATATCCACACAAACTCGCGCTTTCTTTACCAGATATTTCCGAAACTAAAGCATATATGAAGATGAATCTCTCATGAATCAAAAAGTAGCGTTTGCCCTTTCATATGACACCACGATTGTCAGATCTGAAAGAATTTTTGATTTTTCCTCACCGCATGTACGGAGCCTTCTTTGAGTTGGGCTTGAGCACGGGAAGTGCGCGCACGTGAGATTTACGCAAACAAATCGAGCATTTGTACACAAAGTTGCGCTTTCTTTTCCAGATATTTCCGAAACTAAAGCACATATGGAGATGAATGTCTGACAAATCGAAAGAGGAGCATGTGCTCTTTCAGATGACACCACGATTATCCGATCTAAAAGAATTTTTGATTTTTCAGAATCGCATATACGGAGCCTTCTTCTCCCGGGCTGAACTCGCCTAGTGGACAGCCTGTCAGATTTGCCCGCAAAAATCAAGCTTTTCGACACAAACTCGCGCTTTCTTTTCCTGATATTTCCGAAACCAAAGCACAAATGGAGATGAATCTCTCATGACTCGAAAGAAAAGCATATGCCCTTTCAGATGACACCACGATTGTCAGTTCTGAAAGAACTTTTGATTTTTCATCATCGCATATACGGAGCCTTCTTTGAGTTGGGCTTGAGCACGGGAAGTGCGAGTACGTGAGATTTACGCAAACAAATCGAGCATTTGTACACAAACTCGGGCTTTCATTTCCAGATATTTCCGAAACTAAAGCACATATGGAGATGAATCTCCCATGACTCAAAAGAGGAGCATGTGCTCTTTCAGATGACACCACGATTGTCAGATCTAAAAGAATTTTTGATTTTTCAGAATTGCATATACGGAGCCTTCTTCTCACGGGCTGAACTCGGATCGCGGACAGCCTGTCAGATTTACCCCAAAAAATCAAGCTTTTCCACAGAAACTCGCGCCTTCTTTTCCAGATATTTCTGAAACTAAAGCACATATGGAGATGACTCTGGCACGAAGCAAAAGAGGAGCATGTGCCCTGTAAGATGACACCACGATTTTCAGATCTAAAAGAATTTTTGATTTTTCATCATCGCAAATACGGAGTATTCTTTGAGTTGGGCTTGAGCACGGGAAGTACGAGTACGTGAGATATACGCAAACAAATCGAGCATTTGTACACAAAGTTGCGCTTTCTTTTCCAGACAGTTCCGAAACTAAAGCACATATGGAGATGAATGTCTCATGAATCGAAAGAGGAGCATGTGCCCTTTCAGATGACACCACGATTGTCAGATCTAAAAGAAATTTTGATTTTCCAGAATAGCATATACAGAGCCTTCTTCTCCCGAGCTGAACTCGGCTAGTGGACAGCCTGTCAGATTTATCCCTCAAAAATTCAACATTTCCACAGAAACTAGTGATTTCTTTTCCAGACAGTTCCGAAACTAAAGCACATATAGAGATGAATCTCTCATGACTCGAAAGAGGAGCATGTGCTCTTTCAGATGACACCACGATTGTCAGATCTAAAAGAATTTTTGATTTTTCAGAATTGCATATACGGAGCCTTCTCCCGGGCTGAACTCGGATAGTGGACAGCCTGTCAGATTTGCTCGCAAAAATCAAGCTTTTCGACACAAACTCGCGCTTTCTTTTCCTGATATTTCCGAAACCAAAGCACAAATGGAGATGAATCTCTCATGACTCGAAAGAAAAGCATATGCCCTTTCAGATGACACCACGATTGTCAGTTCTGAAAGAACTTTTGATTTTTCATCATCGCATATACGGAGCCTTCTTTGAGTTGGGCTTGAGCACGGGAAGTGCGAGTACGTGAGATTTACGCAAACAAATCGAGCATTTGTACACAAACTCGGGCTTTCATTTCCAGATATTTCCGAAACTAAAGCACATATGGAGATGAATCTCTCATGACTCGAAAGAGGAGCATGTGCTCTTTCAGATGACACCACGATTGTCAGATCTAAAAGAATTTTTGATTTTTCAGAATTCCATATACGGAGCCTTCTTTTCACGGGCTGAACTCGGATCGTGGACAGCCTGTCAGATTTACCCCAAAAAATCAAGCTTTTCCACAGAAACTCGCGCCTTCTTTTCCAGATATTTCTGAAACTAAAGCACATATGGAGATGACTCTGGCACGAAGCAAAAGAGGAGCATAGGCCCTGTAAGATGACACCACGATTTTCAGATCTAAAATAATTTTTGATTTTTCATCATCGCATATACGGAGTCTTCTTTGAGATGGGCTTGAGCACGGGAAGTACGAGTACGTGAGATATACGCAAACAAATCGAGCATTTGTACACAAAGTTGCGCTTTCTTTTCCAGACAGTTCCGAAACTAAAGCACATATGGAGATGAATTTCTCATGAATCGAAAGAGGAGCAGGTGCCCTTTCAGATGACACCACGATTGTCAGATCTGAAGGAATTTTTGATTTTTCAGAATCGCATATACGGAGCCTTCTTCTCCCGGGCTGAACTCGCCTAGTGGACAGCCTGTCAGATTTGCCCGCAAAAATCAAGCTTTTCGACACAAACTCGCGCTTTCTTTTCCAGATATTTCCGAAACTAAAGCACATATGAAGATGAATCTCTCACGAATCGAAAGATTAGCATGTGCACTTTCAGATGACACCACGTTTGTCAGTTCTGAAAGAATTTTTGATTTTTCATCACCGCATATACGGAGCCTTTTTTGAGTTGGTTTTGAGCACGGGAAGTGCGAGTACGTGAGATTTACGCAAACAAATCGAGCATTTGTACACAACCTTGCGCTTTCTTTTCCAGATATTTCCGAAACTAAAGCACATATGGAGATGAATGTCTCACAAATCGAAAAAAGAGCATGTGCTCTTTCAGATGACACCACGATTGTCAGTTCTGAAAGAATTTTTGATTTTTCATCATCGCATATACGGAGCCTTCTTTGAGTTGGGCTTGAGCACGGGAAGTGCGAGTACGTGAGATTTACGCAAACAAATCGAGCATTTGTATACAAACTCGGGCTTTTATTTCCAGATATTTCCGAAACTAAAGCACATATGGAAATGAACTCTCATGACTCGAAAGGGAGCATGTGCCCTGTAAGATGACACCACGATTGTCAGATCTAAAAGAATTTTTGATTTTTCAGAATTCCATATACGGAGCCTTCTTCTCCCGGGCTGAACTCGGATAGTGGACATCCTGTCAGATTTACCCCTCAAAAATTCAACATTTCCACAGAAACTAGTGATTTCTTTTCCAGACAGTTCCGAAACTAAAGCACATATAGAGATGAATCTCTCATGACTCGAAAGAGGAGCATGTGCTCTTTCAGATGACACCACGATTGTCAGATCTAAAAGAATTTTTGATTTTTCAGAATTGCATATACGGAGCCTTCTTCTCCCGGGCTGAACTCGGATAGTGGACAGCCTGTAAGATTTACCGCAAAAAATCAAGCTTTTCCACAGAAACTGGCGCCTTCTTTTCCAGATATTTCCGAAACTAAAGCACATATGGAGATGACTCTGGCACGAAGCAAAAGAGGAGCATGTGCCCTGTAAGATGACACCACGATTTTCAGATCTAAAAAATTTTTTGATTTTTCATCACCGCATATACGGAGCCTTCTTTGAGTTGGGCTTGAGCACGGGAAGTATGAGTACGTGAGATTTACGCAAACAAATCGACCATTTGTACACAACCTTGCGCTTTCTTTTCCAGATATTTCCGAAACTAAAGCACATATGGAGATGAATGTCTCACAAATCGAAAAAAGAGCATGTGCTCTTTCAGATGACACCACGATTGTCAGTTCTGAAAGAATTTTTGATTTTTCATCACCGCATATACGGAGCCTTCTTTGAGTTGGGCTTGAGCACGGGAAGTGCGTGCACGCTAGATTTACACAAAATATCGAGCATATCAACACAAACTCGCGCTTTTTTTACCAGATATTTCCGAAACTAAAGCACATATGGAGATGAATCTCTCATGAATCAAAAAGTAGCGTTTGCCCTGTCATATGACACCACGATTGTCAGATCTGAAAGAATTTTAGATTTTTCATCACCGCATGTACGGAGCCTTCTTTGAGTTGGGCTTGAGCACGGGAAGTGCGTGCACGTGAGATTTACGCAAACAAATCGAGCATTTGTACACAAAGTTGCGCTTTCTTTTCCAGATATTTCCGAAACTAAAGCACATATGGAGATGAATGTCTCACAAATCGAAAAAAGAGCATGTGCTCTTTCAGATGACACCACGATTATCCGATCTAAAAGAATTTTTGATTTTTCAGAATCGCATATACGGAGCCTTCTTCTCCCGGGCTGAACTCGCCTAGTGGACAGCCTGTCAGATTTGCCCGCAAAAATCAAGCTTTTCGACACAAACTCGCGCTTTCTTTTCCTGATATTTCCGAAACCAAAGCACAAATGGAAATGAATCTCTCATGACTCGACAGAAAAGCATATGCCCTTTCAGATGACACCACGATTGTCAGTTCTGAAAGAACTTTTGATTTTTCATCATCGCATATACGGAGCCTTCTTTGAGTTGGGCTTGAGCATGGGAAGTGCGAGTACGTGAGATTTACGCAAACAAATCGAGCATTTGTACACAAACTTGCGCTTTCTTTTCCAGATATTTCCGAAACCAAAGCACATATGGAGATGAATCTCTCACAAATCGAAAGAAAATTATGTGCCCTTTCAGATGACACCACGATTGTCAGTTCTGAAAGAATTTTTGATTTTTCATCATCGCATATACGGAGCCTTCTTTGAGTTGGGCTTGAGCACGGGAAGTGCGAGTACGTGAGATTTACGCAAACAAATCGAGCATTTGTACACAAACTCGGGCTTTTATTTCCAGATATTTCCGAAACTAAAGCACATATGGAAATGAATCTCTCATGACTCGAAAGGGAGCATGTGCCCTGTAAGATGACACCACGATTGTCAGATCTAAAAGAATTTTTGATTTTTCAGAATCGCATATACGGAGCCTTCTTCTCCCGGGCTGAACTCGGATAGTGGACAGCCTGTCAGATTTACCGCAAAAAATCAAGCTTTTCCACAGAAACTTGCGCCTTCTTTTCCAGATATTTCCGAAACTAAAACACATATGGAGATGACTCTGGCACGAAGCAAAAGAGGAGTATGTGCCCTGTAAGATGACACCACGATTTTCAGATCTAAAAGAATTTTTGATTTTTCATCACCGCATATACGGAGCCTTTTTTGAGTTGGTTTTGAGCACGGGAAGTGCGAGTACGTGAGATTTACGCAAACAAATCGAGCATTTGTACACAACCTTGCGCTTTCTTTTCCAGATATTTCCGAAACTAAAGCACATATGGAAGTGAATCTTAGACGAAGTGAAAGAGGAGCATGTACCCTGTAAGATGACACCACGATTGTAAGATCTGAAAGAATTTTTGATTTTTCAGTATAGGATATATGGAGTCATTTTGAGCCGGGGCTGAAAATGGCAAGTGCGAGTGTGTGAGATTTACGCAAAAAATCGAGCATTTCCACACAAAATGGCGCTTTCTTTTCCAAATATTTCCGAAACTAAAGGACATATGGACATGAATCCCTCATTTATCAAAAGAAAAGCATGTGCCCTTTCAGATGACACCACGATTGTCAGTTCTGAAAGAAATTTTGATTTTTCAGAATCGCATATACGGAGCCTTCTATGAGTTGGGCTTGAGCACGGGAAGTACGAGTACGTGAGATATACGCAAACAAATCGAGCATTTGTACACAAAGTTGCGCTTTCTTTTCCAGATAGTTCCGAAACTAAAGCACATATGGAGATGAATCTTGCACGAAGAGGAAGACGAGCATGTGCCCTGTGTGATGACACCACGATTGTCAGATCTAAAAGAATTTTTGCATTTTCATCATCGCATATACGGAGCCTTCTTTGAGTTGGGCTTGAGCACGGGAAGTACGAGTACGTGAGATATACGCAAACAAATCGAGCATTTGTACACAAAGTTGCGCTTTCTTTTCCAGACAGTTCCGAAACTAAAGCACATATGGAGATGAATGTCTCATGAATCGAAAGAGGAGCATGTGCCCTTTCAGATGACACCACGATTGTCAGATCTAAAAGAAATTTTGATTTTCCAGAATCGCATATACGGAGCCTTCTTCTCCCGAGCTGAACTCGGCTAGTGGACAGCCTGTCAGATTTACCCCCAAAAAATTCAACATTTCCACAGAAACTGGTGATTTCCTTTCCAGATATTTCCGAAACTAAAGCACATATAGAGATGAATCTTGCTTGAAGAGAAAGACGAGCATGTGCCCTGTGTGATGACACCACGATTGTCAGATCTAAAAGAATTTTTGCTTTTTCATCATCGCATATACGGAGCCTTCTTTGAGTTTGGCTTGAGCACGGGAAGTGCGTGCACGCTAGATTTACGCAAAATATCGAGCATATCCACACAAACTCGCGCTTTCTTTACCAGATATTTCCGAAACTAAAGCATATATGGAGATGAATCTCTCATGAATCAAAAAGTAGCGTTTGCCCTTTCATATGACACCACGATTGTCAGATCTGAATGAATTTTTGATTTTTCCTCACCGCATGTACGGAGCCTTCTTTGAGTTGGGCTTGAGCACGGGAAGTGCGTGCACGTGAGATTTACGCAAACAAATCGAGCATTTGTACACAAAGTTGCGCTTTCTTTTCCAGATTTTTCCGAAACTAAAGCACATATGGAGATGAATGTCTCACAAATCGAAAAAAGAGCATGTGCTCTTTCAGATGACACCACGATTATCCGATCTAAAAGAATTTTTGATTTTTCAGAATTGCATATACGGAGCCTTCTTCTCCCGGGCTGAACTCGCCTAGTGGACAGCCTGTCAGATTTGCCCGCAAAAATCAAGCTTTTCGACACAAACTCGCGCTTTCTTTTCCTGATATTTCTGAAACCAAAGCACAAATGGAGATGAATCTCTCATGACTCGAAAGAAAAGCATATGCCCTTTCAGATGACACCACGATTGTCAGTTCTGAAAGAACTTTTGATTTTTCATCATCGCATATACGGAGCCTTCTTTGAGTTGGGCTTGAGCACGGGAAGTGCGAGTACGTGAGATTTACGCAAACAAATCAAACATTTGTACACAAACTCGGGCTTTCATTTCCAGATATTTCCGAAACTAAAGCACATATAGAGATGAATATCTCATGACTCGAAAGAGGAGCATGTGCTCTTTCAGATGACACCACGATTGTCAGATCTAAAAGAATTTTTGATTTTTCAGAATTCCATATACGGAGCCTTCTTCTCCCGGGCTGAACTCGGATAGTGGACAGCCTGTCAGATTTACCGCAAAAAATCAAGCTTTTCCACAGAAACTCGCGCCTTCTTTTCCAGATATTTCCGAAACTAAAGCACATATAGAGATTACTCTGGCACGAAGCAAAAGAGGAACATGTGCCCTGTAAGATGACACCACGATTGTCAGATCTAAAAGAATTTTTGATTTTTCATCACCGCATATACGGAGCCTTTTTTGAGTTGGTTTTGAGCACGGGAAGTGCGAGTACGTGAGATTTACGCAAACAAATCGAGCATTTGTACACAACCTTGCGCTTTCTTTTCCAGATATTTCCGAAACTAAAGCACATATGGAGATGAATGTCTCACAAATCGAAAAAAGAGCATGTGCTCTTTCAGATGACACCACGATTGTCAGTTCTGAAAGAATTTTTGATTTTTCAGAATCGCATATACGGAGCCTTCTATGAGTTCTGCTTGAGCACGCCAAGTACGAGTACGTGAGATTTACGCAAACAAATCGAGCATTTGTACACAAAGTTGCGCTTTCTTTTCCAGATAGTTCCGAAACTAAAGCACATATGGAGATGAATGTCTCATGAATCGAAAGAGGAGCATGTGCCCTTTCAGATGACACCACGATTGTCAGATCTAAAAGAAATTTTGATTTTTCAGAATAGCATATACGGAGCCTTCTTCTCCCGAGCTGAACTCGGCTAGTGGACAGCCTGTCAGATTTAACCCCCAAAAATTCAACATTTCCACAGAAACTGGCGATTTCTTTTCCAGATATTTCCGAAACTAAAGCACATATGGAGATGAATCAAGCACGAAGCAAAAGAGGAGCAAGTGCCCTGTAAGATGACACCACGATTGTCAGATCTAAAAGAATTTTTGCTTTTTCATCATCGCATATACGGAGCCTTCTTTGAGTTGGGCTTGAGCACGGGAAGTGCGTGCACGCTAGATTTACGCAAAATATCGAGCATATCCACACAAACTCGCGCTTTCTTTACCAGATATTTCCGAAACTAAAGCACATATGGAAGTGAATCTTAGACGAAGTGAAAGAGGAGCATGTACCCTGTAAGATGACACCACGATTGTAAGATCTGAAAGAATTTTTGATTTTTCAGTATAGGATATATGGAGTCATTTTGAGCCGGGGCTGAAAATGGCAAGTGCGAGTGTGTGAGATTTACGCAAACAAATCGAGCATTTCCACACAAAATGGCGCTTTCTTTTCCAAATATTTCCGAAACTAAAGGACATATGGACATGAATCCCTCATTTATCAAAAGAAAAGCATGTGCCCTTTCAGATGACACCACGATTGTCAGATCTGAAAGAATTTTTGATTTTTCATCATCGCATAGACGGAGCCTTCTTTGAGTTGGGCTTGAGCACGGGAAGTGCGAGTACGTGAGATTTACGCAAACAAATCGAGCATTTGTACACAAAGTTGCGCTTTCTTTTCCAGATAGTTCCGAAACTAAAGCACATATGGAGATGAATGTCTCACAAATCGAAAAAAGAGCATGTGCTCTTTCAGATGACACCACGATTGTCAGTTCTGAAAGAATTTTTGATTTTTCAGAATCGCATATACGGAGCCTTCTATGAGTTCTGCTTGAGCACGCCAAGTACGAGTACGTGAGATTTACGCAAACAAATCGAGCATTTGTACACAAAGTTGCGCTTTCTTTTCCAGATAGTTCCGAAACTAAAGCACATATGGAGATAAATCTCTCATGACTCAAAAGAAGAGCATGTGCCCTTTGAGATGACACCACGATTGTCAAATCTAAAAGAATTTTTGATTTTTCAGAATCGCAAATATACGGAGCCTTCTTCTCCCGGGCTGAACTCGGCTAGTGGACAGCCTGTCAGATTTACCCCAAAAAAACAAGCTTTTCCACACAAACTCGCGCTTTCTTTTCCAGATATTTCCGAAACCAAAGCACATATGGAGATGAATCTCTCATGAATCGAAAGAAAAGCATGTGCCCTTTCAGATGACACCACGATTGTCAGATCTGAAAGAATCTTTGATTTTTCATCATCGCATATACGGAGCCTTCTTTCAGTTGGGCTTGAGCACGGGAAGTGCGTGCATGTGAGATTTACGCAAAAAATCGAGCACATCCACACAAACTCGCGCTTTCTTTTCCAGATATTTCCGAAACTAAAGCACATATGGAGATGAATCTTGCACGAAGCGAAAGAGGAGCATGAGCCCTGTAAGATAACACCAAGATTGTCAGATCTAAAAGAAATTTTGATTTTTCAGAATCGCATATACGGAGCCTTCTTCTCCCGGGCTGAACTCGGCTAGTGGACAGCCTGTCAGATTTACCCCAAAAAATCAAGCTTTTCCACACAAACTCGCGCTTTCTTTTCCAGATATTTCCGAAACTAAAGCACATATGGAAGTGAATCTTAGACGAAGTGAAAGAGGAGCATGTACCCTGTAAGATGACACCACGATTGTAAGATCTGACAGAATTTTTGATTTTTCAGTATAGGATATATGGACTCATTTTGAGCAGGGGCTGAAAATGCCAAGTGCGAGTGTGTGAGAATTACACAAAAAATCGAGCATTTCCACACAAAATGGCGCTTTCTTTTCCAAATATTTCCGAAACTAAAGGACATATGGACATGAATCCCTCATTTATCAAAAGAATAGCATGTGCCCTTTCAGATGATACCACGATTGTCAGATCTAAAAGAATTTTTGATTTTTCAGAATCGCATATACGGAGCCTTCTTCTCTCGGGCTGAACTCGGATAGTGGACAGCCTGTCAGATTTACCGCAAAAAATCAAGCTTTTCCACACAAAATGGCGCTTTCTTTTCCAGATATTTCCGAAACTAACGCACATATGGAGATGAATCTTGCACGAAGCGAAAGAGGAGCATGTGCCCTGGAAGATGACACCACGATTGTCAGATCTAAAAGCATTTTTGATTTTTCATAATCGCATATACGGAGCCTTCTTCTCCCGGGCTGAAATCGGCTAGTGGACAGCCTGTCAGATTTACCCCAAAAAATCAAGCATTTCCACACAAACCCGCGCTTTCTTGTCCAGGTATTTCCGAAAACTAAAGCACATATGGAGATGAATGTCTCATGAATCGAAAGAGGAGCATGTGCCCTTTCAGATGACACCACGATTGTCAGATCTAAAAGAAATTTTGATTTTTCAGAATAGCATATACGGAGCCTTCTTCTCTCGAGCTGAACTCGGCTAGTGGACAGCCTGTCAGATTTAACCCCCAAAAATTCAACATTTCCACAGAAACTGGCGATTTCTTTTCCAGATATTTCCGAAACTAAAGCACATATGGAGATGAATCTTGCACGAAGAGAAAGACGAGCATGTGCCCTGTGTAATGACACCCCGATTGTCAGATCTAAAAGAATTTTTGCTTTTTCATCATCGCATATACGGAGCCTTCTTTGAGTTGGGCTTGAGCACGGGAAGTGCGTGCACGCTAGATTTACGCAAAATATCGAGCATATCCACACAAACTCGCGCTTTCTTTACCAGATATTTCCGAAACTAAAGCACATATGGAAGTGAATCTTAGACGAAGTGAAAGAGGAGCATGTACCCTGTAAGATGACACCACGATTGTAAGATCTGAAAGAATTTTTGATTTTTCAGTATAGGATATATGGAGTCATTTTGAGCCGGGGCTGAAAATGGCAAGTGCGAGTGTGTGAGATTTACGCAAACGAATCGAGCATTTCCACACAAAATGGCGCTTTCTTTTCCAAATATTTCCGAAACTAAAGGACATATGGACATGAATCCCTCATTTATCAAAAGAAAAGCATGTGCCCTTTCAGATGACACCACGATTGTCAGATCTGAAAGAATTTTTGATTTTTCATCATCGCATAGACGGAGCCTTCTTTGAGTTAGGCTTGAGCACGGGAAGTGCGAGTACGTGAGATTTACGCAAACAAATCGAGCATTTGTACACAACCTTGCGCTTTCTTTTCCAGATAGTTCCGAAACTAAAGCACATATGGAGATGAATGTCTCACAAATCGAAAAAAGAGCATGTGCTCTTTCAGATGACACCACGATTGTCAGTTCTGAAAGAATTTTTGATTTTTCAGAATCGCATATACGGAGCCTTCTATGAGTTCTGCTTGAGCACGCCAAGTACGAGTACGTGAGATTTACGCAAACAAATCGAGCATTTGTACACAAAGTTGCGCTTTCTTTTCCAGATAGTTCCGAAACTAAAGCACATATGGAGATGAATCTCTCATGACTCAAAAGAAGAGCATGTGCCCTTTCAGATGACACCACGATTGTCAGATCTAAAAGATTTTTTGATTCTTCAGAATCGCAAATATACGGAGCCTTCTTCTCCCGGGCTGAACTCGGCTAGTGGACAGCCTGTCAGATTTACCCCAAAAAATCAAGCTTTTCCACACAAACTCGCGCTTTCTTTTCCAGATATTTCCGAAACCAAAGCACATATGGAGATGAATCTCTCATGAATCGAAAGAAAAGCATGTGCCCTTTCAGATGACACCACGATTGTCAGATCTGAAAGAATTTTTGATTTTTCATCATCGCATATACGGAGCCTTCTTTCAGTTGGGCTTGAGCACGGGAAGTGCGTGCATGTGAGATTTACGCAAAAAATCGAGCACATCCACACAAACTCGCGCTTTCTTTTCCAGATATTTCCGAAACTAAAGCACATATGGAGATGAATCTTGCACGAAGCGAAAGAGGAGCATGAGCCCTGTAAGATGACACCACGATTGTCAGATCTAAAAGAACTTTTGATTTTTCAGAATCGCATATACGGAGCCTTCTTCTCCCGGGCTGAACTCGGCTAGTGGACAGCCTGTCAGATTTACCCCAAAAAATTAAGCTTTTCCACACAAACTCGCGCTTTCTTTTCCAGATATTTCCGAAACTAAAGCACATATGGAAGTGAATCTTAGACGAAGTGAAAGAGGAGCATGTACCCTGTAAGATGACACCACGATTGTAAGATCTGACAGAATTTTTGATTTTTCAGTATAGGATATATGGACTCATTTTGAGCAGGGGCTGAAAATGCCAAGTGCGAGTGTGTGAGAATTACACAAAAAATCGAGCATTTCCACACAAAATGGCGCTTTCTTTTCCAAATATTTCCGAAACTAAAGGACATATGGACATGAATCCCTCATTTATCAAAAGAATAGCATGTGCCCTTTCAGATGATACCACGATTGTCAGATCTAAAAGAATTTTTGATTTTTCAGAATCGCATATACGGAGCCTTCTTCTCTCGGGCTGAACTCGGATAGTGGACAGCCTGTCAGATTTACCGCAAAAAATCAAGCTTTTCCACACAAAATGGCGCTTTCTTTTCCAGATATTTCCGAAACTAACGCACATATGGAGATGAATCTTGCACGAAGCGAAAGAGGAGCATGTGCCCTGGAAGATGACACCACGATTGTCAGATCTAAAAGCATTTTTGATTTTTCATAATCGCATATACGGAGCCTTCTTCTCCCGGGCTGAAATCGGCTAGTGGACAGCCTGTCAGATTTACCCCAAAAAATCAAGCATTTCCACACAAACCCGCGCTTTCTTGTCCAGGTATTTCCGAAAACTAAAGCACATATGGAGATGAATCTCTCATAAATCGAAAGAAGAGCATGTGCCCTTTCAGATGAAACCACGAATTTCAGTTCTGAAAGAATTTTTGATTTTTCAGAATCGCATATACGGAGCCTTCTTTGAGTTGGGCTTGAGCACAGGAAGTGCGTGAAAGTGAGATCTACGCAAAAAATCGAGCATATCCACACAAACTCGCGCTTTCTTTTCCAGATAGTTCCGAAACTAAAGCACATATGGAGATGAATCTCTCATGAATCGAAAGAAGAGCATGTGCCCTTTCAGATGACACCACGATTGTCAGATCTAAAAGAATTTTTGATTTCTCATCACCGCATATACGGAGTTTTCTTGTCCCTGGCTAAACTCGGCTAGTGGACAGCCTGTCAGATTTACCCCAAAAAATCAAGCTTTTCCACACAAACTTGCACCGTCCTTTCCAGATATTTCCGAAAGTAAAGCACAAATGGAGATGAATCTCTCATTAATCGAATGAAAAGCATATGCCCTTTCAGATGACACCACGATTGTCAGTTCTGAAAGAATTTTGAAATTTTCAGAATCGCATATACGGACCCTTCTTCTCTCAGACTGAACTCGGCTAGTGGACAGCCTGTCCGATTTACCCCAAAAATCAAGCATTTCAACACAAAATGGCGATTTCTTTTCCACACATTTCCGAAACCAAAGGACATATGGAGATGAATCTTGCACGAAGCGAAAGAGGAGCATGTGCCCTGGAAGATGACACCCCGATTGTCAGATCTGAAAGATTTTTTGATTTTTCATCATCGCATATACGGAGCCCTCTTTGAGTTGGGCTTGAGCACGTGAAGTGCGAGTACGTGAGATTTACGCAAACAAATCGAGCATTTGTACAAAAACTCGGTCTTTCTTTTCCAGATATTTCCGAAACTAAAGCACATATGGAGATGAATCTCTCATGAATCGAAAGAAAAGCATATGCCCTTTCAGATGATACCACGATTGCCAGTTCTGAAAGAATTTTTGATTTTTCATCATCGCATATACGGAACCTTCTTCTCTCGGACTGAACTCGGCCAGTGGACAGCCTGTCAGATTTACCCCCCCCAAAAAAATCGAGCTTTTCCAAACAAACTCGCACCTTCTTTTCCGGATATTTCCCAAACCAAAGCACATATGGAGATGAATCTCTCATGAATCGAAAGAAAAGCATATGCCCTTTCAGATGACACCACGATTGTCAGTTTTGAAAGAATTTTTGATTTTTCATCATCGCATATACGGAGCCTTCTTCTCTCGCACTGAATTCGGCTAGTGGACAACCTGTCAGATTTACCCCAAAAAATCATGCATTTCCACACAAACAGGCGCTTTCTTTTCCAGATATTTCCGAAACTAAAGCCCATATGGAGATGAATGTCTCACGAATCGAAAGAAAAGCATGTGCCCTTTCAGATGACATCACGATTGTCGGTTCTGAAAGAATTTTTGATTATTCAGAATCGCATATACGGAGCCTTCTTTGAGTTGGGCTTGACCACGGGAAGTGCGTGCACGTGAGATTTACACAAACAAATCTAGCATTTGTACACAAACTCGGGCTTTCTTTTCCAGATATTTCCGAAACTAAAGCACATATGGAGATGAATCTCTCATGAATCGAATGAAAAGTATATGCTCCTTCAGATGACACCACGATTGTCAGATCTAAAAGAATTTTTGCTTTGTCATCACCGCATATACGGAGCCTTCTTTAAGTTGGGCTTGAACACGGGAAGTGCGAATAAGTCAGATTTCCGCAAGCAAATCGAGCATTTGTACACAACCTTGCGCTTTCTTTTCCACATAGTTCCGAAATCAAAGCACAAATGAAGATTAATCTCTCATGAATCGAAAGAAAAGCATGTGCCCTGTAAGATGACACCACGATTGTCAGATCTAAAAGAATTTTTGATTTTTCAGAATCGCATATACGGAGCCTTCTTCTCCCGGGCTGAACTCGGCTAGTGGAAAGCATGTCAGATTTACCCCAAAAAATCAAGCATTTCCACACAAACTTGCGCTTTCTTTTCCAGATATTTCCGAAACTAAAGCACATATGGAGATGAATCAAGCACGAAGCAAAAGAGGAGCAAGTGCCCTGTAAGATGACACCACGATTGTCAGATCTAAAAGAATTTTTGCTTTTTCATCATCGCATATACGGAGCCTTCTTTGAGTTGGGCTTGAGCACGGGAAGTGCGTGCACGCTAGATTTACGCAAAATATCGAGCATATCCACACAAACTCGCGCTTTCTTTACCAGATATTTCCGAAACTAAAGCACATATGGAAGTGAATCTTAGACGAAGTGAAAGAGGAGCATGTACCCTGTAAGATGACACCACGATTGTAAGATCTGAAAGAATTTTTGATTTTTCAGTATAGGATATATGGAGTCATTTTGAGCCGGGGCTGAAAATGGCAAGTGCGAGTGTGTGAGATTTACGCAAAAAATCGAGCATTTCCACACAAAATGGCGCTTTCTTTTCCAAATATTTCCGAAACTAAAGGACATATGGACATGAATCTCTCATTTATCAAAAGAAGAGCATGTGCCCTTTCAGATGACACCACGATTGTCAGTTCTGAAAGAATTTTTGATTTTTCAGAATCGCATATACGGAGCCTTCTATGAGTTGGGCTTGAGCACGGGAAGTACGAGTACGTGAGATTTACGCAAAAAAATCGAGCATTTGTACACAAAGTTGCGCTTTCTTTCCAGATATTTCCGAAACTAAAGCACATATGGAGATGAATCTCTCACGAATCGAAAGAAAAGCATGTGCCCTTTCAGATGACACCACGATTGTCAGATCTAAAAGAAATTTTGATTTTTCAGAATAGCATATACGGAGCCTTCTTCTCCCGAGCTGAACTCGGCTAGTGGACAGCCTGTCAGATTTACCCCCAAAAAATTCAACATTTCCACAGAAACTGGTGATTTCTTTTCCAGATATTTCCGAAACTAAAGCACATATAGAGATGAATCTTGCTTGAAGAGAAAGACGAGCATGTGCCCTGTGTGATGACACCACGATTGTCAGATCTAAAAGAATTTTTGCTTTTTCATCATCGCATATACGGAGCCTTCTTTGAGTTGGGCTTGAGCACGGGAAGTGCGTGCACGCTAGATTTACGCAAAATATCGAGCATATCCACACAAACTCGCGCTTTCTTTACCAGATATTTCCGAAACTAAAGCACATATGGAGATGAATCTCTCATGAATCAAAAAGTAGCGTTTGCCCTTTCATATGACACCACGATTGTCAGATCTGAAAAAATTTTTGATTTTTCCTCACCGCATGTACTGAGCCTTCTTTGAGTTGGGCTTGAGCACGGGAAGTGCGTGCACGTGAGATTTACGCAAACAAATCGAGCATTTTTACACAAAGTTGCGCTTTCTTTCCAGATATTTCCGAAACTAAAGCACATATGGAGATGAATCTCTCACGAATCGAAAGAAAAGCATGTGCCCTTTCTGATGACACCACGATTGTCAGTTGTGAAAGAATTTTTGATTTTTCATCACCGCATGTACGGAGCATTCTTTGAGTTGGGTTTGAGCACGGGAAGTGCCTGCCCGTGAGATTTACGCAAAAAATCGAGCATATCCACACAAACTAGCGCTTTCTTTTCCAGATATTTCCGAAACTAAAGCACATGTGGAGATGAATCTCTCATGAATCGAAATAAGAGCATGTGTCTTTTCACATGACACCACGATTGTCAGATCTGAAGGAATTTTTGGTTTTTCATCACCGCATATACGGAGCCTTTTTGAGTTGGGCTTGAACACGGGAAGTGCAAATAAGTCAGATTTCCGCAAGCAAATCGAGCATTTGTACACAAACCTGCACTTTCTTTTCCAGATAGTTTCGAAACTAAAGGACATATGGAGATGAATCTTGCACGAAGCGAAAGAAGAGCATGTGCCCTTTGAGATGACACCACGATTGTCAGTTCTGAAGGAATTTTTGATTTTTCATCACCGCAAATACGGAGCCTTCTTTGAGTTGGGCTTGAGCACGGGAAGTGCGTGCACGCTAGATTTACGCAAAATATCGAGCATATCCACACAAACTCGCGCTTTCTTTTCCAGATATTTCCGAAACTAAAGCACATATGGAGATGAATCTCTCATGAATCAAAAAGTAGCGTTTGCCCTTTCATATGACACCACGATTGTCAGATCTGAAAGAATTTTTGATTTTTCCTCACCGCATGTACGGAGCCTTCTTTGAGTTGGGCTTGAGCACGGGAAGTGCGTGCACGTGAGATTTACGCAAACAAATCGAGCATTTGTACACAAAGTTGCGCTTTCTTTTCCAGATATTTCCGAAACTAAAGCACATATGGAGATGAATCTCTCATGAATCGAAAGAAGAGCATGTGCCCTTTCAGATGACACCACGATTGTCAGATCTAAAAGAATTTTTGATTTTTCAGAATCGCATACACGGAGCCTTCTTCTCCCGGGCTGAACTCGCCTAGTGGACAGCCTGTCAGATTTGCCCCCAAAAATCAAGCTTTTCCACACAAACTCGCGCTTTCTTTTCAAGATATTTCCGAAACCAAAGCACAAATGGAGATGAATCTCTCATGATTCGAAAGAAAAGCATATGCCTTTCAGAGGACACCACGATTGTCAGATCTGAAAGAATTTTTGATTTTTCATCATCGCATAGACGGAGCCTTCTTTGAGTTGGGCTTGAGCACGGGAGGTGCGAGTACGTGAGATTTACGCAAACAAATCGAGCATTTTTACACAAAGTTGCGCTTTCTTTCCAGATATTTCCGAAACTAAAGCACATATGGAGATGAATCTCTCACGAATCGAAAGAAAAGCATGTGCCCTTTCTGATGACACCACGATTGTCAGTTGTGAAAGAATTTTTGATTTTTCATCACCGCATGTACGGAGCATTCTTTGAGTTGGGTTTGAGCACGGGAAGTGCCTGCCCGTGAGATTTACGCAAAAAATCGAGCATATCCACACAAACTAGCGCTTTCTTTTTCATATATTTCCGAAACTAAAGCACATATGGAGATGAATCTATCATGAATCGAAAGAAGAGCATGTGTCGTTTCAGAGGACACCACGATTGTCAGATCTGAAAGAATTTTTGATTTTTCAGGTTCGCATATACGGAGCCTTCTTTGAGTTGGGCTTGAGCACGGGAAGTGCGAGTACGTGAGATTTACGCAAACAAATCGAGCATTTGTACACAAACTTGCGCTTTCTTTTCCAGATAGTTCCGAAACTAAAGCACATGTGGAGATGAATCTCTCATGACTCGAAAGAAGAGCATGTGCCCTTTGAGATGACACAACGATTGTCAGTTCTGAAAGAATTTTTGATTTTTCATCACCGCAAATACGGAGCCTTCTTTGAGTTGGGCTTGAGCATGGGAAGTGCGAGTACGTGAGATTTACGCAAACAAATCGAGCATTTGTACACAAACTTGCGCTTTCTTTTCCAGATATTTCCGAAACTAAAGCACATATGGAGATGAATCTCTCATGACTCGAAAGAAGAGCATGTGCCCTTTCAGATGACACCACGATTGTCAAATCTAAAAGAATTTTTGATTTTTCAGAATCGCAAATATACGGAGCCTTCTTCTCCCGGGCTGAACTCGGCTAGTGGACAGCCTGTCAGATTTACCCCAAAAAAACAAGCTTTTCCACACAAACTCGCGCTTTCTTTTCCAGATATTTCCGAAACCAAAGCACATATGGAGATGAATCTCTCATGAATCGAAAGAAAAGCACGTGCCCTTTCAGATGACACCACGATTGTCAGATCTGAAAGAATTTTTGATTTTTCATCATCGCATATACGGAGCCTTCTTTCAGTTGGGCTTGAGCACGGGAAGTGCGTGCATGTGAGATTTACGCAAAAAATCGAGCACATCTACACAAACTCGCGCTTTCTTTTCCAGATATTTCCGAAACTAAAGCACATATGGAGATGAATCTTGCACGAAGCGAAAGAGGAGCATGAGCCCTGTAAGATAACACCAAGATTGTCAGATCTAAAAGAACTTTTGATTTTTCAGAATCGCATATACGGAGCCTTCTTCTCCCGGGCTGAACTCGGCTAGTGGACAGCCTGTCAGATTTACCCCCCAAAATTAAGCTTTTCCACACAAACTCGCGCTTTCTTTTCCAGATATTTCCGAAACTAAAGCACACATGGAAGTGAATCTTAGACGAAGTGAAAGAGGAGCATGTACCCTGTAAGATGACACCACGATTGTAAGATCTGAAAGAATTTTTGATTTTTCAGTATAGGATATATGGAGTCATTTTGAGCAGGGGCTGAAAATGCCAAGTGCGAGTGTGTGAGAATTACACAAAAAATCGAGCATTTCCACACAAAATGGCGCTTTCTTTTCCAAATATTTCCGAAACTAAAGGACATATGGACATGAATCCCTCATTTATCAAAAGAAGAGCATGTGCCCTTTCAGATGATACCACGATTGTCAGATCTAAAAGAATTTTTGATTTTTCAGAATCGCATATACGGAGCCTTCTTCTCTCGGGCTGAACTCGGATAGTGGACAGCCTGTCAGATTTACCGCAAAAAATCAAGCTTTTCCACACAAAATGGCGCTTTCTTTTCCAGATATTTCCGAAACTAACGCACATATGGAGATGAATCTTGCACGAAGCGAAAGAGGAGCATGTGCCCTGGAAGATGACACCACGATTGTCAGATCTAAAAGCATTTTTGATTTTTCATAATCGCATATACGGAGCCTTCTTCTCCCGGGCTGAAATCGGCTAGTGGACAGCCTGTCAGATTTGCCCCCAAAAATCAAGCTTTTCCACACAAACTCGCGCTTTCTTTTCAAGATATTTCCGAAACCAAAGCACGAATGGAGATAAATCTCTCATGATTCGAAAAAAAAGCATATGCCTTTCAGAGGACACCACGATTGTCAGATCTGAAAGAATTTTTGATTTTTCATTATCGCATAGACGGAGCCTTCTTTGAGTTGGGCTTGAGCACGGGAAGTGCGAGTACGTGAGATTTACGCAAACAAATCGAGCATTTGTACACAAAGTTGCGCTTTCTTTCCAAATATTTCCGAAACTAAAGGACATATTGACATGAATCCCTCATTTATCAAAAGAAGAGCATGTGCCCTTTCAGATGATACCACGATTGTCAGATCTAAAAGAATTTTTGATTTTTCAGAATCGCATATACGGAGCCTTCTTCTCTCGGGCTGAACTCGGATAGTGGACAGCCTGTCAGATTTACCGCAAAAAATCAAGCTTTTCCACACAAAATGGCGCTTTCTTTTCCAGATATTTCCGAAACTAACGCACATATGGAGATGAATCTTGCACGAAGCGAAAGAGGAGCATGTGCCCTGGAAGATGACACCACGATTGTCAGATCTAAAAGCATTTTTGATTTTTCATAATCGCATATACGGAGCCTTCTTCTCCCAGGCTGAAATCGGCTAGTGGACAGCCTGTCAGATTTGCCCCCAAAAATCAAGCTTTTCCACACAAACTCGCGCTTTCTTTTCAAGATATTTCCGAAACCAAAGCACGAATGGAGATAAATCTCTCATGATTCGAAAAAAAAGCATATGCCTTTCAGAGGACACCACGATTGTCAGATCTGAAAGAATTTTTGATTTTTCATTATCGCATAGACGGAGCCTTCTTTGAGTTGGGCTTGAGCACGGGAAGTGCGAGTACGTGAGATTTACGCAAACAAATCGAGCATATCCACACAAACTAGCGCTTTCTTTTTCATATATTTCCGAAACTAAAGCACATATGGAGATGAATCTATCATGAATCGAAAGAAGAGCATGTGCCCTTTCAGATGACACCACGATTGTCAGATCTAAAAGAATTTTTGATTTTTCAGAATAGCATATACGGAGCCTTCTTCTCCCGAGCTGAACTCGGCTAGTGGACAGCCTGTCAGATTTAACCCCCAAAAATTCAACATTTCCACAGAAACTGGCGATTTCTTTTCCAGATATTTCCGAAACTAAAGCACATATGGAGATGAATCTTGCACGAAGAGAAAGACGAGCATGTCCCCTGTGTGATGACACCCCGATTGTCAGATCTAAAAGAATTTTTGCTTTTTCATCATCGCATATACGGAGCCTTCTTTGAGTTGGGCTTGAGCACGGGAAGTGCGTGTAAGTGAGATTTACGCAAAAAATCGAGCATATCCACACAAACTCGCGCTTTCTTATCCAGATATTTCCGAAACTAAAGCACATATGGAGATGAATCTCTCACGAATTGAAAGAAAAGCATGTGCCCTTTCAGATGACACCCCGATTGTCAGTTCTGAAAGAATTTTTGATTTTTCATCACCGCATATACGGAGCCTTCTTTGAGTTGGGCTTGAGCACAGGAAGTGCGAGTACGTGAGATTTCCGCAAGCAAATCGAGCATTTGGACACAACCTTGCGCTTTCTTTTCCAGATAGTTCCGAAACCAAAGCACAAATGGAGATGAATCTCTCATGAATCGAAAGAAGAGCATGTGCCCTTTCAGATGACACCACGATTGTCAGATCTCAAAGAATGTTTGATTTTTCAGAATCGCGTATACGGAGCCTTCTTCTCCCCGGCTGAACTCGGATAGTGGACAGCCTGTCAGATTTACCCCAAGAAATCAAGCATTTCCACACAAACCCGCGCTTTCTTGTCCAGGTATTTCCGAAAACTAAAGCACATATGGAGATGAATCTCTCACGAATCGAAAGAAAAGCATATGCCCTTTCAGATGACACACGATTGTCAGATCTGAAAGAATTTTTGATTTTTCATTATCGCATAGACGGAGCCTTCTTCTCCCGGACTGAACTCGGATAGTGGACAGCCTGTCAGATTTACCCCCGAAAAATCGAGGTTTTCCACACAAACTCGCGCCTTCTTTTTCAGATATATCCGAAACCAAAGCACATATGGAGATGAATCTCTCACGAATCGAAAGAAAAGCATATGCCCTTTCAGATGACACACGATTGTTAGTTCTAAAAAATTTTTGATTTTTCATCATCGCATATACGGAGCCTTCTTCTCTCGGACTGACCTCGGCTAGTGGAAAGCCTGTCAGATTTACCGAACAAAATCAAGCATTTCCACACAAACTTGCGCTTTCTTGTCCAGATATTTCAGAAACTAAAGCTCATATGGAGATGAATCTTGCACGAAGCAAAAGACGAGGATGTGTCCTATAAGATGACACCACGATTGTCAGATCTAAAAGAATTTTTGATTTTTCAGAATTGCATATACGGAGCCTTCTTTGACTTGGGCTTGAGCACGGGATGTGCGTGCTTGTGAGATTTACGAAAAAAATCGAGCACATCCACAGAAACTCGCGCCTTCTTTTCCAGATATTTCCGAAACTAAAGCACATATGGAGATGAATATCTCATGAATTGAAAAAATAGCATGTGTCCTGTCATATGACACCACGATTGTTAGTTCTGAAAGAATTTTTGATTTTTCATCACCGCATATACGGAGCCTTCTTCTCCCGGGCTGAACTCGGATAGTGGACAACCTGTCAGATTTACCGCAAAAAATCAAGCATTTCCACATAAACTTGCGCTTTCTTTTCCAGATATTTCCGAAACTAAAGCTCATATTGAGATGAATCTTGCACGAAGCGAAAGAGGAGGATGTGCCCTGTAAGATGACACCACGATTGCCAGATCTAAAAGAATTTTTGCTTTTTCATCACCGCATATACGGAGCCTTCTTTGAGTTGGGCTTGAGCACGGGAAGTGCGAGTACGTGAGATTTACGCAAACAAATCGAGCATTTGTACACTAAGTTGCGCTTTCTTTTCCAGATATTTCCGAAACTAAAGCACACATGGAGATGAATCTCTCACGAATCGAAAGAAAAGCAAATGCCCTTTCAGATGACACCACGATTGTCAGATCTAAAAGAATTTTTGATTTTTCAGAATCGCATATACGGAGCCTTCTTCTTCCGGGCTGAACTCGGCTAGTGGACAGCCTGTCAGATTTACCCCAAGAAATCAAGCATTTCCACACAAACCCGCGCTTTCTTGTCCAGGTAATTCCGAAAACTAAAGCACATATGGAGATGAATCTCTCATGAATCGAAAGAAGAGCATATGCCCTTTCAGATGACACTACGATTGTCAGTTCTGAAAGAATTTTCGATTTTTCATCACCGCATATACGGAGCCTTCTTTAAGTTGGGCTTGAACACGGAAGTGCGAATATCTCAGATTTCCGCAAACAAATCGAGCATTTGTACACAAACTTGCGCATTCTTTTCCAGATATTTCCGAAACTAAAGCACATATGGAGATGAATCTCTCATTAATGAAAAGAGGAGCATGTGCCCATTAAGATGTCACCACGATTGTCAGATCTAAAAGAGTTTTTGATTTTTCAGAATCGCATATACGGAGAATTCTTCTCCCGGGCTGAACTCGGCTAGTGGACAGCCTGTCAGATTTACCCCAAAAAATCAAGCTTTTCCACACAAAATCGCACCGTCCTTTCCAGATATTTCCGAAACTAAAGCACAAATGGAGATGAATCTCTCATTAATCGAATGAAAAGCATATGCCCTTTCAGATGAAACCACGATTGTCAGTTCTGAAAGAATTTTGAATTTTTCAGAATCGAATATACGGACCCTTCTTCTCCCGGACTGAACTCGGCTAGTGAGCAGCCTGTCCGATTTACCCCAAAAATTAAGCATTTCAACACAAAATGGCGATTTCTTTTCCACACATTTCCGAAACCAAAGGACATATGGAGATGAATCTTGCACGAAGCAAAAGAGGAGCATGTGCCCTGGAAGATGACACCACGATTGTCAGATCTGAAAGATTTTTTGATTTTTCATCATCGCATATACGGAGCCTTCTTTGAGTTGGGCTTGAGCACGTGAAGTGCGAGTACGTGAGATTTACGCAAACAAATCGAGCATTTGTACAAAAACTCGGTCTTTCTTTTCCAGATATTTCCGAAACTAAAGCACATATGGAGATGAATCTCTCATGACTCGAAAGAAGAGCATGTGCCCTTTCAGATGACACCCCGATTGTCAGATCTAAAAGAATTTTTGATTTTTCAGAATCGCATACACGGAGCCTTCTTCTCCCGGGCTGAACTCGCCTAGTGGACAGCCTGACAGATTCGCCCCCAAAAATCATGCATTTCCACACAAACAGGCGCTTTCTTTTCCAGATATTTCCGAAACTAAAGAACATATGGAGATGAATCTCTCATGAATCGAATGAAAAGTATATGCTCCTTCAGATGACACCACGATTGTCAGATCTAAAAGAATTTTTGCTTTGTCATCACCGCATATACGGAGCCTTCTTTAAGTTGGGCTTGAACACAGGAAGTGCGAATAAGTCAGATTTCCGCAAGCAAATCGAGCATTTGTACACAACCTTGCGCTTTCTTTTCCAGATAGTTCCGAAATCAAAGCACAAATGAAGATTAATCTCTCATGAATCGAAAGACGAGCATGTGCCCTGTAAGATGACACCACGCATGTCAGATCTAAAAGAATTTTTGATTTTTCAGAATCGCATATACGGAGCCTTCTTCTCCCGGGCTGAACTCGGCTAGTGGAAAGCATGTCAGATTTACCCCAAAAAATCAAGCATTTCCACACAAACTTGCGCTTTCTTTTCCAGATATTTCCGAAACTAAAGCACATATGGAGATGAATCAAGCACGAAGCAAAAGAGGAGCAAGTGCCCTGTAAGATGACACCACGATTGTCAGATCTAAAAGAATTTTTGCTTTTTCATCACCGCATATACGGAGCCTTCTTTGAGTTGGGCTTGAGCACGGGAAGTGCGTGTAAGTGAGATTTACGCAAAAAATCGAGCATATCCACACAAACTCGCGCTTTCTTATCCAGATATTTCCGAAACTAAAGCACACATGGAGATGAATCTCTCACGAATCGAAAGAAAAGCAAATGCCCTTTCAGATGACACCACGATTGTCAGATCTGAAAGAATTTTTGATTTTTCAGAATCGCATATACGGAGCCTTCTTCTCCAGGGCTGAACTCGGATAGTGGAAAGCCTGTCAGATTTACCCCAAAAAAATCAAGAATTTCCACACAAATTCGCGCTTTCTTTTCCAGAAATTTCCGAAACTAAAGCACACATGGAGATGAATCTCTCACGAATCGAAAGAAAAGCAAATGCCCTTTCAGATGACACCACGATTGTCAGATCTAAAAGAATTTTTGATATTTCAGAATCGCATATACGGAGCCTTCTTCTCCCCGGCTGAACTCGGCTAGTGGACAGCCTGTCAGATTTACCCCAAAAAATCAAGCATTTCCACACAAACTCGCGCCTTCTTTTTCAGATATTTTCGAAACTAAAGCAAATATGGAGATGAATCTCTCACGAATCGAAAGAAAAGCATGTGCCCTTTCAGATGACACAACGATTGTTAGTTCTGAAAGAATTTTTGATTTTTCATCACCGCATATACGGAGCCTTCTTTGAGTTGGGCTTGAGCACGGGAAGTGCGAGTACGTGAGATTTACGCAAACAAATCGAGCATTTGTACACAAACTTGGGCTTTCATTTCCAGATATTTCCGAAACTAAAGCACATATGGAGATGAATCTCTCATGACTCGAAAAAAGAGCATGTGCCCTGTAAGATGACACCACGATTGTCAGATCTAAAAGAATTTTTGATTTTTCAGAATCGCATATACGGAGCCTTCTTCTCCCAGGCTGAACTCGCCTAGTGGACAACCTGTCAGATTTACCCCAAAAAATCAAGCATTTCCACATAAACTTGCGCTTTCTTTTCCAGATATTTCCGAAACTAAAGCTCATATGGAGATGAATCTTGCACGAAGCGAAAGAGGAGGATGTGCCCTGTAAGATGACACCACGATTGCCAGATCTAAAAGAATTTTTGCTTTTTCATCACCGCATATACGGAGCCTTCTTTGAGTTGGGCTTGAGCACGGGAAGTGCGAGTACGTGAGATTTACGCAAACAAATCGAGCATTTGTACACTAAGTTGCGCTTTCTTTTCCAGATATTTCCGAAACTAAAGCACACATGGAGATGAATCTCTCACAAATCGAAAGAAAAGCAAATGCCCTGTAAGATGACACCACGATTGTCAGATCTAAAAGAATTTTTTATTTTTCAGAATCGCATATACGGAGCCTTCTTTTCCCGGGCTGAACTCGCATACTGGAGAGCATGTCATATTTACCACCAAAAATCAAGCATTTCCAGACAAACTGGCGCTTTCTTTTGCCGAAATTCCCGAAAATAAAGCACATGTAGAGACGAATCTATCACGAATGGAAAAAGGAGCATGTGCCCTTTAAGATGACACCACGATTGTCAGATCTAAAAGAATTTTTGAGTTTTAAGAATTGCATATACGGAGCCTTCTTTGAGTTCGGCTTGAACACGAGAAGTGCGAGTATGTCAGATTTACACCAAAAAATCGAGCATTTCCACACAAACTCGCGCTTTCTTATCCAGATATTTCCGAAACTAAAGCACACATGGAGATGAATCTCTCACGAATCGAAAGAAAAGCAAATGCCCTTTCAGATGACACCACGATTGTCAGATCTGAAAGAATTTTTGATTTTTCAGAATCGCATATACGGAGCCTTCTTCTCCAGGGCTGAACTCGGATAGTGGAAAGCCTGTCAGATTTACCCCAAAAAAATCAAGAATTTCCACACAAATTCGCGCTTTCTTTTCCAGAAATTTCCGAAACTAAAGCACACATGGAGATGAATCTCTCACGAATCGAAAGAAAAGCAAATGCCCTTTCAGATGACACCACGATTGTCAGATCTAAAAGAATTTTTGATATTTCAGAATCGCATATACGGAGCCTTCTTCTCCCCGGCTGAACTCGGCTAGTGGACAGCCTGTCAGATTTACCCCAAAAAATCAAGCATTTCCACACAAACTCGCGCCTTCTTTTTCAGATATTTTCGAAACTAAAGCAAATATGGAGATGAATCTCTCACGAATCGAAAGAAAAGCATGTGCCCTTTCAGATGACACAACGATTGTCAGTTCTGAAAGAATTTTTGATTTTTCATCACCGCATATACGGAGCCTTCTTTGAGTTGGGCTTGAGCACGGGAAGTGCGAGTACGTGAGATTTACGCAAACAAATCGAGCATTTGTACACAAACTCGGGCTTTCATTTCCAGATATTTCCGAAACTAAAGCACATATGGAGATGAATCTTTCATGACTCGAAAGAAGAGCATGTGCCCTGTAAGATGACACCACGATTGTCAGATCTAAAAGAATTTTTGATTTTTCAGAATCGCATATACGGAGCCTTCTTCTCCCGGGCTGAACTCGCCTAGTGGACAACCTGTCAGATTTACCCCAAAAAATCAAGCATTTCCACACAAACTTGCGCTTTCTTTTCCAGATATTTCCGAAACTAAAGCTCATATGGAGATGAATCTTGCACGAAGCGAAAGAGGAGCATGTGCCCTGGAAGATGACACCACGATTGCCAGATCTAAAAGAATTTTTGCTTTTTCATCACCGCATATACGGAGCCTTTTTTGAGTTGGGCTTGAGCACGGGAAGTGCGAGTACGTGAGATTTACGCAAACAAATCGAGCATTTGTACACTAAGTTGCGCTTTCTTTTCCAGATATTTCCGAAACTAAAGCACACATGGAGATGAATCTCTCACAAATCGAAAGAAAAGCAAATGCCCTGTAAGATGACACCACGATTGTCAGATCTAAAAGAATTTTTTATTTTTCAGAATCGCATATACGGAGCCTTCTTTTCCCGGGCTGAACTCGCATACTGGAGAGCATGTCATATTTACCACCAAAAATCAAGCATTTCCAGACAAACTGGCGCTTTCTTTTGCCGAAATTCCCGAAAATAAAGCACATGTAGAGACGAATCTATCACGAATGGAAAAAGGAGCATGTGCCCTTTAAGATGACACCACGATTGTCAGATCTAAAAGAATTTTTGAGTTTTAAGAATTGCATATACGGAGCCTTCTTTGAGTTCGGCTTGAACACGAGAAGTGCGAGTATGTCAGATTTACACCAAAAAATCGAGCATTTCCACACAAACTCGCGCTTTCTTTTGCCGATATTTGCGGATTTAAAGCACATGTGGAGATGAATCTATCATGAATGGAAAGAGGAGAATGTGCCCTTTAAGATGACACCACGATTGTCAGATCTAAAAGAATTTTGATTTTTAGAATTGCATATATGGAGCCTTCTTTGAGGCGGGGCTAAACACGACTAGTGTGAGTATGTGAGATTTACGTTAAAAAATCGAGCATTTCCACACAAACACGCACGTTCTCTCTCCAATATTTCCGAAATTAAAGCACATATGAAGATGAATCTTGCACGAAGCGAATGTAGAGCATGTACCCTGTAAGATGACTCCACGATTGTCAGATCTGTAAGAATTTTTGAATTTTCCAGAATCGCATATACGGAGCCTTGTTTGAGACGGGGCTGAACACGGCAAGTGGGAGTATGTCAGATTTACCCCAACAAATCAAGCATTTCCACAGAAACTCGCGCTTTCTTTTGCCGATATTTCCGAAACTAAAGCACATGTGGAGATCGATCTTGCATGAAGCGAAAGAGCAGCATGTGCCCCTTAAGATGACACCCTGATTGTCAGATCGAAAAGAATTTTGCATTTTTTATCACCGCATATACGGAGTCTTCTTTGAGCTGAGATTAACATAGATAATGGAGAGCATAAAATACGCAAAAAATCAAGCAGTTGCACACACACTCGCACTTTCTTTTGCGAGTATTTCTAAAATTAAAGTACATGTGGAGATGAATCTTGCTTGAATCGATGGAGGAGCATGTGGCCTTTGAGATGACACTGCGATTGTCTTATCTAAAAGAATTTTTCATTTTTCAAAATCGCATATACAGAGCTTTCTTTGAGCTGGGATGAACACGGATAGTGGAGAGCATGTCAGATTTAAGCAAAAAATCAAGCAGTTGCACACAAACATACGCTTTCGTTTGAAAATATTTTGGTATCTAAGGCAAATACTGATATGAACCTTACATGAATCGAAAGAAGAGCATGTGCCCTTAAAGAAAACACCAAGATTGTCAGATCTGGAAAATGTTTGATTTTTCAGAATCGCATATACGGAGCTCTCTTTGCTTTCTGCTGAACTAGGATAGTGGAGAGCATGTGAGATTATATGCAAGAAAATCAAGCATTTGCACGCAAACATACGCATTCTTTTGCTGATATTTCCGTATCCAAGGCACATGTGGATATGAAACTTGAATGAATCGAAAGAGGAGCATGTGCTGTTTAAGTTGACACCATGAATGTCAGATCTGGAAAACTTTTTGATTTTTTAAAATCACATATACGGAGCCTTCTTTTCCCGGGCTGAACTCGGATATGATAGTGGAGAGCTTGTCAGATTTACGCACAAAAATCAAGCATTTCCACACGATCTCGCGCCTTCTTTTGGAGATATTTAAGTGTCTAAGGCACAGATAGATGTGAAACTAGCGTAAATCGAAAGAGGAGCGTGTGCCCTTTCAGATGACATCATCATATTCAGATCTTAAAGAATTTTTGATTTTTCAGAATCGCATATACGGAGCCTTCTTTGCGCGCGACTGAACTGTGATAGTGGAGGACATGTGAGTTACGCAAGAAAATCAAGCAGTTGCACGCAAACATTCGCTTTCTTCGGCAGATTTTTCCGAAACTAAAGCACATATGGATAGGAATCTTCCATGAATAGAAGGAGGAGCATGTCCCAGTTCAGATAACACCACGATTGCCCTTTCAGATGACACCACGATTGTGAGATCTGGATAATTTCACATCCTTCAAGATCGAATATAGGCCTATATGGTGTTTCTTTGTACAGGGCTGAACTCGGGTATTCCACTGGCACATTCACTCTGACAGCGGTATAAGATCTACAGTAGCCTATCGACAACATGGGGTGGGGTGGGGGTTATAGCAGCCATATACTTTAACCACGCTTCAACTAGTAGCATGTTATAATAACATAAGATTAAATCAGTGCTCTGAAATATATGAATGCCGAGCTTTCTGTAACTGAGCTTCAGGGCAAGCAGATTCAGTTCTGAATGGAGGAAAAATCCCCGTTCATTCCCCCTGGATGCAACTAGCGTTTCAAGTTCGAATCGCACGCACTTCTCCAGTTCCTTACGCTGTACATCGGATGACCCACGAACAACAAATCGAGCTGTTCTTGAACACATGGTATGGGAACAAACCGTCGCCCGAACTCGGCCAAAGATAGTATAGCGCCGAAGGTACCGCCACGCGGCGCTATACGATCTTTGGTTATAACTAAGCAATACTGTGACGACATAAATTATGCGTCGCTGCACCTGTCGGGAGCCCTGCCTGACTTACTTTCGACGAAAGAGGGGCTGCTTTCGCTTTTCAAAATGGCGCCGCCTGTGGTCCGCATGTGATACTACTAGGCCGGGTTTTTCAAGGCGCCATACGTCGGAAATTTACGACTTTGGAAAGCTTTCGGGTGCTCGTATGAAAGTCCAAACTCTGAAGAATACGCCAGTGTAAGTAAAATTGTCGTGTCATTGTCATTTCAGAAGATATTAGGATTCAAAGTATGTGACAATCCTGTAGTTTAGATTTCAGGCATTTAAGACATGCCTTGAAAGTTGAAGGGTGCAGACCACTAATTCAAGTGAGAATTTCTGACCAGCTCATTACTAGCATTAAAACTGCCCCCACCCCACAGTATCTTTTGAAAAAGGAGATTGTTTGGCCCCCAAAATGATTAGATTGTGTAAATCGTTGCCGGGATCAACTCCCTGGGTCTTTGAGCTTTCATATGAGAGCAGAAGAGCTAAAAACTAAGGTTGAAAAATGGTCCTAAGTACTAAGTGCCCCAGAAAGTTGAGGGTTGCCACTTGAAAAATGGCTGCAATGAGACTTTGTAAAAATCACTTTTTTGGGGGTGATTTTGTTCTGTGGGAATAATTAAAAATGTAATTGGTTAACCCACAAAAATTGATAAGAAATTGAAAGATAAGTGACCAGACAAGAATTTAATTTGTGTTTCAGAAATCTCAGGGATGTTGGCGTGCATGTTATTGGGCCCTGAACAGTGCTGATTTTACACTGTTTTCAATGGGGCTTGAATTAGTGGACTGGACCCTGAAGTAGGGCTGTGGTGGCGACATTAAGAGACATTGTAAAAGAGAGCTACTACAGCCCAATTTGTTGGGCCAATTATAGGCGTGCTGGCCAAGGACATGTACGTACATGTAGTAAGAGTGTTTTGTCCCAATTTTATCAAGTTGATGGCTCTATTTTCGAGTCAGTGGATTTTCCCAAGAGGGCAGATGGATTTTTAAAATTTTCTGTAGACTGAAAAGGATGAGTGATGGAACTGTTCCATCTGATTTTAATCTCACTCTTATTTTTGTCTAGCCTTTCTCTTCATCTGCAGTCACAAGATGACAGAGATGAACTGTGGAAACAGTGATGCAAAGCGACATTGCACTCGTCGGAGAATAGGAACTCACAATGGAACTTTCCACTGTGATGAAGCCCTCGCTTGTTTTCTACTGCGTCAGCTGCCAGAGAACAAAGATGCAGGTACATGTACACTGCCATGCTTTTGCTGATACACTTGTAGCTTTGTTTATCATGGGGAAGGGGTTGGTTCTGGATTTTCTCTTTTTACAGAGATTTTACATCTCTGAGGTCCTAACATTTATGGCAACGTCAATTCATCACACTGCCATGTCAATGCATAAATGCTTTTGAGTAGTTTTGATAAACATGCACAAGTACATGTCCATGTAGGTTTGTGGACCAGAGTACATTTTGAGCTGAATTGAAATCCAGGCAAATGCAACTTCAGGTAAATCAGGTACACGAATTTACAGTAAAAACATATTTTGTTTGCTCTGGACTGTGCTATCGTTATCAATTTTAACCACTTCCTGCTGGGGAACCCCATTTTGGGCACCATGGGTTTATACGCAGAGTCGGGCTGCCGGAAATGGGACAAAAGAGCTGGTCCTTGTAAAAAAAGACACATACTCAAAACAAAAGACCTGCTGCTGGGCATTGCCATCATTTTTCGGCTTGCATTTTTCGTAATTCTGTCGCTGTTTTTAAACAGTATACCACTGTTTTGGGCATAGTGTGGCCACGGATTAGCACCATGGACAAGAGCATTCCAGGGCCACATTGATGACTGACTCATGCAGCAGCCCTGCATGCTGATCCGCATTTGAAAAGACGCCACTCGCATTCACTGGGAACAAAGGAAATTATGCAACACCTCACCATTATCTTTACAGGGCTTTGAAAGCACCAGGCAGAAAGTGGTTAAATGAATGAACTGTGAATGAAACATGAACATGTGATGATTTTGCTTGAACAGTATGCTTTGCATAATATTCTTGATAACCTGCATCTAAACACATCGTGATAAGCATAATGGAGATACAGTACACTTGTACATGTAAATCTCTTAAAGTCACTGATTGTTAATATTTTTGTAGCCCCAGATCATCCTTGATTTGAATTGAATGTCCCTCTTCAATCTAAAGCCTGTTCAAAATCAAATCTTGTCTAAATCAGTGGCAAATGATGCCCATAAAGCCTGTTGAAAAGTTAAATCTCATCTGAATTAGTGGCAAATTATGTTCTCTTCCAAGTAATCCAACTGAAGTCTGTTGAAAAAGCGAATCTCATCTGAATCAGTGGCAAATGTTGTTTCATCAATATTTTCGCATTTTCCACAAATTTTACGACTATTTTTCAGATTTTCTACTACGTTCATTGTAGTAGCATTTTTGTCATAAAATTAAACTACATACAGTACATGTACCTGTAGGGCTTGCTTTTTAATTATGATCATGATGTTGAAAAAAGGCATAGATCAGGTATTTGGATAACACATTCGGAAAAAGATGAGTGTCTACGAATTAAAAGATAAGGTTATAAATAAGGCAGTTTGCTTGAGTGCACTGTGATACAACAATTAAGCACAAGTGGGTAGGGGCGACGTGATGACATCACACCGGTACTTTGCCAACAGAACCTTTAGCAGTTTACTTTTTTAATACCCAAATAATGTACATAATTACATTTACATGTATGCTTCTTTTGCAGAGGTTTTGACTCTCGTTTACTTTGGCTTATTTTACTTTGCTTTCCTGTATCCAGCATTCTTTCATCATGTTGCTCCATTTTTCCCTCAGAAATAATACGAACAAGGAATCAGGCAGTTCTAGATATGTGTGATATTGTGGTGGATGTTGGTGGTGTCTATGACCCCACCAAGCACAGATATGATCATCACCAAAGGTATGTACTTTATAGGTGAACATAGCCAGTAATCACTTTGTGGATATTTTCGAAAAACCTTCACAAGTTACTAACAAAATAATGCCCAGAATTGGAAGATGCAGTATAAAAGTATTGCCAATATATTAAAAGAGTAGGTCTGCCATTAAAAAATACCCAAAAAATGGCATGCTGTTCTTTGAACGTTGGCGAAGTGTTTGGTCATGAAACCCATGTTTTAACGACTCTCATGGGACGATTAAAACCAGGTGCATAATGAAAAACCCCCTGTTTCTGTTGCAAGCTCTGAAGGTCTAGGCATTATGTGTGTTTCAACGTTAGGCATCATTTGCGAATTCCAGCTTATGGTCGCATATCATTCGCAAAGAGGGGCCCACAGTTTTGCAAACAGTGCTTTGTGTTTCTCCCTTACTTCGGTGGCTGAGTCTTCGTGAATTGGCCTTACCCTTCGCGAAAAAAAGGACTCCCTGGACAAGTGTTACTTTTGAGATTGCACCCAATTCGGGAAGAATTCTTTGCAGTAAATTGATCGCAAAAAGGCCCCATATTTCTGAGCAGTACTGTATAATACAATTTGCAACTCAGAAAAGTGATAGGGCATAACAGTTCTGTCTTTGCACAGTCTCTCTTCAGGAAAGATTGTGCAATGATTTGAACATAGGCTGTCCAACCTTTTTTTTTTCAATTAAAACCAGCCATGATGAAAAGACAGGTTCAGAAAGGCAACAAAGGGCCATCAAAGAATACTTAACAGATGTCTTTAATCAAAGAGGATGAGAGCCTTGGGATGATGTAGTACTGACGCTATTGAATGAAGTGACATGGTTCGTGGTTAGAGTACACATACATTTAGCTCAACATGACCAACTTGTGAGGTTCCCTTTGTTTGAATGGCAATGATGGAAACTGTAATAGTCATAACAAGATTTATACCACACATGTTCATAAGATACAATGCAGGAACAATGAAACTAGAGATGGCAAATTCAAATTTGTGAAAGGAAAACATTGGTTTCCCTTTATTCATACTTGTAAATAGTGCTATGAAAATTAATTTGAATAATTGGCTATTTGAACACTTGACCTTCAATTCTAGCAAATATTTGGCCGTACTGGCTGGCAGATTGTTGGTGAACCATAAGTCGCAATAAACGCACATACCTTTAGGATCTCAAGCCACAATTTAGCAAAGATTTAACAATATTGTTGCAATAAATCATGTTCCCGTCACCACAATTTGTGCCATATCCATATCTTCCTCTTTGGACCTCCAGTTGTTCAATTTCAAGCGTAAATATTGTCATGACGGTTTTGTCATATTTTATTTAAACAAAGTTTGCGCCATTAGTACTAAGAATACTACCTTAACACAGTCATATTTGTTTTTAAAGCTATTTTCATATTCTAGGGCTGTTGGACTACATGTACATGTATCAGCTGCCTTCAAGTGTCTGGAATCTGCTTGAAACAAGCCCCCATAGTGTGATTTTTCTCATTTCAGAAAGAAAATTCTTCCTTGTTTTTCATGAATTTTGCGTTCAAATGTTAAAAAATAGCAATCAAGTATTTGATAATCCATCAAATATTTGGAAATTTGGCAGAGTTCTATTCGTAAAATTGTCAAAAGAGCTGATTTATTGAGCAGAGTTATACTTTTAAAAGTTTTTTCCCATGATAAGGAAATGTACCAGTAGCAATGAAGAGTCATATTCTACACTTTACCTTTGTTTTAACTTGAATTTGTCATATTCTACACTTTACCTTTGTTTTAACTTGAATTTGTCATATTCTACACTTTACCTTTGTTTTAACTTGAATTTGTTCGTGTTTGAATATTGGAATTACCTGAAGACAATCCAAAATGATTGTTACTTACATGTACTAGCTGCTTTTGATTTATGCAATGTAAGTACTGTAGGTGAATATCTCTCATCTCACTTGCCTTTTTACATGTGCATCATCACAGATTATTTGTGTTCGTTAGGGACATTATGTTCCTTAACCCTAATCCCCCTAGGCCTTTTTATTAGGTAGGAGCTGTCCAGGATCCTCTGAAATCCTCCGATTTTCAACTTTAAAAAAATTGCATTCAGCCCAAATCCTCCAAAGTCTCTTGAAAATGTCATTTGGAGGTGTGCCTAACTAGCAAAAATCCTTCAAAATCCTCTGGTAATTCCTTTCATTATGTTAAGGCAGTGTGAATGGCACTCTTGAGCTGTGCAGTTGATTCAAACGAAATAATGGGCTGAATTTGTGCTTGACTTGGTAAAAGCAACACAAGGTCTGATCCACGACCTTCATGTACATGCATGGGCATCCTTCAAAATCAGCCATGAGTTTTTGCCATACACCCTGAATCTTCCAAATTCCTCCACTTTGCAGAAAAGTTGAAAATCGGAGGATTTCAGAGGATCCTGGACAGCTCCACAAACATGGTTTTTTTTGGCAATCGTGGGCGTTCCTATTGTCCTCTTTTGTTCATACTTAAACTTTTTTGGAAGGCCTCTAATATGTTTTGTACATGTTTGGCAATCATGGACGAATTGGGGATCGTGGACGATCATTAATTCTTTTGTTTAACGTCCACGATTGTTTGGGAACATCAGTGCATGTCTTCATGTACCTGTACATTGTAGTATTCCCAAATAACACACTCCTAATAAAAAGACTACAGTATACATGTATGCTTCTCTAAGCAGTAGTAGTGCCCTTTGTGAATACTGCTGTTGCAATGTCCTAATTCTCTTAACTACCTGTTGCTCTCATTTAGGTCATTCTCACATTCCATGAACTCACTTTGGCCTGATAAGCCATGGATGACCAAACTAAGCAGTGCTGGACTGGTGTACCTTCACTTTGGGGAGCGCATATTGCGATCCATCAAAAGCATTGCAGACGCAGATGACAGCAAGGTGCAAGCCATCTTTGACAAGGTCTACGAGAACTTTATGGAAGAGATTGATGCCATTGATAATGGCATTGCACAGTGTGATGAAAAACCAAGGTATTTCAAATCAATAGAATGACGGTACCTCTATGTGTACTCTCTCAGTGAGTGAAATGCAGTTACAGCTGTCAGGGGCCCGGTGCTCATATTGCTTTGAGTTGTGCGCATTTAGATGAAAATTAGTTGTATCCATATACATGTAGGACCACAGGCATTTAAAAGTAATATCAGATGCACTCTTTCCATCATTTGTGGCCTTTGAAATGAGTGCACTCAGTTCCTCCAACTGAATAAAAAGGATTACATGTAAGTACGAAGAGTAAAAGATGTTTTGTTCGTCACATGACAAACACTGAGTTTTCCAGCCTTTTCTCATTGTTAATGTGCGTGATAGATTTAAAAGTGGTACATGTATTTTAAATTTGTGTCTATTAACATCAACCTGGGTCCGTTGACATGCATTTTTAAGGTGACACGACAGTATGAACATCATCTCCCCTTAAAATTCCCTAAAGTTAAAAACTTGTGAAAACTCCCTGGCAAGATTACAAGTACATGTAAAAAACCCTTGGAGATTAATTTCATGACAAAATGATACATGCATATCAAGGGATTTTTAAAGGGGAAATACATGTACGTGTATGTTCATAGTGTAATATGCCAAATGGTTTCATGACATGATGTCACAATAAATTTTTTGTAACTTTAATTTTGTAATCTTGTAATTGTAAATTTTCTTGTCTGAAAATACCAACATTCCATTTGATTGCAATTTATTAGATATTAACCTGGGAGGAGCGCACCTTTAAGGTTGTGTCATTTGCTACATGACACTACCCTTAAATATTTGTACCATCATTTTCACGTATATGTAGAACATTCTTCCACCTTTACACATGATAAATCTTAATTTTATAAAATAGATACTCATTGGTGAAGTATACGGTACATCTTTAAGGAAGTCTTACATGATATCCTACAGTATGACACTTTCAAAGGATACACATGTCCTCCTTATATTTATGAGGTTGAAACACCAGCAAAATGGTACATAGAAGAAAATAAAAAGAAAAAATCCAAAATTGGATCCAAAAGTGCATTTACATGTAAAGTATTTATGTCATCACATCTTCACATGATAGATTTATCATAAGGAAAAAAATCTTTAATCATCCCACAAATTTTCAAGGACTTTCCTTTGTGCAAAAAATTGTAAAAAAAAATTTATTATATCACGTGAGTTAACCAAATTTTCCAATTAGTCAGTACATCTACATGTACCTGGATAACCAAAGCATTGGGAAAAAAGGATTTTCGTTTTGTTGAGGAAAAAGTTGAAATGAATGAAATTTAACAAACATTCATCCAGTTTGCACATGTACACACATGCTCAGCTACCTCTTTTTCCTTTTAGGTATTTGATCACAACCAATCTGAGTTCCAGGGTCAAGCACCTCAATCCAGATTGGATGGACCTCAACCCTGATGAAGAGGTAATGAAACGTCTGAAAACAGCCAACTGACTAATCATGCTCAGATAGCTCTAACAGTCCCAAACTCTCTGATTTTGCATACACCCAAGGGGGGTTAGGATTAATAACACTCTCGTTGCTCAAAATAACAAGATTTATATGAAAAATGTACAACTCTTTTAGAGGGAATAAAAAAGTTCTTCAGCAGTGGCAGAACTTCAGGATTTGTACCCTTTACCGATTGCTAATCTTTACATTATCGGTGGTTATGACAAAGGAAACGCAAAAACTGTTTTAAAATGGTAGTATGGTAGGAGCCAATTTTACAACTGTTCAGTGATTAAGGTAATAGTGGAAAGGAACAGCCATTGCAGTGACATTCCTTGTCCAAGAGGCCATACATGTTGTTGCAGTAGGGAATTGTTTGGCCAATGATGACAGTACATGTACATGTATGTCATGCATGCCTTGTATGCAAGATGACTCATCTTGAGGTGGCTCAAATCATTGGCTACATGTATAGTTGTTATTTTTTATCACATTTTTGTACTGAAGGTTTGGGTTTCTCAATTTGTCATTCCTTTGAGGCAAAACCAAATCAACTGAACTTACATGTACATGTACATGTTAGTCAGACCCTTTTAAGTGGCCTTCACAACTTTTGAAAGCCAACTTGATTTCCTCTGCTTTGTTCCAAGGGTGGCTTCCAAAAAGCTATGGAGCTGACTGGCTTAGAATTTCTGGACAGAGTCAACTACTACAGCAACAGCTGGTGGCCGGCCAGGGAATTAGTGGAAAGTGCCATTGATAGACGTTTTGAGGTTCAGTGCGATTGCAAACCTTGTACTTAACTTTTAAACGTAGCAAGTTGAAGAAGGTGATGAGCTAGTTTGGTGTTCTAAAGAATCAAGGTTGTTCAGGAAAAAGGTACATGCACAAGTCTGCTCAGGGCTGTACTCGGAGCAGACCCTGGAAGGCCCTTATGCAGATCCAAAAGACACACTTTATTTTAGGCGTGCCCTCTTTTAATTCTGAACTGGCTCATTAGCTACAATCCAGCCCCTTTTGTTGCTTTTGTTTGATAGGATTGAAGCGGGCGCTGTTGACATGGCTGCCATGATATTTTACTGTTCTTAAACAAGTTGTTTTTTATCTTTTTAAATCTTGTTTTGTTTTTCACATCATCATCTGAGTTTTTAATGAATGTGTGCCATGATATCTTGCTACATGTACATGTTGGTGAGATTATTTTAGCTTTTTGGTGATCAGAAAGTGTGATTTTTTGAGGGTACAATTAGAGGTGGCTACAACTGGAAATTGAACAACCAGGCAACAAATGTGGTGAGGGGGTTTAACTGAATGGGTTCAGTGTCAAAGGACTAACATCCAGGTCAAGTAATTTAAATTATGGGTAGATGTTTCTTGCAAGTTTGTGATATGAACAGTTCCCTGATGTTTTCAAATACTTCCCTGAGAGAGCATATACATGTATGCACCGCAGCTGGTAAATAAGATATTGGTGTCTCCAACTTTGCCCAGTTATTAAAACTAGTTACTGAGAAACCTGGTGCAAGAGAGCTGTTAGATAAATCACATATGACGAAAAGTACCCAAACTGAATTTTGTCAACTTCTGTGTTTAGAAACCTCCTTGAAAAATAGAAATTTGCTTTTCTATTTGTTTTCCTATCCATTTACTTACATTTTTTCACTTGATAATACACCAAATAAGGTTCTAGACAAAAATGCATCTGCACGTCATTAATTAGGTCAGTTGGTAAATAATGGTCTTCTGAAAGACATATACACGTACACATAGCAAGTTCCTTCAGCTATGAAACCAGTTATTTTCTGAATTTCTATCCTTGTTTTGATGGGATCTCTCAGGTGGATAGTAGTGGTGAAGTGTTAGTCTTTCAGCAAGGTGGATGCCCATGGAAGGAGCACCTGTTTGCCCTGGAAGAATCCAAGAAGATTGATAAATCCATCAAGTATGTCCTGTACACAGACCAGAATGGAAAGTGGAGGGTGCAATGTGTCCCTGTCTCCAGTAATTCATTTACCAACAGGTAGGGAATATGACTAAGTCATGGCCAGTCAGAATTTTTGATGATGGATGGCAATTCTTTTGAAGTAGGGATTAAGGAAGCCAAATTTTTATGCCAGGATTTTTACTTGGAAGTTCCTGCGTTTTTTGATAAAAAATGGCCCAACACAAAGTCATTTACAGAGAACGCATGGCTTGGATCTGATATTACATGTTCATCTAAGGGTATGCTACTCTTTTGTGGATGACAAGAGAAAAATGTCGTTGACATTGAATGTTAATTACAAATGCTTGCCTTTAATATTTGCTGTTGCTTCAAGAGGTTTGTAGACTGAGGTTGTGCAATATTAAAATGTTTTTCACTGAGATGCGGAATCCAAATTACAGTAAACTCCGACTAAGTCGTCATCGCATAATCCATCATATTGTCCAAGTCGGCCATTTGACAAAAGTCCCGACTGCATGTAATGCATTTCCATTCAAAATTCATTTCTAAGTCGGCATTTATACGTCGTCATTTCGTATATGTCGGCATGTTTCTCTTGGTCCCTTTTCTACAGAACCACAAAAAATTCCTTTGTGTAAGTCGGCATTAAAAAAAAACATGCTTCCGTATCGGATTCCTTCGCTGCGGTTGCCAAGGAGTGTCAAGTAACAAGTCCCGTGCGCGTGTCAGCATGAGTACATCAATACCAGTGACCCCTCTAGTGCTACACGCATGCATTCTGTCCATTTTGGGGGGATGCCTTATTGAACATAGTCTGGTTCCCTGCCCAAAGATTCCCGGACGACCCTTGATAATGATTCGTCGGGTAGTCAGAATCATTGGGTGTGGTATCCAAACTATATGGAACAAACTTAACCAATGCATATATATGGATGAGTGTGTTTTCTTTACCATAACTGTATCACATACATGAACCCTGTACGTACTGCACTATCGAGTCGCAATGTGAAATGCAACTTTGCAAGTGGCTTGCGAGAACGAATTTGCTGGGATCAACCATGGAGGTAGAAATAAACCATGGTAAATCAAAGCCATTGAATTAGTGCAAGGAATCATAATGTACATAGGCAATACATGTACATGTGTAAGTCGCCAAAAAGATGACTTATAACACAAGCTGGCATTCACGCAAGTCGTCGTAATTTCTTGAGTCCCGAGAGTACCGTCTTAGCTGGAGTTTACTGTATTTTAAACTGGCCAGGGTAATCCAGTAGTTTAGCCTCATTGTGTACCAAAAGGGAAGCATTTTAAAGAAATTCTAACATGCCTAAGAACTGACACCTATCTCTTTTTGTTCAACCAAGACTCTCATTATTGGAGAAGTGGTGTGGCCTCCGCAATGAGGAGTTGTGTGCCCTCTCTGGTATCGCAGGATGCATCTTCGTCCATGCCAATGGTTTCATTGGTGGAAATGAGACGTATGAGGGTGCCCTTCAGATGGCCAGAATGTCACTTGCCCAAGCCAAGTAGGAAGCATAGTTTCAGTTGAACTTGTTTAATACCCATTTAGAGCTAATTTGAAATTTGCATGTCTTCAGTATAAAAAGCCTAGGATTTTTCAGTGTCGGAAACACTCCGAGGGAATCAGGCCAGTATGGTGGAAAGGCAGACATCCAAAGAACTCACTGACAGGATGAACCTGTTTCACTTTATCAATTTCACTTCCGAGAGCTACTATAAATTGCAAAGCAACATTTTTAAGGAATAACAGTTGTTGAAATGAGTTTGATTTTGGTAGGTAAATGGTCCTCCCATGATTTATACTGGATTTTTAAAATAGGGCATTTTTTCTGTAAATTATTGCGCTAACAAAACTGCATCAGAATAACAATGTAATGGAACTTGATTTTTAGGGGTCTATTCTGGTGTCGTCTTTTTGTCGCATGTCCCAGATGCAGCACTGAGTACAGATTCATGTTACCAGTAAACTCAATTCTAAAATAAATGTGTATGTATTTAACATTTTACCATTTGCAGGGCTTCCACTACCCTAAAATTGGTTTTCTAAGAATTAATAAAATGCATGTAGTGCAAACACCTGATGTCAATACAACATGATAACCAGGGTCATATATTTTCAAACTGGGTCAATGTTAATAAAAGACAACACACACTGTAGAAGTTAAACATGTCATGATGGTTTTAATGTCTTTGTACATGGCACTACATATGAAATTACATATCCCTGTGAAAGGCAAGGGGTTTTATGCAGTTATGTAACATTGCATGTGATGCAGTTTGCCCTGTACAATTACTGAGGGACACAGTAACCAGAAGTGGTTAAATTACAAAAAAAGACACCATTCTTTTCATTCTATCCCTCTTTTTATAATCAGAGCCTTTTAAAAACAAGTAACAATTGTGCGAATGTCTGACAGAATTACAGTTTACTTAAAATTCATTCAACTACAGCTCTTTTTCTTACTGTATACGGGTATAAAATAAAATCCTGTTACAGTAATGGGTCAAATTTAAATTGATCGTACGGATGAACAAGAACAGGTTACCACCCAAAGTTCGATGGAAAGTACTACCACTCAAGAGTAGTTTTGCACTCGGTTTTGCTCGTCACCCAAGTCTGTTCAGCACTTTTCTCAGCACAGCACAATAAAGTTTGGAGTGAATGATACAGGAATACTTTGTACTGTGATATTTCTCTGGCAGGTTCATACCAAGAGTGAAATCCATTCATGTGAATTAGCAAAAACTGTAAACATTTTATCTTGAGCATTTTGCTACAAGTGTTTAATGTAAATTTTGCTTACTTAATGCAAATTCCTATAGTATGAGTCAGAGTTAGAAGTGAATCAGTCCCATGTCACTTAAAAATCAATCCACAAATCAATTTGGACAAGGGTGCGGGTGCATTTCGCCAGTGACATCCCACCTGTTTGCAAGATGTCTTCCCTTTATTGCTGTTGTGCTCACAGTCTGTTGGCCACTGCCTCTCTCTCACTACAGTGAGCTACTTCGTCAGATCCAATCCAGATATACTCCTTGACTGGTGACAGGCAGGTTTAGGTGACACCAGCAGTCTGTGTCCAACACCCATGCAAAAATGTTACAAATTGTAGGAGAAATACATGTATGTGCCTTCCTCACATCATTAGGCACAAGCAATGTTGCTTGTTAATATTTCATTTTAGGATTCCATTTTACGGTACAAAGTCTAAAGTGACTGCAATCCCATTAAGGCCTGTGAGTGGTAACATCTTGCTGGTACAGCGTATCAGGAATCACTCTTACGGGCATGATCATTAACCACTTGTCATCCACTTGATTATCCCTGGTAACCTGTACACAAACTTAATCCGGGTACCAGGCAAAACCAACCAATTGCTGACAGTTACCACTTCAACCTGCCTTATTTGTAACAAGGAAAGGTGTCTGGTTCTGTAAAATTAATGTACATGTACTGGTAGGACTGTGCTTGTTTAACCCCTTAACCATTGACAGTGTGAGGATTCGTGCATACCACACATACAGTCTATTCACCATGCAGCCGCGGTTTCAATGGGGTCTGCTGCTGGACAGAGCTTTGCATTCTGGGCATACCGCAGCCCAGCAGACAGCAAACTCTGCTTTATGGAACATCCTCTGTAACGTGTGTTGGAAAAAATTAACCTCAAAACACTGCCTGCAACTGTAACAGCAGTAGTGAAAAATTCATAAATAAGTGCTGAAGAAATTCATATATTACTTAAATATCACCTGTTTGTTTTCATTTTTAAAAGTACATTTTTCATCCTTACAAACTACAAGCAGATCTACTATAGCTTTTCCAGATTCAGTAATTAACGTACCAGGCATACAATAGGACATTACAATAACAATATTAGTAAAGTAAAAACTGCATTTATAATAAATCACCCATCTTTAAGAAATGTATTTGTTAATGGTCACCTTTGGGGAGAAAAACTCAGTGGTTCAAGAATTACTTTACAAAAACTTGAAATAGGATGTTGTACTGTTCATAGTTGAGGTAAACTGTTTTCTTGTTATAAAAATATTTTTTAATTTAAATGCCAAAGATTTTATAAAAGTGCAGAGTCCCTGGATGGAACTCACCACAAAATTTCCTAAAGTCATTTTGTGAATTACAGAACCTGGCTTGGCTCCTGGAAACTAACGCTAAAAAAGACCAAAATGTTCAGAAAGAGTGCATACTTTTAAGTTTGTAGAATTCATTAGACATGTCTACTTTTTGCGAATACTTGTCCATCGTTGCTAATGGGAGTTTTCACCGGGACCTGCTCTCAAGATTCTAGGTACATGGAGTACAATTTGAATGATAGCCAAATTTGCGACCAAACTCAATTTTCTTTTTACCAAATGCCCTTTTGCTTTGTTATATATATATGTTGGTGTCTACCATAGGAAAACTTCTAGTCAATCCTGGTTAATTTCACAATAATCCTGCCTACTGATTCCCCAAATGTCATCAAAAACCTGCCATATAATCACACATTTCACGTAGACAATACTGACTAGATTGGAAGGAGACTCCAGTCATGTATGTTAGTACATGTACATGCACTAGCCAAAGGAAATGCCACCATGGTCTTGGTATCAGCATGTATGGCTTACTATTGTACCATTCCAGCACCAGTGAGAGTATCAAATTCAACCTATCACATCACAACAAATTAAAATGAAAATATAATAGAAAAACATTTTCATGAATTAACTCGCAAAAGTCTTCCTTAACGTTGTTGATAGCATCAAACAATGTTTGCTGGACAGTTTCTGTGGCCAATGTCTGAGTTCCATTTTGTAAGTCCGTATCCTTCATGCAATTGTGGGAGGGTCAGTGACTTCTGATCCTATTACTATTCTTACACCAGTTAGCCCAGGTTGGCTGTCTTCTGCATTGCGACTGACGTCCAGGGTATAAAAGTCCTCCTACAATGCATAATTTCTTTCCAACAGTTTTTTACCTGGCGAAGACAGCCCAAATGTCATTCACAAGTGCCTTGTATCCCAAATTTACAAATTGAAGAATTGACAACTGTCAGTTTCTGCATTAATTGGAGACTTTTGTCAAGTTGTCTTAAAACGGTTCCTTTTCAGAAATTCTCTGATGTAAACCAAAGATACCCCCGGAATCAACTAAAGCTGTATAACAAAAAGGTTCCATTCAATCAAACGTTTTCATTTGTTACAGTGTTCTAGAACCTGCAGGCATGATGTACCAGAACCTGAATATCAAGTTTCATCTTCATTTTGTGAGAGCAGGCCCAATCGTTCATTCTCCCATTAGCAAGATAAACCAGTCATTCACTGACACATACATGTACTACAAGATTAATGAACTGTTTCAACAACAAACAAACAAAATGTCCATACAAAGCTGACATCAATAACTTTGCTGTCGTAATGATCGCCTGCCATAACTCTGGTCTGAGCGGTCATCATTGCAAAAGATTTGACTTCTGTTGGACCTCCTGGATTGGGAAGAGCACTGCTGCCAGACCTCTGCAGCTTGTGGTAGGTTCCATTTGAGAAGATTGATGAAGAAATCCTCCAGCTTCTTGGCTTGGAGGTTGACATGCCCATCATTCTATGCAAATACACATGAACAATTGACAGGAATGCTTATAATGAAGTCGGCACTTGGTCCTTTTCTCTAGTTTGATGATTTGTATGTAAATAGCCATATTATCCTGAACATGATCCCTCTCCACTTTTTCAGAGGCTGCATTGTGTATTTGGGATGGAATCCCTGGCTAGGTGACATTTCATGTTAGGGGTTTCTGATTAGCACCCCTGAACAAAGATACGGCACTGACAAATGAGAAAAGCTGCCAACAGGGCTGGATAACTCAGTTGGTAGAGCACCAGTAGTCGTCTGGAGGGCTCATCAGGTTAAAATCCCCCTCCAGTCAAATATTTTTTTCTACTGAATACACATGGAAAGGTTGGACAGGCAGGAGCCAATCACAAACAATAAATTTCACACAGCAGTTGGGTCTCGAACTTTTTGTGCAGACCAAATTTTGAAAGTTGACAACTCCAAGTACATTGGCTCCAAAACGGATGTCAAGTTGGCCCATGAATTTTGCCTCTACAGTTGGCCCTTCAAATTGGACCTATTTGTTCCTGAACTCGGCCACTAAAGTTGGCCTGTGAATAAAGGCTATCTCACCTCATAATATTGCTTAGCATTGGTGAACAACAGACGAACATCCTCTAGAAATTCCTGTTGTTCCTGGTACTCTTCACAGCTGCATCGGTCCTTCAGCATGTGTAGGTCAACAGGATTAGCAATGACCTCTTTGTAGTCTGGTGCCTGAATGCAAGCCAATATATAACAGTTAGTAGACAGGATGGTGTAGATGCTACGATTAAATCAAAAATAGCCCTCTCAGCCATGATTCAACATCTGAAAACAAAAACAAAAACTCTCAAAATAAGACAGCAAACCCCAAATATTCTTAACTATTGACAAGCAACCCAAAATGGTTATTAGTTAAGATCACTGGAGAATTCATCCCTGATTTCGTTACTCCTTCATGTTATGTATCGTATTTTTCGGAATATAAGCCGAACCTAATATGTTGATTCTCACACTGAAAAAGTCTCTGTGGCTTATACAGCAAACTTTGAAGGGTAAAGTCAGTTACAAAAGCTGCAGCCACGTGCAGGTGGTGTAGTCATGTTTTTGTTAGTTGCCACCATTTTCATCTGATAACTTAAACCAGTTGAGAATAAATAAACATTCGAGTTGTCCAAATTTTGAAACAACAGATTTCCCCAAGTCATGGACTCATGAAACACATACATGAAAACTTACACTTGACATGCTCTCCTGTGGCAACATTTTTCAGTGATTATTTTCCTGCTTTTTTATTCATTCTCATGGTGTATTTTTTGAAAGACGTAATTTTACACCTAATATACCGTCCGCTTCAATAGTGGACCTTTGTGTGGCAGATCTTTCATCTTTTCTCCGATCGTGTTCAGCGTGACATGCCACAGAATTTTTTTTTTACTTGGGTTTTCTGACGACAAAACTTTCTTTGGTCACATGCCATATGTGAATGCGAATTGTGTGGGAACTAAAGAAGTCAGCTCCTCACAGACTGGATTTCTGGACAAAACCAAAATTACAGCAATTGCTGGAAGGCTGGTATCCCTGTTCATCACATGGCTGGTAAGCCAGTTGCTGGCCATATAGACAACCAACACAAGTGTTGACAACACTGCAAGCAAAATAAAGGTCCTTCAACAGCACAACTTCATCATCTGAACTTAACTACATCATCTGAAAAAGGAGGGCAGGACTCTGAGGTCTGTTTTCAGCATTACATGAAGAGGTGTGTGCAGGCTGAGAGCACACTGACATCCCTGGCTCAGGGAATACAAGTAAAATACAAAACTGGGAACTGCAATAAAGACAGTGTTGCCTTGCTGACTCCCAAGCAAAAGGTGTGATTAAAATGTGAAAAAGCTTACAACATGTACTCACATTCTACCTACACTGTACATTGTACGATGACTAATTTCTCTTCGAGCATACACGTACATAATATCACACTGCATGCTATGGTCTTTAGCCAACACTTAAAAGCAAATACCTGTGATGAGAGGGTGGAGATTAAAAGTTGCTTTAAAACTAGCATAAAGAAAAACCCAAATCACTAATTCATTAAAACTTGGTGTCCTGTTCTTACATCTGCTGGATCTGGCATGGTGCGGAATGGTCCACTGTCCCTGTATCTTAACATCTTGCTGATGATGTCCTCTGCAATCTAAGAAAACCATTCATTTGCAAAACTGGTGTTGATTTCAACATGTGGAAGGCTGTCAACTTTACAAAACAGGTTAAAAAACCTGGTATGCCCTTTGCCAACAATTGATTTTTCCTTTGCATGCATGTGCCTCACCCTTATTTTAAGTTTTTGTATTGCTATTTTAAAGATTATTTTGGTACCCTTTTTATGCTAATGCAAATGTCCATATTCATGAGCAAGACTGTGATGTCACTCTATGCAAAGTTAAATTGACTTATGCATCAAAAAAAGTGTTTTCACATCTTTTTTACATTTTTATGTTCTTGCGTTTCTTTTCTTTTGATGATTCATTGTTGTGTAAGTACCTGATAATAAGCCACAAAGTAACATTTCTTGGCATTGTTTCCAAGGAGTAAATTTTGGGCTGACAGTTTCAGCAGAAATCCCTATGAACAGTGTCTTCCCTGAATGACATTAGCCCCAGTCTGGAAAAGCATTGAACATTTTTAAAAGGTGCACCTTTTAATATTCTAAAACGAAGGGATGTGAAACAGTTGTCATACTGTGACAATGCGCATAAAATTGCACAGTAATTATTTCTGAGGAAGATTCATCACATGGACCCTTTTATTAACAAGGTTAGCAAAGTGCTAACTAATTATTCCATTTCACACAAATTTTATCAACAACAAAAGGCTCAGAATGATAATAAAAGGTTAACCACTTGCTGTCAGGGAGCCCGGTTTCGGACACTTATTCTTTACATTCACAGCCAGGGTGCCCAAAATCGGACAAAGGGAACTGGGCCTTGTAACAAAAGACAGCATTTTTTTGAAACAGTATATCACTGTTTGGGGTATTCAGTGGGAGTAGGTTACCACCGGGGACAGAAGCACTCCCATCACTGCAGCGATGAGCCACACAGCACCGCTGCAAGCTAATCTGGCCCCTATTGAAAAGAGGTAAGCAGTGCACTGTGCCAGTTTTGGAACAAAAGAAAATTACGTAACATCGCACAATCTGGGCTCTTTTTACAAGGTACCATACCTGGCTGAAATACTGTGGCATCAATAGATGTTGTCTGTCAAATTAGAGTAGTAACCAGACAGTCCTTCGTGTGGGTATAAGTGTCCAGTAAATGAAAATATGAATTTTTAAAGAACTTTGAATTCAGAAAAAAATGAAAAATACTCTGGCCCCGCAGAATCAACATTTATAACTACCCCCAGCAGGAAGTGGTTAAGACGTGGTCTTTAGGCAGTGTTGACATAAGCACTGACTGACAAATAATGTTATTTTTTAATCCATCTGACCTTGCAAGTGAAGGCAATCTTGGGTTTCCTTGCGGCTGCTCGAGCCGCATCCTGAGCCTTTTTCCTTTTAGCTTGTTGAAGCCTCTTCTTCCTGGTCAGGGCCTCCTTTTTAACCTTTTGCTCGGCTTGCTTCAACTGAGCAGAGCGAGCGCGGTTCTGGCATGAGGCACACACCCAGCGACCCCTGAAAAGAAAAGTAGAGTGGGATGGGGAAATGTTAACTCCCAACAGTCCTCAGTCCTCCTATGGGTGAAGGACTGAGGACCTAGATTAGCTTTCCACATGAAGGAATTGCACAGCCTGTAACTAAACTGGTGTTCTCTGGTAATCTATTATTGCTCAGTTCATATGACAGAGTCAGAATTGAATGTCTTGGGTGATTCAATCACATTTCCTCGCGAACAATGGTCACTAAAATATGTTCAGAAATATTAAAACATACACAGGACGCCTTGTATTGCCTTTCCACAAATTTTCCAGTTTTAAAAACCTAAATTTTTAAAGTGGAAATTTCAACTGAAATGTTCTCACCTTGGAAAGTTGCGCATGGGTGGTTCATGGCATTCCTTGTGGTATGCTAAGGGGCACTTGGCACAGAGCACTAGCTCACCATCCTCGGAGCAAACTATGCACACATCCTCATGTTCAATCTCACCCTCAGAATCTTCATCCTCAAAATCCTCATCAGTGGTACTGCCATCCTCACAGGAATCCTTGCCAATAATTCGAGACATAACTTTATTTTTAACATTTTAAAGTTTACATGGCTTTATGAATTATGAACCAAGAAGTGGCCCAGAGGGCAAGTAGGGAAAATATTTAATTGCAAAACCTGGAACATAAGATGCTACATTCCGGTGTGTTCAGCTGAGAAACTTGGAGTGACATTGTTGGGTTCATCATAAGTGTTTCACCAGTAAATCACACTCAATTTACAAGTTCAGTCAAAATGAACAATGAATAAGGAATGATGCTGTTTGCACAAAGGTGTGTGACTTAGCTTGAGACTGGAAAACTTGCAAGGGACTAGTGAGAACTTTTGGTGGACTCTACAACAGAAAAAACAAGATACCATGTAGCACTAAGCCACTGCAAAACACAGCAGACTTGGTACTTAATCAACTGTTGAGTAAGAGGTACTTAATTTCAAGCTTCATTTTCAATTTATTCTTGATGATAGATAATACATGTATTTCTCACCTCAGACTCATCTGAATCATCCATTCCTTTGTAACTTCGCCTCCTGACACTTCTCCTGGCAGAAGGCTAAAACAAACATTTAAATTCCTGCTTTCAAACCATCTATTCTTTAAAACCTTTCAGGGATCTTTTGATGGTGTAAATATAAAAAAACTAAAATCAACAAGTAAATTGACTGGAGCAAGGTCTGAGGCTGCAACTCCTGGAAAAAGCTTACCGACGTATTAGGAACTGAGCTATCCAGCAACATCTGGCAACAGCTTACTGACTTGATACAAACTGCCTTATGCTAGTTGTACATGCACGCCCCTACTTTGCCAAATGGCACAAGTCTGATACTATCAACCTACATGTACATGCTACCATATGTGGCTTAGGATTCCACCAAAACTCAAGACATTAGCAACTTTTGCAAACCTAAGGAAATGGCAGTGAGAAATGACTTACAGCAATGTTCAATTCATGTTAAAATAATCAGATACGTAGAACAGGAAAAATGACAAGTCATCCTCATTCTTGAAATTTGTGAATTTTGGAGTTTGAATATCCCAAACAGGGACACTTTTTTTGTAAGTGGAAAGTTTGATCTACTAACAGCACAGGCAGGGCATTTCCAGTCACCCTTGGGTACAGTAGAGAGTGCTGGCCGTAGGCAGAACAGATGGAATGGTTGGTTGCACTCATCACAAAGCAACAATTTGTCCTCATCTCCCTTGCGTCGGCAGATCTTGCACTTGGCATTCTCAGCTGACTTCTCCCATCGAACGCAGGCCTCAAAAATGCTCAGGAGGAGGTGGAGGCGTGACAGTGTGGGGGCACTTTCAACTGCTTCAACCCACTTGGTCACCTTCTCTGGAATTCCTGACCCATCTTCTGAAAAAAAAACCACTAACATTCAGCAGCTCACCATGTTCAATGACTCTTCTTTTTATTACTAAGTTACATAATCTCTGTAAGTGCATGAGTAAAAGCAATTATTATTAATTTTAGCAACTACATGTACATGTATGTCCCCTAGTGTCCGTACAGTTATGATGTGGAGCATGCACAATGCCAACTGATATGGGCACTAGCAGAGTCCAGGGGAAAACATTAACCACTTGCTGCCGGTGGTAGTTATCAATGTTGATGATGCTGGTCCAGGATGAGTATCATTTTTTTGTTTTCAAAATTCTTTAAAATTCCTGTCTCCATTTACTGGACACACACGAAAGACTGTCTGGTCTCCACTCTAGCCTGAGAGACAAAATCTATTGATTCCCAAGTATTTCAGCCAGGCCGGCAGCCTTGCAAAAAGAGCCCAGATTGTCCAGTGTTATATAACTTTCTTTTGTTCACGAACCTGGCTCAGTGCACTGCTGACCTCTTTTAAATAGGGCCAGATTAGCGTGCAGCAGTGCTGTGTGGCTCATCGCTGCGGTGGAGAGCTTTTGTCCCCTGTGGTCATCTGCTCACTCTTAATGTCCCAAACCATGGTATACTGTTTCAAAACAAGGCTGGATTATCTCCACTTTTGAGAGTGAAAAAAATGTCAGTAATGCCCAGCAGCCTGGTCTTTTATTCCAAGTACGGTCTTTTGTTACAAGGCCCAGTTCCCTTGTCCGAGTTTGGAGACCCCAGCCACACATAAATGTATAAAGCATACATGTAAGTGTCCAGAACAGGAATCCCCGGCAGGAAGTGGTTAAGTGGGTGCACCGGTGCTTTTGCATCAAACAAACCACAATTAGTGCCTGGTAACCTGTAGTGTCTAGTCCAGCTGGGTTTGACTTGTGCATCTTCTTGCCTTTGAAGATTTTTTTTATGACTGGGTTAAATTTGCATACGATGTCAGGCAACACGGTTCTTACATTCCTTTATGTAACTGTATTATTCATTGGTATGTATTTTGCAATGCATATTAAGTCATGTGGTATCATTCAGCCAATCACGTTGTGCTATTCCTTTGCCATGTAATCTTACTGAGTATGGAGTACGGGAAATTCCATTTCTAGCCAGTCTTCGTCAAACACCGTTGGAAGCTGTAGACTGTAAGTTCACTTGCATTTTCTTCATGTTTGAGATAGAAAATGTGCCCATAATTTACATGTATATTTAAGATCACTGTGTATGTATTTATACCTTTTCTTACATGTCTTGGGAAACTTACTGCAACACTGTCGTGTATACATGTATTCATAATTTGAGTCGATATTTGGAACAATTGTCATCGTATTTTGCATGGACGTATGCACCTACACAGAATTGTGTATGTGTGTGTGTACATTTATTTACCAGTTGTGGTACGTCATTCTTGATGTTTATTTTAACATTTAACATTTATTTCAGTTATATCATTTCTTAAGCGCCATTTCTATTTTATAATTTTTTTGTTATTCCACAACAATTTTCAATAGCGCTGTACATATCAAATGACAAAAATAATGATTACACATTTACATGCATAACAGTTACATGTATATAAAAATTACAATTTATATTACACTTTAAAACTTACAAAAACTACATAAAAGTAGTAAACATTATTTTCTGATAGTTGCTCGGTTTCTTTTTGTAGTTTCAGCACCAGAATACCGCTGTGAAGCCTGAAACCTCCCACTAGCCCGTTTATTTCAGTAGCCATTTTGAACACCAATCACTGCACGTATTCCAGGGGTGTCGATAGTGCATATGATTTGTAAGTGTGTAATTGAAGCATACATTGTAATGATACAAGCAATGATGTGTGTGTACAACTGACGGAGTAATTAATATATCAGATATTGAAGATGTTGTAAATTCATTTTTAGTACAACTACTGGGGACAAAATCTTGTTTTAGTAAAGCAGCAAAATCCTTGAAATTTTGAAAGAAGATTGTATATGCAGTTAATGTGTAGTTCGGACCTAATTGAAATTGGGGTTGAATTTCTTATACTTATTAACTTCTAATATGTTTAAATGTATCCATGTTTATTTCAGTTTCACCAATTCCTCATGGAGTTGTATTATTAAAATTAAGGGATTGGCATCTTGCATCATCGTATTCCATTCTTTGGTGTTCTCGCGTGCATGTCGATGACAAGTGATCACCACTGTGGTAACCCACAGACTTGCCATGTTTGGCTGTGGCATACTGGAGTAAATAAATGTTGGAAAGGATGCACGAAGAGGGTGTGCAGTTCTCTTCAGAAACCCTCAGACGTCAACGATTGATCCCCACAGATGCACTCTGAAATTCCGAATCGGCGATGGTTATTTGGCAAAAGTCTGACATTTTAAAGTCAGTTATGACATTTTGCAATTCCAGCGGTAAAGAACAAATACCCAAAATATGAACTGCGATATTTATATCTTAAGTCGCAATCCTAGCGGTTCCTACGGTTAAAAGCAGGTGGAAATATGTCACAGGAATGCATTTGACAATGTGGCGAGGTTTCATGCCTGGCCAATTGTGGCCAATGACAGGAAGGACAACCAATCTTCCCATGTTTTTGTGTGGTGTTTTATTTTCCTCTGGACCAGCTACATTCGTTCAGTTTTCTTGTCATGTATTTTGGAGAATTTATGTTAGTAAAATGTTCAGTTTATTGTTAAGAGAGACATTATGGGGATATAAAGATGCAACCAGACTTTAATTATCATTGAAATATCAGAACAATCACTAAAATAATCAAAATTTAAGTCTGTGGTAATGAAAGTCATGTTGAACATGCGGAAGTGTTAAAGACACGCATGTGCAGTATCCACAATGCTTTGCAAATGCAACTGAACAATCCTTTGCAAATACAACTGAGCATTCCTTACCAGTATATCCCGCAAGCAGCGCGTAATTTGTTTTGTCCTTGCAGCACATGCAGTACTGGCGGTGGCCATCATTGACCCTTCTGATCTCTGTATGTCCTTATTCCTCGTGTATAACTTTATAATACTCCATGATATAACTAACTACCATACATTGTTTGTGACCTCGTCCACATCAATTATGCCGCTGCATGCATGAATGCATGCAACAGCATGGCCTTTGATATCGTGGGAATGAGGTCTGAGCTCCATTAACATGATTAGTTCTAAACCAATCAGATATCTCCAAGAGTTTTTGCCAGAATGTGTGATGACTGCAACAAAGTGAAATCGAGGTTACTATGACTCCATGGCACTTGCAGACCTACCAACTACGTAAAATACGATTTTGCTGTACTTTCTATGAGAAATTATTGAAAATGCCACTGTACGTTTTCTCCCCCATAAAATTTGGGTTTGGGCCATTTCGGCACACCTGAAAATAGTGATTTAATAGTTGTGTGTTTACATTATACTTGAAAAACAGCTACAGGCGTAGAGTGTAAAATGAAAATGTTTGTAGCGATCTCTGAAAGAATGCGTGTTGAAACACTACTGGATGGAGTGCCATTTAAATGCTCATGATTGAAACAACTGGACATGTGCATGTACACATGTACATGTGTACTGTAGGAGCAAACTGTATGATGCGGGCATTTCTCAGCGTGGCTCGAAGCACAGGTCTCGTGTGTAAATAGCATCCTGGAACCATGCGATCGTTGTGCTGTGAATGGCTGTCAATTAATTATCAATATTCATAAGTGGAACTCCTTTCAGCCATTCTTGCGTCATTGGAAATAGTGACTAACAATCTCCACTATACATGTATTTCACTGTAAATGTGCGGTTTGAAATAAGGTTAGTAAATATTTGCTTTCTCGATAGAGGGATCTGTGACAACTAGTGTGGGGCAAAGTTGTACTGCATTTTCTTACATGCTCTACTTGCATCGTTTTGTATGAGATTTTCACTGTAAATGTGCGGTTTGAAATAAGGTTAGTAAATATTTGCTTTCTCGATAGAGGGATCTGTGACAACTAGTGTGGGGCAAAGTTGTACTGCATTTTTCTTACATGCTCTACTTGCATCGTTTTGTATGAGATTTCAAACAATATTTGGACATAAACTCAGCAAACTGTCAGTGCAACACAAGTGTATAAATTGTCAAAAGAAGCTCTGACTTGGATTTAAACTTTAGGAAGACCCATCCTCAAGTTACAAATCCGTGGCGATGGAAGTGGAGGGAATCACCATAGAAAGGCATGCGGCTCAAGTCTGTGCCTGGAAAATCCATAAGCCTGGACATGTAATGTGCTTTCTTTGTAACTACACGTAAGTCGAATGTCGAATATCAAATCAGGTGGGAAAATGACCAACTCACTCCAAACACCTCGGTGTTTGGATTTCTCACGTTATTATTTTTTTATGCACGAAGAAGTGTGGACCCAATCCAGACTTGGTCAATATACTTATTTTGTGAAATGTTACAATTTTTAAATGAGAAATACAACTTTTAGATTTTCATAATGCAGTTTTGTGATTTCATAGGTTGGTCGGTCTGCACTTGAATCAATGGTGTGCAGGAAGTTGTCGGTTTATATCCCACCTAGTGTGTACCGGTATGTGAGATTGTTTCATAGAACTGTCCATCATCTTACCTTCATTATTAGTTTCCTCCTCATCGTTATCCTCTTTACTGTCCTCTTCTGAGGGTTTAGGTTTAGGCTTGGGCTGGGCCATAATCCCTTGAAGGAACTTTGGGTTAACACCTGCTTGGCTCTCAACGATCAAAGCTCCCTGAGCCAAAATATTTATACCAGGAAGGAAACAAGAGTTTTATACTATGCTGCTGTGACTACGAAATGCGAAGCAATTTTAAGCACACTTTCCTGAAGGATATCCAAAGAAAGTAATGTGCTAAAAAGTCAGTGATTTCATATAACCTATAAAGAAAGAACTGGTAAGGCATATAATTCCTTAAGTGCATGAGTTTACTTCAACTCTTCCAACATCAGCCCATTCACATTTTTGTAAGGAAAGTTGTCATATTGTAATAGCAAATTTCATGACTTCTAAATAGACAATTGTGCAATAACAAATTTACATGTAACCTGTTTCTCTTCATTAGAAAATTGAGCTCCATAAAGTATTAGCCACCCAATAAAGACAAATTAAGGGAAGGTGCATGTAACCTTGGATTTGGGAGCCTTGGACTAGACTAGGTTCAAAACTTAATCCTACTCCTCATTTGAACATATCCCTACCTGGCCACTCAGTGGCTTCACTGGCTGGTAAATGCTGGGTAAGACAGCCATTAATAATTAATGTACTCTCCCCAAACCGTTGAAGACAACAGTGCGTATCTTTGGATTACTTACCAAGTCTTTGAGCTTGGTGGCTGTCTTGACCTGTTCCTCCCATCTTTGTGGGTCTTCCACTCCACCCAAATTGCCTTGTCGGATGTGACTCTCAATATCTAGCAAGTCTTCCCTCAATGACTGCAAAAGCTCCCTGGGACCATCCGATTCCCGCAGTTCTGGACCAGATCTGTTGGAGTACAAATCAACTTGAAATGGGTATGCAAATACAGAGTCAAATTACACTGCAAGAGAGGAAATTCCAGACAAAACAAGAGTACATGTACACTGTATGCACAGAATCTTTTTTTCAATTTACAATGGTGTACCAGTACATAGGAAAAACACACTGGCAATTATTTATCTCAGGAATGTACATGGAACACTTAGGGTAAAAGTCTAGGTTGATGATGTGGCATTATTCTGGTGGCTTTACATTTCATTTCAGACCGGGCACAAATAATGCTGTTGTCAAAATTGCTGAGAAAAACGACATATTAACTATACATGTATGATCCTGCAACATCTGGAATTTAATAGGAGACAGGTTAATCTTTCCAAATATTACAAAACCCCAAATTGACGTTCACTTTAGTATTTGATTTGGAACTGTAAAAATAGGAAAGGGCAGCATCTTTACGCTCATTCTGTTGTGCTGGGTCAAATTTGCTTTGACATCCTTTGGCTCATCACAATTCTATTTTCTGCTACAAAAACATTGATTTGTCTAATGTGAGGCCAAATTTGGAATGTTCTCATTTGGCCCCTTGCTGATCCCTGAAATAAGCTCCCTGTTAGCTCAGTATTGTCCTGCTTTTGTTACTAGAGACTCTGTTTGTAGAGCCAGAGCATTTGGCTCCGGTACTGCACACCTACCTCCTGGACAGGTTGATCATCCTGACTATGTCCTGGTAGTGCTTCCTGATTTCAATACACAGAGCACTCTCTCGCACACCCTGGTTATCTAAGGCCTCCAAAATGGCTTCCAGCTCCTTGGTACTCTCATACTGAAACCACAGATTCTGGCCCACCTTAGGAAAACTAGGAGAAGAATGACAAAAAGTACTTCTTTGACAGGATTCAGCACAAACTGGAATTCAGACATGTGATACATTTTTTGCCTTATTATAAGAGTGGTATAGTGTCCTTGCATAAGCAGTCTGTCATTGGTGGTCTAGCTCCCAATACTTCAGTCATCAGGCACCTGGTGTACAGTTGCATTCTTTCAGATCATGCATATACTGCTTCATAAATGTGCCAATCAATGTCTGAGCACACAATTAGTCTGGAGAACACCTCAACAGGAATCTCTTTGTTTAGGGCAATCCACTTAAGGCCGGTTGGGTTTTGTCCTTTATTCCATCAAGTACATTTATGTTTTTACTGTCTGTTTTGTTTACCTGAGAAATGAAATAAATAAAACAAATAACAATAAATACATGTATATGTGTTAGTCCAAGAAGAAATTTTGCTTAGTTTCAAATGATTAGTTTTTTTATATTGCATGCAACTGTATTGTTTCAGAGGTGTTTGTGTACGTTTTGTGCATACTGTGTGGTGTATTTTTGATATTTATTATATGTTTAATGAGAGATGACATCATGCAATTTCCAGTCTTAGATGTACATGTACTTGACTGACTTTCTACACATACATGTATCTATCTTTGTAGGTAAAACAGTTTTGACTTTAGACTCATGATGAAATAATATTGTCCCAACTTTTTCCTGCTCTATGGGATGCCACCAGTCTATTTAAATCATCTGCAGCATGTTCAAAATGCATGTGCTAGCTCAGGATTGTTTTTAGCATGTACAAATACATGTACATTTACTGTAATATCACACCTGTTCTCATAGATCTGGGTCTGTCCACACTAACGGATACATGTGCAAATAACCAAAATCATCTCTTTCTTTAACAGTGTTGAGAGTCAAGAAATGAACTTCAACAATTTTACTGATATTATTTAAAAATAATCAGGATCTTGATAAAAATGTTCAGCTTAACATATTAGGGGTTCTTTTCTCTTATAGAAAAAAAGCGATCCATCTGTTAAAACATGGGTGCTACAGGTACGACATTTGTGAAATGTGTCAAAATCTATGCCTTTTTATTTCTTTATCTTAAACCACAATTTAAGGAGAGCTAATTAAGGAATAACATACGTCACAGTGTCTGTCCACAAAGCGGCAAACATGAAACAGGATGATATTGCCATTGCTTGAGCAGATAACATGAACAAAATCATATACATGTATCTTCCTGAGAAAATTTTTACAGTAATAGTTTATATCATACTTGTGGTTGTTTTTTCTACCAGATGACAAAACTAAGATTTGATTTTAGGCATTCCAAATATCTGTCCACTATTTTGTAACGTTTGTCACAACCATTTTTCCCTCCAAATGTAACAATCTTAGATGACCTATCTTATGAGAAAATATACATTTATTACAAAACCAAATTAAACAAATAAACAATTCATTTGAAAAAGTTGGTTCATTTTGCTGAAATAACAATGAGAGGACTGTCTGTCCCCAGGTTATGATATGTGTCCAAACGTTATGTCTGTCCATGTGACCAATGTTACTCATTTAGAAAAACTTACATAGAATTAATTTTAGCCGACATTTAATAGTCTTTTCAACAAAAATGATTTGGAAAATAAACAAGTCTGGTTTGTGAGCAATTCTGTTTTGATGCTCCACATGTACATGTACTAAAAACACCAGAAAAATGTCTGTCCACGTGACATACGATACACATTTTTCTTGAAATAAATTTCAGTGTTATCTACACTGGAATTTTTTCTAGGAGATAATGAAAGTTTCTAAAAGTAAACTAAAGAGTATTTAATACATGTACATTGCAGGCAATTTTCAATTACGTTTTGAATTTAATTCTCACATTTAAGGAACAAAGTGTCTGTCCATGTGAGAAATGTTACATCTTCAAGAATGAACTTCTGTAATTTCTTCAATACTGCTCAATTTTTACCTTTTTGTGGCAACAACAGTGAAGACATATAAGCCAAAATTAATGGCAATATTTTACAGTTGGGAAGTTGTATTGAATGTCACACGAGTGTAGCTGTTAGTGTGGACAGACCCATCTTCACTGGCTGAGGTGGTGAAATTTAGTGTTTTTTAAATTTAGTGTTTTTTAAATCTTGCTGTTTGTTTTAAAAATATTACGCAGCTATAGCCCTGAAACTACATGTAATCACTGTTGGACCATTGTCTCGCTATGGTATCCGTAGCTTGAATCAAAACACTGGGATCCTTCTAAAAATTCTGTCCATCTGTTGTAAGAATTCCTTGGTGATCAGGTTTTGGAACATGCTACTCCTTATCTATGGAATAAGCATCCAGTTCAAAGAGGAACGGCACTAGTTTAAACCATTTCAAGGCGCTGTTAAAAACTCACTTTTTACAAATTGTTTTTGATTTGTAACTAACTTTTATTGTACTAGTAATTCAACGTTCACACTTTTCTGTAATGTAAATTTGTATCTGCTTTTAATATTTATTTTTGATTTAGAATTATAATTTTCCTTTAGTTCATTCCAGTTTTATTTTAATTTATTTTAATAAATTATTGTAGGTGTTACTTACCCTGTACAGCTTATTGGAATATGCTCACATTGCATTTGCACTATACAAACTTTATTAACAGAATTACTGTGCGACAGAAGCTAGTTTCACAAATACAGCTACTCTTATACATGTACATGTACTCCTTTCCTACTACCAAATCTCTGGGTTATCTCAGCAAACCCCAAGATATTCAGGGTAGCACAAGCGTTCCAATTACTACACATATTTTTCCGCCCTGGGTTAAAAGAAAAAAATTGGCCTTTTCCCCGCAATTAACCCTGCAAGTGCCCATGGGTAAAGGATGACAATCTTGGAGTTTAACGGCCAAACCCCAGGGCTAGTAATGAAATGGGAAATTAAACAGGGTTAAGCATCCCACTGAGCAATCTCGGGGTTAACACACAATGAGGCATTGCATAATCTGCGGTCAAAGGTTAAAGAGCAACCCCAACGGTGGAAGAAAATAAAAAATATATACAATAAGAAGTATATTTACTTGGATCCCATTATAGGCATCTATGCCACATAAACCCGGATTCACGAATATTTTTTGTAAAAAACCTCACTTTTGAGACCCATTTCTGCCATGGGCCATGGCTACCTTTTGTGAAAGAGCATGTCGTCATCACTTCATTTACATGTACATCTCATGAATACAACTTTTCCAAGCTTTTGTCCATGTAGCACCGTAGAAACGGATCACCAGCTGGTGCATGGGCGCACTGAGACGTCGTGGTCACGTCAGTGCACATAATTACTTGTGGTATACATGTAGTAACGTGTGTAGTAACAGTTACAATGTCCCAAGCTGGCACTTTAGTAGCTGGAAGGCCAGAGATATTCTCCAGAAAATAGCTTCAAGTGAAAGACCGGAAACTGACAACTTGGGAGGAGCACACTATTGATAAAGAAATGATGAACTCGCCAGATGACTATTCTTCATGTACTTGGTACAACATCAGCTCACCAGAGCAAGAAGAACCCGAGGACGTCGAAGAGTACAAAGTCCGAAGTGCAGATCCTCACCACTTAGAACCCACCGTGACACCAGAGAACCAAAAGGATCCCAACTGAGCTGACGATGAGGCAAAGGCTGGTGACCTCCAACAAGGTCATGAAGTTTTTCATTTCCACGGTGGCAGGCAATCAAAAAAACATTTCTGCGTGGCGCCACCAATGATGGAAATGTGGACAGTTTTGAAAAACAGGAAGAATTGTTCCATATTTTTATCGCACTACTGCTATTAATTTAAAAGTCAGAGTACCACTTGCCATGTACATTCACGTACATACTACGACAGTATATGAAACTGTATTCCCCATTTTTTCACTACCATTGGGGTTCCTCAAGTTATGACATGAAATGTTGCTGCTGTCATTTTGGCGACCGATACCACCTTCATGTCCTCTGTCACCATTTTGGATCTGGACAGTGCTAGCTCTTTCTAAAACTGGACTTCATCTCCAATCAGGCTTCTTGTTTTTGTTTCTGAAGTTTTTAGCTAGTAAGTAAGCCAAATAGCGCCTTTTGAGCTAAAATTGACGTGTTTCGATGATTTGTTGCAGCCAAACCACCGAACTGAACCAAAAATCATTGAACTCAAACTCTGAACACTCTCAAACCAAACCAAACCAATAGTCATGATAGCACACAGAACTTTGCAAGAAAGCCTGATACAACTTACGATGGCCCTACATCACGTGATGGTTGTAAAAAGCATGTGGTGAGACTTTAGCATTGCTATGCAGCAGAAATGCAATACCTTGCATGTTCTCGGTTGAAATCAACCTGGAACATCTAAGCTAGAGCATTTCCATTACATCACAATGCTAAATTCTCACTAGTCCAATTGTGCTTATGTATATTCAGACAACATTATGTATGCTAATCTCCAATAGCCACAACCTTACACTCCATATTAAGTCAATGATGTCATAAATAGCTGCGCAAAACAAATTTTGATTGGCTGATGATCATAGTAAGACTTGTGCTCAATCGAAGGCTGATTTGGCCGGGCCGGGAGCAGTGCTCCAGGCCGGGAGCAGTGCTCCAGGCCAGGGTGCAACCAGATTTGTTGCATGGAGTGGCCTAACTTGACTTGCGTAAAAGTTGGTGAAAGTTATAGTATGTACACACTGTAAGTCAAATTTTGCCAGATCTCTAAGTTGTTTGCACATTTAAAATAACACAATGCTGTCATCTGTTCGAAAAAAGACTGATGGAAAATCGCCCTTTGGTCAAATGGGCACGTCCTGGGAAAGAATGTGACTTGATACCAAAGTTTTTGTTTCGATCGAATATTATACATTTAGCAGAATTCACTCGAAATGTAATTTGATCCTGTATCCCATAAAGAAGGATACTCCCATTTTAGCATGCTGGTGTTTACTGTGTTACATATCCTACGATCCTATTGTTGAGTAAGAATGGTCCAACCACAACTGCTTTTGGCTGGTGAAAAATGGTCAGAAAATGTCACACTTCCAATGGTAACTTTCTTAAATAGAACTTTAACTCTGAAATAAAACTTCGGGCTTCAGTTTAAAAAAAAATGTGTAGAAATCAAAGTTGCTCTTGGATGGGAGATGGAGATTCATTACTTGTATTAATATCTTTTATACATGGAAGCAGGCCGTGACAAAATGCCTGTCCGATAGCCTGGGCAATCAAATTTTCATTCGGGCAATTAAAACTCTCACAAGCCATGCTTGTCCAGGCAAGTCCAGAAAAGCTGATGTCTTTTCTGTCTTTACGTTCTGGTCGATTACTCTACATCGGCGGTACACACATGCAAACCTGAAGCTGCAGACTGAAAACAACATCAATGTTGCGAGAGACTTTTTACAAGTTACATGTAATTCACATGACATAGTCTCTTATTGACTTATGTATTTTTGTGTTCATGATTTTAATTTGAGGTTGTTTTTCTCGTACTTGAAGCAAGCGTGTTTCAACAAATTTCCTGCCTCCAGCACAAGGTTTATCGTCTGTTGGTCTGGATAATCATGCATGCTTACCAAGCGATACACAGACACTGTTGGCCAGTTTGCCATTGTCAATTGTTGACTGTAGAAATTTTTACATAGATTAAGACAGGTGTTCATCACTTTTTTGAGATAAGGCCTAGGTTAAATAATCATAATCGTGGATTCTAAATCTTGGGCAAGTATCGATCCAATTCGGGCGAGAAAATTTATGGCATGGACTGTCCAACTGGGCTAGCTAAAAAACAATTTGTCGCGGCCTGCATGGAAGTACTACGGCACATTCGTAGTGAGCTCTTTGATGTCTTAATATACATTCTACATGTACACGTTTGTGTGTACAAACCTGAACAGAACCAAAGTTTGGAAAAAAATTTCTGGACTGTGTCCAAACTGAACCTTGGCACTTACTTAAAGCATACATGTAACTTTGATTTGAAATGAACGTGCGACTCCTGCAATAAGGAATTTTGTTTGAAAACTAAGCCTCGACTGAAACGAAAGTGAGTATTAGAAATGCAATGACAGAATGCACTGACCTCCTTGCTGCTTTGCCTGATATACAAGTACCTGATCTATCAGGTCATAAGGCAAAACAGAGAGTGGGAAACAGCACAAAAGTGACAATAATTATTTCTTGCATTTTTGCTGTGGAAGGGGTATTTCACAGACTTACCATGCAGAAACATTTTAGAATACCCTCTTATAACCCCTTGATGACAGGAATTTCTTTCCGAAAGCTGATTCCAAGAATTCCAGCCTCGCTTGGCCACGAAGGCCACCTGCCAAACACTTTGTGGCCCTGCGTGCTCTGAATTACACAGTGAAAAGGCTAATTGTTTGGTGGCATGCAGCTCTACTCATGCTTTCACATTCCCGTTGCCTCTTTTCATTGTGGGGACTATTGTGAAACTGGTGATTAAGATGCAAATTCGGTCTTTTCATTTCTGGGCTACACACAAAGGCCAATCACCACATATACAAGAGCCAGAGTCTGCCTTCCTTCACCGTGTTCGCTCGAACGTGGGCCGAGAATAATAGCTGAAAAGCGGGCTTAAGATCTCAATTTTTACGGCGAGTCAGGCTGCATCCCAGCGAGAAGGGGTTAATTGGGTTGTGCTGTGTGTTGCAATTCCATAGGAACAATCCTGTTTCAGAGACATTCATTTATTACCCATAACAAGTGCAAAATACATGAAAAAATGAGAAAGAGTGAAAAATGAGTCTCACGTCTTTTCAGTACAGTCGCCGCTGTCACCACCTTCCCAAGCTCCGCCCCTGTTGCGAGAGTTGTAGGTAATGTTGGGGTCCACCCAGCCCTTCTCAATGAACAAGCCTGGAGTGACACTGGAGAAGACCCAGTAGCGACTGTGATTGCGATCGGTACCTATGGGAGTCTGGCGGAGGGCCAGCTTTGCCTGCTGTATGCCATCCTGGGGAAGGGAAAGGGGAGAGACAGCAATGACATCATGGGTAAGCAAGACTGAAATAGATGGCTGACAATCAAAGTCCTCCCCCCTCCCACAATAGTCTGCCAATGAATACAGACCCAACAGTTGCTATATGTACATATGCAAATTTCCTTTACGCCTAACTATTCGCTAAAAACTTGATCAACCATAGTGTGCCCTCTATATCCATGATGCATAGCCAAGCCACCGCTAATGTTTGTCCTTTTTCAGTATGGTACCATCTGAGCCAAAAGTGGGGAGGATTAGAGAAAGCTGACTGTTTGGGTGGGTTTCCATTAGCAGATTCATCCCACACTGTTGTGGGGAAGGAGTCGACTGTTCTTATCCTACCCAAACAGTCGCTACGTACATGTACATATATGCAGAGTAGCACTGTACTCTAGAGGATTGGCACGGATACACTGAAAGTGAGGAGAAACCATGTGGAATGACGAGGACCCCCTGAGGAGGTGGCATTAGGAAGAACTGGAGGTGGCTCACCCAGCATGGGTCCTCATGGTCTTGTTGAAGAACCTCATATTGTCTTACCATGAAGAACCTGCATGTCGCAAATAATGATAGTGTTGCCCAGCACGCTGCCCTGTGAGTTTCTTCTGAAGGACACTGCCAAGGATGTGGGTAAGGTGCTCTAATGTGAGCTGTGATAGAGTGGCCGGGTTTGGGAAGGTCGTCCAATTGGGACAGACCAATGTAAGGCAAAGGAAACCCAACTGGTCGTAGTGTCCTTGATTAGTGCTCGATGAGGATTATCGGGGTAATGACAGAGAAATACGGATAGTACCTCTCAGCGTTGAGTCCTGGGGCCAATTTCACTAAACTTATCTTGAGGATCGGGGTAAGTCTGGACCGGGCCCTATTGCATATCCTGAGAGGGGTTGCATGGTTGCAGATCATGTTCGTGAGGCTGTACGAGGTGAGCCGAAGTGGCAGGGGCAGAAGAGATTGTCCAGGATATCCCAAAGAAAAGACTGGAAGGCGAAGACCGGGTGTGTAAAACTGCAGTATTGCAGCAGGCCGATGGGTTTGGGTGCCAGGGGTATAGATTGGGGAGAGATGGCTGCAGATCCGAATTCCATTGGTGCATCCACCAGGACAGCCCCAGGGAGTGACGCAGGGTTGACCCGGTAGCACTATTGTCTGGTTTACACCGGGAGTCCCATTGTTGTATTCTGGAATACCAGAGGGAGTGGGCAAGTTGGGGTCAGCTAGGTCGGCAGTTGAGGTGTTGACCTGCCTCAAGACAAATCTTGGAGAGCCTACTAGTAGCAGTAGGAGAGGTTCCAGTGGGTAGCAATGGGGACACGGCATTTGGTCTGTATTCGGATAGTGCATGCACCAGGGTAGGAACAAATGGAAGTCGGCCCAGGGAGCATTTTTATTGTCTGGTCCACGCCTGAATACCCACAGCGGATGAGGGGCATGGTAGTCCGTAGTCTAATGGCACGTTTACCAGAACAGCCCCAGAAAGTGATTGGAAGTCGGCCTGGGTAACGCTATTCTCTGTTTCATGCCTAGGTGTCCTTGGTGCAGAAGTCTCAAATGTCAGCAGGGGGGCTGATGCATAGCAGGCCAGTAAGTTTTCCTTGCCATGTTGTGGTCTGCGTTGCGCCTATATGGCCCAGCATTGTATTGACTGAGGCTGCTCCAGGTGACATTTGGGGAAGGGACCGGTAGAGTGTAGTGTCTACTTCACTCCTGGATGCCCCCGATGAAAGAGTGTCTGAAGGCAATACCTTGGTGCATGAGGCGGTAGTTTGAAGGTCATGGATGGCATGTGGCTGTCTTTCTGTGAGCCTTTGCGAGCCATGCCGGGAGAGAGATGTATTCTTTGGTTGGTGTCAGTGCAATCTGGACCACCGCAGTAGACGTTGTCGCACTGGTGGTTACACTAAAGGAGCCGAGCGTTTAGATCACACGCACTATAGCTCAGTCCCCTGTGTGTGTGGGGGTTGCCTAACCCCAAACTGACCAGGACTTGTGCTGACAGACAGGTGTTCGTGCAGGTATCAAATGGAGACTTCATCAAACTGTAGACCAACTCCTGTCGGTCTAAGGGGAGCGCCACAGTACACGTTGTTGCCCAGATGGAATGTAGGCTGTCACAATAGACGTTGATGCCCTGGGTAGTTACACTAGGGGAGCTGAGCATTTGGATTCAGGGGTTTAGATAATTTTCTTCAAGCAGTGAGTACAATACCCACTTCCTTGCTCTGAGTAGAATACATTACTCTTTTGCCCTCAGTATTGTCTTGCATTGTAATCTTTGTCTTCATGAGAGGGAGAGTTCTGTACTCCCTAATAGGTGGAAGAACTGAGAACCAGTGTTATGTGAATTAGTCATTTTGCCTTAGCAAATATAAGAATAATTGTTATTTCTCTTAAAAACACAGTGAAAAACAGAGTTAAGTGATAACTATGAACTCATGACAGCAGACAAAATCTCATGAGTCCGTATCCGCCCATGTACGGGGGCCAAGTGTGAGGCTACCGTGCCCAGACGCCATGTTGACCTGGTGCTGTGCGCACACGCCTGGCGGTGGCCATTCGGAAAATCACGGTGCACTTCATTGCTCGGCAGTCAAATGCGCTCACACTCACAGTCAAAACTTTTATCTTTCCAAGGTGTTTCAGACTAAAATTTTCCAAATATGATACCTAGCTTCTTGTAGATGTATCAAAAAGCCCAAAACGCCACTTGAAAAAATGCCCACTTTTAGCGGATCAAAACTTGCAGAAAACTTCGCCTTTTAAACCCCTTCACGGCGGGATTATTTTGACTGCGACTGCTGGGCTGTGGTATGCCATGAATGGAGGGCTTTGTCCAGCAGCAGGCCCCATTGAACCAGCAGCTGCATGGTGAATAGACTGCATGTGTGGTATGCACTAATCCTCACAAAATAGTGAGGTCCCCGCATGCTAGAAGTCAATTTTACTGCATCGTGTCTTCAGGGAGTCTTGTACACAAAAATTACACATGAGCACAACAAGTGCACAGTAGCCCATGTTGGTCTACATGTACTACTGCATTCCAGACCCAACATGACACTTAACACGTTTCGCTTCAAGTCTTTCCCGTCAATTGTCTGAAATCGGTTTGAGTAGCGTCCCCTAAAATGTTACTCCGTTGGGCAGGGCGCAATTGACAAAACAAGAAAAATATAGAAACTTATGGTGCTCTTTCTATAGTAGAAATCACTGCGTATTTTACATTCTGCATGAGGTTTTATGCTGCGTAGTTTGATTACATTTCCAAGTCGGGAAGTGTTTATATGCCAATACGCACATTACCTAAACCCGTGGATCACACGCACTACATCTCAGTCCCCTTTGTTTGACAATTAGCTAACCCCCAACTGACAAGGACTTGTGCTGACAGTGTAAAAATCAGAAGGTATATTAACTTGATCAAATCCCAGACCAACTCCTATCGGTCTAAGGGGAAAGTGGGAACCGTTAAATGCATTAACCCCCAACAATCACTGGTCGCCCGCTTAACCCATATATAAATCTTATCGGTAAGTGGTAGCTTCACAGAACCAACGTCGGGTAACCTACGAGCATACACATATAAAGAAAAAGTAAAAAATACCAAACAAAAATCAACAAATAACACACATGTGAAATATCACATGTATATTTAGAAACTACAGTTTGTTATTATAAGTTATGGTTGATTAAGATACCACAGGAACTTGGAGCGAAAACGGAAACCTGATAAATTCAAAGATACCAAAACTGACACGTCAGTTAGGAATGGTGCTAAGAAGAAAAAGCACAACCATGGTGGCCGCTTTGCTATGCATTGTGGGTATACAGGGCGTATTGTGGTTGATCAAACTTCCAGCAAATAGAATTAGGCAAAAAGAAAATTTGCATAAGTGGCGACTGTTTGAGTACGATGAATGCGGTGGACTACAACACGTATGTTATAACGGCATCAGCACCGAGTGAAATAGGTTTTTTGGTATGGAGATCCAGGGAACTACATGTACATGTAGGTCCACTTTTAGAATATTCCTGTAACTTGCAACTGACAAAGATCTGGAGCTACGGTTGCTAGAGACTATTTAAGTGACCAGAATTAAAAACTGTTACTGTGAAGACGAAGAAGGTCCAGACACAACCTTACTCTTGTAAGTGCTCAGATATCAATCAGACTTCCATTAATCAGCAACTGCCATGTGCAAAGTATCACATTCTCTTACTTTCTTGGAATATGACACAGGTTGACATCATAACCATTACATATTAGAGGGTATTAACCACTACCAGCCGGGGACTCCGGGATCGGAGCCGTATGGTTTATATGTGTGGCCGGGGTCTCCGAACTCGGACAAAGGAAACAGGGCCCTGTAACAAAAGACCGTACTCCGAACAAAAGACCAGGCTGCTGGGCATGACAGGCATTTTTCACTCTCAAAAGTGGTGATAATCCGGCATTATTTTGAAACCGTATACCAGGGTTTGGGGTATTTAGAGCAAGCGGATTACCACCGGGGACAAAAGCTCTCCACCACCGCAGTGATGAGCCACACAGCACCGCTACATGCTAATCTGGCCCCTATTGAAAAGAGGTCAGCAGTGCACTGAGCCAGGTTCGTGAACAAAAGACAGCTGTATAACACCGCACAATCTGGGCTCTGTTTACAAGGCTGCAGGCCTGGCTGAAATATTCGGGTGTCAATGAAGGTCACCTGTCAACTTAGAGTAGTGCCTGAAGATTACTCCGTGCGGCTATAAACGACTGTTAAATGGAATGATGAATTGTTGAAGGATTTTGAAAACGGAAAAAATGATAGTCATGCCGGCCCAGCATCCTCAACGTTGAAAAATGCCCCGGTCCGAAGTGGTTAAAAACATTTATTTCACGTAAAGTACATGTACATGTATTTCAAAATAACGATGAATGTGTAGCTGTTTCAAAAACATCATCAATTTAATGTTTTCCCCATTGCTCCCCCAAGATGAATAAAAAGATGCTGAGTTTTCCCGCCCTCCAAAAAATCCCCTTTTGGCCGTTCGCGCTCCAAGGCTGATTGGATGACGCCATCGCCAGAATGCTTACATGCACAGTGTAGATGTACACAGCGCACAGTACATGTACTGTACATGGCAGTATCGCACAAATGCAATAGACCATGTTGTGTAGCTTGGCCCAAAGGCAAACACTGTCTCAGTTGTTAGGACTACATGTAGGTCTTTTAATTTCTACCTTGAACTGAGACTGTGTTTGCCTACGGGCCAAGCTTAATCAAACACAACATCGTCTATTGCAAGCGTGCGATACGCATGTACTGTGCACTATATATTGTACATGTACACTGTACAATGAAGCATTTTGGTGATGACGTCATCCAATCAGCCTGGGAGTGCAAATGGTTAAAGGGGATTGTTTTGTGGGCGGGGAAACTCAGGATCTTTTTATTCAGTTTTGGGTCATAATTAATGGGGAAACATTAAATTGATGATGTTTTTGAAATGGCTCCATATTTATTGTTATTTTGAAATACATGTACTTGATGTGAACTAAATGCTTTCAGTTTCTGTTACCCTTTAATGTTTACGTATCTATGCAACCAAATTAGTAACACACTTCTTCTGACATACATGTACATACTTTACACCTGTTGAAATGAAATAAGTTAATGTCAGTGGTGTAACATTTCAGCACATGCCTAGAAACATCGTATATGCTTACTTCAAATTTCTTCTCAAAGATTTCCTGAGCTCTCATTTTTCTGTATTCTTCCTCTCCCTTGATTCTCCTGCAAAAAAAAAAATCAAGTGATGATTTATCCAAGCAGCATCTTACTGATTTTCAGTCACAATGTCAGTTGTGTTGTGATTTCTGAAACATTGTGCCTGTGGTTTCGGCTCCCCATCTGGTCATTCAGAATGTTGATGTATTTTGTTAGATAAATGTTATTAACATCTTATCTTAACATCTGTATCTTGCATGGTTGTGTTTTAAGGGTGGTTAAATGCAGTGTTGATTCCACATGTTTAACCTTTTAACAACTTGACACCGGAGGACTTGTAAACACACACAATTTTCCTTGTTCCAGCACTTGCTTAAAAATTCGTTTCATTTCTGTGGTTGATATTTTAATGCGTAGTGCTTGTTGGGTCACAGTGTGGGAGACAATCCTACTCACGGGTGCTGCTACTGAGTGGACCCATAACAATAAAATGGAAATGCCTTTCTTGAGTAATTAAAAATAAATTGGAGAGCCATCACCATACACAAAGGAGTTAAGAGATAAGGTTACAAAATCCAAACTACATGTGGCAACTCCTTTGAATCCAAACAATTGGTAAAAAAATGGCCATAGGTGACATCTGTATATGATTTGGGCCTTTTGTAACCGGTCGATGTGTGGACATGTGCCAAAATTTTTCCCAGAGTAGTTGAAAAAAGGGGGAAAAGAATGAAAATACTGAAGCCTAAATTCAAGAGATGTGCCTCCACAAATATTTTTGGGCTTCATAAATAAATTGCAAGGTTGAAAAATTCACAGGAAAAAAAACCCACCCTGCAGCTTTTAGGGTGAGAAAATCCAAAATTAATTGGCTATCTACTGTAAACTTGCACCAAGTCAACATCATACAACTGGCCATATCGCTCACGCTGGCAGTCTTATAAAGCCCCATCATCTGCAATGCATTTATACAGATTCCAAATAATTTATTTCTAAGTTGGCTTTTGTAAGTCACCATTTTGCTTAAGTCAACTCTCCATCCCATTTCCTTAAGATGCACAAAAAAATCCTTTGTGTCAATTGGTATTTAAAAACTCACGCATTTGCATCAACTTCTGCACTGTGGTGGGCAAGAAGAGTCAAATGCAAAGTCTCACACCAATGTTCATTTATTGGCACCAACCATGATTGCTGCATCAGTGTTTATGTGGTGTTACAGTTAAGCCATGTCTCAGCGTGACAAAGTGTGCACTGCTCTGACAGATCCCAGACCTTTCCCGGCCAGCAAAGTGTACATTTAAAGAATATCATACAGTATGTACATGTCATGTAAAATTGTATGGATTTTTCCTACAAAATATGTGTACGGTATATGACATGAGGGTATTATGAGGAGTCAAATTGATAACACTTTGCCTTCCCATGGCACCAAACATCAAACAAGTTACATGAGCGGTGTAGTGGAAGTGCATGAGACTCAACAAAGCAAGCATAGCACAATGGTTTCTACTGCTAAATATAGCAAGAAAGGCATGGAATAGTCAGAAATCAGAGACCCCTATGACAACTCGAAGTACATTCCAAACTTCCATACTCCGAAAACATAAAAACTTCTGAAATACATGTACTTCTGCAAGTGAGTAAGCTCACGGAAGTAGATTTCTATTTATGCATACATGTAGGTATTTTCCGTTTTTATGCATTCATTTTGAGGTTTTACTGCACAAATTTTCAGTGGTCCAGTGGAGTGTGACTTTCTTGAGACTTCACTGGGCTAATGCAGCATTTACTGGTCCATGTACATATAAGCACTCCTTTTGCATGGATGGATCTCTGCACTTCACAAAAACCCCCACGTCAAGTCCTTGGAGCACTGACACAGAAACTATGTATCACATTTTCATTGTGTCTCCAACTAGATACTTCAATCGTTGCATCCAAATCGCATATATACATGTACACATTTGCATACATGTACACATACTTGTATGAATAGGTCATCATTTCACGCAAGTCGGCAAAATGACGACTTACAGTAGAAGTCTGCCTTTGCGTAAGTTTTGAGACCAAGAGAGCCGACTAACATGTAACCATCTCACTGAGCATTTGCTAGAACCTCAAGGGATTCTCAAAAATCCTGCAACCACTTTCACAAAACTTAATGCAATGACGTAACTTTACTTATATGTAAGTTGTGCCAAATTCTACTAAATAAGAAAACAAAGAATGACAGCACTGTGTAACATCTGCCACTTGCATGACAAATTACGCTTTAACTTATGCAGTTATTTTAGGTTGGGTTTATTGATCTGAATAGAACAGGAATGAAAGAATAAAGCAACAAATCATATTCGGTTAATGCTCATCACTACAGAACTTGACAGGGTTTATGCGAGAAATGTACAACTTTGTGTTCTAAGGTTAATGAAAACTTGTTTGGCTGTGAGAGAAAACTTTGGGATTTATCTACCCAGTTCTGACAAATAAATTTAAGGACTATTTAACGACTGCTGTAATATTAGAAAGGAACAGCTATTGTAAAAGCTGTTGTCACAAGTCAGTGATATTTTATGCCAACTGTTTGATTAATTTAAAGACACAAACTGTCTGCTACCAAGTTGGCCAAATGTCCTTATATGCCCTTTTATGCAAAGTAAGGTGTGGTCCTGTATGGTTCACACCCGCATGGGTACACACCAGTGTTTTATAGTGCCTGCTCACTGAGGCATTGTCCAGCAGTGGTAACCTCAAATACTGGGGTGTGGTTCTGTGTGACACACACCGACAGGCCTGTGGTGAGATAGCACAAGTTTGAGCGATAGCTCAGAAGCCGGAATTATATTTAGCCTTCAGCCTTGTTGATGTGGATTAGAAATCCAGTGTTGGTGGTAGCCATAAGTTGGGTGAGCGATTTGCTGCCCCAAATTTTGAGAAAAGTTTAAAGAGAAAAGGCAGGCTGTGACAATTTTCAGTGTGCTGTAAGATCTCAGGAGCGAGTATATACTGTAAGTGCTCTTTTTAATTATTTTCTAATATGTAGCCATTATGTTTTGTCAAGTACATGTAAGTGCTATTACTTTATATATCTGTGACAATGGGGAGTTCAAAAGCCAATTTTAGTGACCATTTTAATGATGAAGTTTCTCCTTTTGGGTATGGAAAATTAGCAATATGGTTAAATGGTGCACAAATGTTTGCCGTAAGATGTACATGTGTATTTGCGAACATGGGTGTGATTATTCAATATTTCAGGGCTCCTTATTACGGAGTCGGAGCTCCTGTAATTGGACCTCGTTGAGTACCGTGACACAATCAAGCCAGGTCCTACATTGGCCGGATAGGGACAGCAAGTCCGCCGGAGGGGACACGGCTACCTACCTGCCTCTTGGTCTACTTAGTCCAGCCCCGACTCACCTGCATCGTCCTCGAAGGATCGGCTGAGAGTCATGTAACGGCGGCGCATTGGACAAGTGACCAACTCTCCCTTTGAACTGTCCGAATTCGGGCTAGTAGTAATTATTAACCAGCCCACCAGCCTTCTAGTTTCTATGAAACCCTTTTTTTAATGAATCTTCTGTATTTTGCTCCCCCTTCATCAAATTGTTTTTGTGTACATAAATTAGTCTACATTGTAATTTTGAAGTTAAATTATCTCTTTGAGTGTACTGCGTAATTTACAGTGCACACATTGCATGTCAGAGGGTAGGGGGACCTGGGTTTGTGACAGCTGTGATCACCCTTGTCGTAGATGTATAATTCAAATGTTGTGTAGCTTATCAAGTTTTATGTGAAATGACCTTATGCACATTGTGCAGATACTGTACCTCTGAAATTTGCACCACAAGACTTGCACAAGTACACATGGAGAAAAGTTAAGCCAAGTCTCATAAAATTGGCTATCGGACCATGCAGGAAACAAATGATACATTCGGAGCTCTTCAACCTTCCAGGGACATCAAGTCCAGTGTAAAGTCACAATGATGAATGTTACCATGTAAACCTTATAAAATCCCCAAAGCTCCTGGTGGAATCTGATAGATAGCAGAGTGAAATACTTACCATTTTGCTCTGCCTGTATACATGTAATTGTCTAATGAATGATAGTTACTGCTGATGTATTCTACTTTTTGGGCAGAGGATGATGTCCACAAATTCTTACTTCTCCCTTTCCAATTTTTCCTGTTCCTCCCTCTCAGCTTTAGTCTTGGCAGCTAGGAGTCGTCTTCTCTTGACAACTGATGCAAGGTCCAAGTTTTCCTCATTCTCCTCTAAGGTTGTTTCTTCCTTGTCCTGCTTGGCATGTTTCTTTTTGCGGCTTTTCTTCTCCTTGGGTTTATCATCAGGATTGGTCTCTGATCCTGTGGTCAATTATTTCCCGATAATGAGAACAGTCTCATCAACTATGCCATTTGAAACTTGGAAGAGTGAAAACGTATGTCTTCTATCTTCCCTCTCAGACATGTGGCTGGTAATTCACAAAAAAATGTGCAAAGCCATGCAAGACATCCAGTACTTTTATTTGAGGTTTCTAATAGTAAACATAGGAAGTATTAGTAAATTATGTGTACTGGTCTGAAGAAAGTTCAATTTCTTTACTTGTACAAGATTATGATTTCTACCTGGATTCCTTGTATCATTCTGTTAATATTCTTTATATCTATTCTTGATAACTTTTTTGGATATGACATGAAAAATAATTAAAACCATACCAGCAATGCCAAACCATCTCAAACACCTGTAGAGCAAAAGTGTGTGAGTCTGTGATGAACATTTAGCAGTGTTACCGAAGATATACATGTAGGTAAAATCAAACAAGGTGGTTCCCATACTTCACATTTTGAAAGCTAATGAGTCACAACATACATAGAGTCCTTTATAAGGGTAAGAAACTGTCAATACCTTCTCCATCTGGTGTGGCACCAGCTGCCTCTGCCTTCTGCTTCATCTCTACCTCCCGCTGTAACCTCTCAGCCTCCCTCTGCTCCCTCAACTTCTGTTTCTCCTCCTTCAGCTTTTCATTCTTCTCCTTGAGAGTTTGGATCTTGTCTCGCCTACAGAGTTATGCAAGATGCAAACTTAAATCCCTAACACTGGAATGCTTGAAACTCTGAGGCACAAAGTCTCAACTCCCAGAGGTCAGACTCAAGATTAAGGTTCTCAGATGTACAGGTCCACAGAAGTCTTTATAGTTTCACAGTGGTGTTGCAAAGTCAGTTTTCAAAATAACAAAGTTGAAGTTGAGTTTCAAAGAGTCCATTCTGGGAAGAACTGTCATGCTGCTATTTCACGGAAGTCTCGGTCCCTAGGGCATTTCTTATTCCTTTGAATTGACTGTGGCTTCATCAATCATTCTATGATCACTCAAATACAATGTTTAAGAATTGACCTTGATGTATGGCTGGGCCGACTGCAACAACCTACCACAGTCTAGCAGCCACTTTCTGCTTGTTGTCCATAAAGTCTTGCACAGCATATGACGCTAGAATCCGATGGCACAGGAAGACTAACAGCTGTAATTTTTTCAGGGGCTCCAGCTCAAAGAACTCACTGGTCTCTAGCAACTCTACCAACTCCTGGGGCTGAATGAGCAGAAGAGGATAGGATTGATAGGATTCAAATACAGAGTTTTGTGGAAAACCAAAAATTAATGAATTAAACCAACCAATACTCAAAAGAAGACCTGACTATACCTGTTGTTACAGCTAGTTTACCACTGCAGACATCTTCAATATAAATATGCAAATACACATACAACTCACAAGATGGAACCTACATCGAAAAGGTAAATTCACTGTCCTGGAAAATACCAGGAAACACTTTTGAGATGTACCAGTGAGAACGCGCATATGTTGCATGTGTTTTATTGGGCAATCATGCTGGGAAGTGCAAATGCCCAAACATCCTAGCCTCTTGAAAAGATGGTACAGTTCATTGCATTTGAAAGTTGAAGCTGAAAAAAAGAATGGGAAAAATGCAACAGGAATGGGAAACATGCGAAAGGAATTCACATTTCGCAGTTTGATGACAACTTTTCCCAGCTGCAAATTTGCAGCGAATTCGTAGTGAATCGGATGCCAAAGGGGCAAACGACGTGTGAAAACAGTGCAAATGTTTTGCGAGCATGGAGTGAAACATTTGCAAAAATGTTGAGAAAAAACGGTGTGCGAAAACAGTGTGGAAATTTGCGAAAGCAGTGCGAAAGGTTCCAAAAATTATGCTAAAAGTTGCGAAAACGAGAAGCATAGTGCAGCGAAATGCAGTGAAGAGTCCATTACACAGGCTGCGCTGCACTTGGGGCCGGCCGGGGCCAACTCACCACGTGGAGTGTGCTGTTGTAGTGTAGTAGTGATTTCCTTGGCCGAGCCGTCCGGTCCATGCAGTGCGATCGCAAGCACGTGCTCACCACGGCGAGCCCCGCCCGCATAACGCAGTTGCTTTCTTGGATTACCATAAATAAACACTCGTCAATGTCGGAGAATAAATTTTTAAAAAGTTGACTGGATTTTGAGTAAACGGGGGTCCCCAAGTCATAAAGATTGAAGTCACAGAGCACATGAAACGTGTGCAGGCTCTGCTGTGGCGACATGGGTCGGGTTATTTGCCCACTTTTTAATTCATTCTCGTGGTGTAGTTTGGCACACAAAATAATCAACATTGAGATACTGTATTTAGTATTTTGTTACCGAGAGGTTTCTTTCTGCCGATAAATAAAATCAACAGCTTAAATTGTAAGTGTATCTTCAAGTAGCAAATCTCATCTTTTCCCCAATTGTGTTCGCCGTGACATATCAGGTTTCTTTTCACTTGGGTTTTTTGATGACATGTCACTTTCTGTGGTCACATGGTTATCGGAAAAAGTCAGCGATTGGACTGTCCATGAATGGGTATGCAGTTAGCTGTCAGGATGGCGCGGTGGGAGTGGATGCAGTGCGTGCTTCCCGATGCAGCATGCACGAGGTCCCACATGGTGGTTTTTGAAAAGATTCTGTGATGTTTGTATCAGCGTCACGAAAACATCCAGATAACTAGATACAAGGCATTCATTCTAAAATTACGGTACAAACATCTCCCAATACATGCTAACGTACATGTAATTCACATACATGACGACATGTGCATACATGTACAATGTACATGTATCTATACATGTGCACATGTTGAGCGTCCATCCAAGTCGGTTTTAAACTAGGCTGTGTGGTTATAACGCTCAATTCTATTAAGTCCCTTTGAGGGTACTGTAACGGGAGTCTACTGTAATTCAGCTGTTCAGTGTTCAGTGCTTGTCTCCGACCTCCACCATAGCTAGCTTTATTTCGCCTGTCGTATTTTGCTCAAAACCGAGAAACATACTGCCTTGAAATTTTTGTCTTCCTCAAGTAATCTTCTGGAAATTCCAGAGAATTAAAGTACTTTTGTCTCAGACTGATTTTCCTCCACTTAGACATGTGCATGTTTGAAACCACAGAAAACAAAAACTTCCTGATGTCTACATTTACATGCACAAATTCTACTTAATGAAGAAAGCTTGCAAAATTATTTCCCCACTACCTGAGAAAATCTGTGAAAATCCTTTCCCACTTGTGAGAAAAAGTGTGGAAATCTTATCTCACTTATGGGAAAATCTGTGAAAATCTTTTCCCACTTGTAGAAAAATCTGTGGAAATCTTTTCGAACTTGCGTGAAAAGGTGTGAATATATTTTCCCACTTTTGGCACACTTTTTCACAATTTATGAAATGAAAAGAATTTCCTGGGAAGAGAATGTGAAAATATTTTCCCCTCAAACTTTCAATCGCAATGTACCGTACATCACAATTTTACCATCAACTGCCAAAATTTTGTACAGCTATTAGCTCTTCCTGGTGATGACATACACAAATGAGTGTGTTCCGCTTTGCCTCTAGCAATGCTGTATTTGTGCATTCCCTTAGATGTGGGTTCATTAAAAACAGTACACCACAAGCAAGAATCCACTTTATGTACATGCAGCCCTTCAATGGAAACAAAGGGACAGGTGATGAGCACCACTGGCACGGTATGCTCAATGTCCATTCAGGTACTTCACAGATAAGCAATGAGGCTGAGGTGACAACTGAGCATCACTGGCACGGGGTGCTCAATGTCCATTCAGGTACTTCACAGATAAGCAATGAGGCTGAGGTGACAACTGAGCATCACTGGCACGGTGTGCTCAATGTCCATTCAGGTACTTCACAGATAAGCAATGAGGCTGAGGTGACAACTGAGCATCACTGGCACGGTGTGCTCAATGTCCATTCAGGTACTTCACAGATAAGCAATAAGGCTGAGGTGACAACTGAGCATCACTGGCACGGTGTGCTCAATGTCCATTCAGGTACTTCACAGATAAGCAATAAGGCTGAGGTGACAACTGAGCATCACTGGCACGGTGTGCTCAATGTCCATTCAGGTACTTCACAGATAAGCAATAAGGCTGAGGTGACAACTGAGCATCACTGGCACGGTGTGCTCAATGTCCATTCAGGTATTTCACAGATAAGCAATAAGGCTGAGGTGACAACTGAGCATCACTGGCACTGTGTGCTCAATGTCCATTCAGGTACTTCACAGATAAGCAATAAGGCTGAGGTGACAACTGAGCATCACTGGCACGGTATGCTCAATGTCCATTCAGGTACTTCACAGATAAGCAATGAGGCTGAGGTGACAACTGAGCATCACTGGCACTGTGTGCTCAATGTCCCGTCGGGTACATTGTACTTGACCAAGAGGCCGAGGTTCTGTTCTCAACCACAAGTCCATGAATCTACAGTTGTCACACCTACCACTTCATCATCATTGATAAATTCATCACTGCCACCGCTGCTGCTTTGGTCATCACTCTCCTGGTCATCAAGGCGAAGGCTCAGACGTAAGAGCTCTGAGGCTGTATGCATGTTGACTGGGATCTGAGACAAGGACATGCTTAGTTCTTTGTAGTCCTAAGCAAGAAGTCAATGTAAAGTATGAAATTGTGAAAGGTAGGCCACTGGTTGGCAGTGAATATTGATCAGAGGTACATGTAAAGCACTGGATTCTTGCTCCTCTCAATCTCCAGTTCAGCAAACTAAATTTGGATAAACTAATTCAAACCTCAATATTTCTACAATTGCACATGTACTTGATACGTTTGGACAAAGGGTTTTGTTGTTAATATCTGTTTCTGGTCTGAATTAGGGTCTTTACATGAGTATTTGTGCATGTGATTGTAGGAAGCATCTAATATAATTCTGTATTAAAACGTTGACATTTTCTAAGAATGGTATACAAAATTTCCACACTAGTGTTGGAATGTGCTTCAAACAGCAGAAATCATGAAAACCTGACATAACCAACAACATTCTGTAGTGACACCAGGAAATATGCGCAGGGTGTGAAAACTCCCTCTGCAAAACCTTCCGTTAATCTCCCAGCTTTTAGAGGGTTAGATTTGTTGAAAGCAATTGTAATATATCGCTGCGATATTTACCTCAGCAATCTTGTCTTGTAGCAAAGTTTTTAGCAGAATGACCAGAACACGAGATAGATAGGCAAAGCCCTCCCTGCCCCCAACCAAAGCCTTCGTTAAACAATCTGTCCAAGTCAAAGAAAATCAACAGAACAATATCATGGAATATTATCACTTGACTTTAAACCCTGCATTATTTTGGGATGAAGGTCTCACTGAATATAACAGTACACAATATTTGCCACTGGTGGACACCTGCCTAGTATACCATAATTTTCAGAATATAGGCAGTGTGGAATGTAGGCTGCAACTAGCAAAATCTGCAAATGAAGATTTAAAGTCGGTGTATTAGCTGCACCATTGTATAAGCCATATAAGTGCTGACAATGTCTATCCATAAGCCATCACACATGCTACACTGCTGAAGTGCTAGTACATTTAGACTATTACATGGCATACTTTGACTTTCTTCATATACATGTACATGTACTGTAGTGCTGCCAAACCTCTTTGTTGAAAAACTTCAAATCCACTCGGTTAGATTGTAATACTACCTGTATTGCCTTCGTGACACAGGCTTTTGAACTTTTGTGAACAATTTTAGTGTCATCAACATGTTTGAATTTCGGATGAAATTCCATGACAGTAAAATCATTTTCCTTTCATTCTCGGTACTTTAAAACAGGTAAATTCTATAAATTATTATTACCTCCACTCACGTACCAATCAAAAAATTGAAAAATGGGGGAAAAAGGTTTTAGGGCACATTTTAAAAGAGTTCATTTTGCACTTTGAAAAAAAAAATGGAAAATTAGGCAAAAAAAAAAATAACATTGGAACTCTGTAGTGGGTACATGTATATGAAATTGACATTTATGAATCAGAATATTTGGAGTTTAATTAAATTTCAACATTTGTAAAATTGGACATAAAATGATTGCTTCAATAATACACAAACGTTCAAGACAGAAATTCGAAGTGTCCAATGTTTGCGTCCACGCCACTTTTAGGTATGCAATCTTTACGTGTAAGCAGCCTGTAAACAAGTATTGTTACTGAACTTAAACTTTCCCAAGTTCTTGAAATTACCACTTTGGGAGGGCTGGATTAGTGTCCTTGCTGGGTGAGTCAAATGACCAGTAAACTAACAGCATGGATTACACAATCGTAAAGACAAAAACAAACAGACGCACCATGAGATTTGTGAGGTGTGAATGGCATTTACAGTCTATTCAATCCCTCTAGAGCCAATGTAAATGGCAACCAACAAAAACATGACTACCTTTTCCCACGCCTGGAGCACTGTGCCGCACTGCTTCCATGTTTGGTGGGCAGGCCTGCTGGCCATAGAGGTAGCCCAGGCTGGGCGGCGCTGAGGCATGGCATGACATGGCGCAGCATTTAGTGACTGATTTCATTCGTCAAATGTTGCTGTATAAGCTGCCCCAAGTTTAAGCCGCTGGGACATTTTTCAGCGGGAGAATCAATGTATAAGCCACAGGCTACAGCTTTCATTTCGAAAATTACAGCGTGCATACCAACAGCCTCAGAGTTCCAGCTTCCATGCCCACCACAGGATACAACACTATCAATAATCAAGATTATACAGGGTATGTACATGTAGGTCATACTGTCTCAGAAGTGGCAGTTTATGCTGCTGCTGTTGACTGCCTAATGCCAGTAGGTATCACGGACCAGTAAGTGTGCCTTTATACATGTAGCAAGGTTAGAGTTAACCATACTGTTATGTTTATTCACCACTAGACCAAGTTCTGTAATTACAAACAACTGCCATGTCACAAGCACTGCAATGTAACACGCATCTAACATTCATGTTCTACCAAACTGCCTAGCTACAGGGTAAAACCATGCTCTAGATCACCTAACTCGTTATTTGTCTGCTTCCTCCTTAAAATAAAATGAAAAGTGGAATTTCAAGCATTTATTACATCTGTAGCCAACACACCAACCTACCTGCAGTGACAGGGTAAGGGTCATTGGGCATGAGCAGACCACAGTAGCAGTTGAGGAATTCCACCACCATGGCAATGTCACCAAACAGAGTGTTGGGTAGACCATCTGGCATGGATACCAGTTTGGGAGTTGGGAGAGGTTTCAACTTAAGATCCTGGTCTTCGTACCGCTGCAATATAATCAGAATAAAGGAATTTTCAGACTGTAATGTGTTGTTATATCAAAGGAAAACTGGATCTGTGCCTTAAAAGTCCACGGGAAGTAACAATTTTGACAGTGAAATGCAAACTACACAACCGGACATGTGAAAAGTCTTTGCTACATGTTGCGGTAGAGGGAACACGGTGTTCTGATTTATGCTGACTTAGCCATTTTGGTTAGCTTGTGCCATCCCTTAGCTATTGGCACAGATGATTGAGGCTCTGTGAAGTCTTGGGGGTGGCTCGTACAAGCATATGTCGGCTGAGTAACGGCAGTCGTAAGTTATACCTTATGGTTTTCTATTTTAATTGTTTGGAATTGATTTAATTTGCCATCTTGACAGAGTTGTTGTACTCGTTTTGGCAAGGCGTAGTTTGATGATTTTCTATTGTAGATGGTCCTTATATGAAGTACATGTACATGGATCAGCGGATCCCTGATGTTGTAGGCAGCCAGTTAATCTGTGAAGCCTGGAGAGGGTCTTTAGCTGCCGGGAACTCCATTGGTAGAGTGAAGCCGCGCTGTTCCCGAACCTGTGTAGATGAAACTACAGGGGGCTCTCCACAGCGTCGTCCTGCTCTTGCAATCCAACAAGCCTTGGCGATCTGGACGATGGGTGTGGAACTACCGTAACTGTGACGAGCACCACTGCAAATCTCCCCTACATAAATAATTTCTTATTGTTGTATAACATTCTGAAAATTTTTTTGATTCCCTTGGGGTTTGGCCTTATCTTGTGAATAGGATTGAAAGTTCGAGATAATTGATTTATTTGGTTTGTTGCACCTGTTTAAAAGTCACACGTCGTGGGAAATTTACTGAGTTTTGCTGTATTTAAGTGTCTTCCTTGTGGTAAACTACTTGTGGTATTGGGATATTTTGGTTATAAACGTGTAAATTGTTGGACTTATTTGACTTGTCTGGATATTAAGTAAGGAATTGCAGTTTGAAGTAACTCTGGCTAATTTACTATATATCCTCCACAGTGCAGATGGATTGTGTGGTTAGACGTTTTAACATTGGCAAATTGAGGATTCTAGAACTGTTTTATACGAAGAAAGGTTGTACAAGAAACTGACAGTTTTATAACGTGAATTGATGATTGAACATTGCAAATATTGAGTAATTCGTATAAAGGAATTTGACCCTGTAAAATAAGATTTTGTCAGGAAATTTAATGGTAAGATAAATCTAGTAGGATTGATGAATTTGCCGTTTTATGGTCATGGGCCAAGTTCTGCATTGAGGGACAATTTCACTATTAGATATTTCCCCTGCAATTTCAAGTTGTGTATAATTATTGTTTTGAATAAATTTAGATGTATATGTTGTAAATATTAAAATTTTGTGTGAAGTGATCTTCTTGCTAAAGTTCCCATGGACTGTGACAGTTGCCATTGTTTATTTTCTAACCTTTGCTTGTTCCAATCTCATTTTGCGTTCCTCTTCCATCTTCTTCTGTTTCTCCTCTTCTCGCTGTTTTTTCTTTTCCTCTCGCTTCCGCAGCATCAGCTCTTTTCGCTCCTCGGGTGTCATAGACTTCCTGTCATAAAAAAAGAGGAACTCTGACCAAAAATTGTCCACTGATGCTTTCCAACAACTGCATAGGATGTAATGTGGCTTACTTACATGTACATGTATAAGATTGAGGTGAACAAAGGCAGGGTAAGAATTCTGGAAAATGTAATGAAGGAAACCTTGAAAGTGCACTTGGTTTAGCCTTAAAGCACGGAAAATTCAATAGATTTTAATTACAACAAATGTTCCACAGATTTCCTGCAGAACTGCATATCTGGATTAAAAAATCTCCTAAAGCCAAAATTCCAAGGAGCTCTTGTAAAGTTACTTCTAGTGGTCTGAGCTACAAAGCAATCAATGACTCACCATTTGAGTTTCATCTTATAGTTCTCATACTTAGACGTCACTTCTTCTTTGATCTCAGGCTTCAGGTTCTTTATTTGCTTGTCGTTGAGTTCCTTGACTGCCTTGGTCATCAGCTTGCTGTATAACACTGTGTCCTTGTTCTTTTTGGCCCGAATTAATCTACCATTGAAATATCCATTCAAATATTGGTTAAAGTTATCTTCTTGGTGACCCTTTGCAATATCCCTCTCACATGCAGGTTGGAGGAGTATTTAATGCACATGAATGTCCGAAAATATACATGTACTTGTACATGTATGTGTCTGTGTAAAGTAAGTTAATAGTCAAAGACTTCATCAAATAAACACACTGGACTTGTGTTGTTATTGGGTTGGTGGCAAATACATTTACACCCTTTGCAATACACATACATGTCAAATCTCCAATGATCCTTTGTAGTCTGCCGTCTTGAATATCAGTCCATGTCTAAATCTGGCATTTTGTGGCTACAACTTATTTGTGTAAGAAGGGGAAGAGCCCTAGCCACTGACAACAATGCAAACATCGTTATGCCCTACAGATCCATTCATTAAAGACTCTTATCTGGGCTCAGTGTCACATGGGCCAATGGTGTGGTGTTGCTGAGCATGTACGCATGTACATGTTCATGTACCTTAGCAAATTTACATCCTTGTTGGGGAAAATCCTGTGGATGATGTACTCTAGTGTTACAGGTGGTGCATCTTAAATGACATACTTGTATTTGCCTGTATTAACCTTTGGGAGGTAGCCTGGCAAATCTTCCTGTACAATACTGAAATTGCACTCCGGTAGATCTTACTTTGTAATGATGGGAGGTTGACGGGGACTTTGTGGTGTTGATAGCTTATAGCGAACTTGAGAATCTGGTGTCTTGGACTTCTTGCCAGCAACATCAAAGAGAGTCATCTGTTTTAGTGATGTCTGGAAATGAAGAATTCAAATACAATTTTTCTTTTCAAAAATGTGAGATCCATATCTTTTTTTTCCTACAAAAAAGGAAAAGAATGAAAACTTTTTTGTAAAATGCGAACTGTTCAAGGGCAATGGGTTTAAATACATGAAGTGCAAAACTGACTTGAAAATGTTATCACAGAGAACACAGTAGCTATGGAAATGCCTGGAAGAGGCTACCACTGCCTAATTACAGCTACATTTTTGTTACGATGAGTTCCACAGTACAGCATCCATGTCTTCAAACAGACAAGAAAAACCTTTAAGCAATTAATGTATTCGTTTCACTCTATGGGTTGGTCTTTTATTAGGGACTTTATCCTCCATTAAAGTACAAAGAACATCGACTTAAGAATGTTGAGGATTAATCCTGAGTATTTATGCAAAAAATCCCCCTCACTCCTCTAAATTTTTCCCATTCCCAGCAAACAATTCAACATCCTTTGGAGCTGGATGTGGAAGTACATGTACATGTTTCATAATGTCAGGGGGTTGATTAAAATAATAGAATCATAGGTACTGGTGCATGTTGATAAGCAAAGTTACATACAAACACCAGTTGCACTAGTGCAAGGTTTATGTTGCTGATTAGAGCCGATGATTTTTTGTTTCAAAATGTGTATTTTCCATTTCGGCAAATCCCGAATTTTGCTTCAGAAATTCAAATTCCATTTTATAAGGGACCTTCGTAAGCATGAAAAAGAAGACAAGTTTTAATTAAACTTTGCATGAAAACCATTTACCAACCATACAGCCCCCCCCAAAAAAAAGAAGAAAAGAAACAAACATTGTTTGGATATACTCTGCAACGTTCCAATTTTTAAAACAATTTTCTGTAATAATTTAAAAAAATCTACACAAGAAATACAGCATCCCCCACCCCTTGATTTCCCACCGGAGCAATCATCAAATCTTGCTATGATTAATCAACGAACAATTCATGTGTCACTCCTCATGTATTAAATCAAATTACATTTCAAAACATACAGTGTACATGTAAAGTGGTCACATACATGTACATGACTTTGTGCACCTGTAGTAGGTCTTGCATGCAACTGTCATTGATCACAATAAAGTTTGACATCGACCAGCCATTTTATTTGGCAGTGGTGCGCCAAAATTCAGAAAGTCAACATTAAATCCGAGCCTTAAAATGCATGTTTGTGACTGAAAACTTAGCTCTTCATGGAACACTTCCAGGGGCCCATTCAGCTACATGTATAGTACACCAAGCTTAATAGTTTTCGGTTAATTCAAGAAATATGTAATTTTCTTCTATTTTACTGCTGCAGTTTCATTGTTTTGCCATGCTGTACTAGCCTTGTCTCAATGCTAGAAGAGTGCACGTGTGAATGGCCAATGTGTGTACCGTATCATGCCGCTGTGCTCATGCCAGCCACCGCTGCACACATGAGGCTAGCTCACGGATGCCACTGCTCTTGCAAGTATCAGTACTGCCGCAGAAAACCCAAACATTTGGTGATGTGCTGCAGTTTAGCATGTTTCTAGCCAATTAAATTTTGTTCACTAAAAGCAAGTATCTTAAAAGAGTTTGGTAGGCATCTATTTATGGTTCTTTGCGGAAAGTTTTCTTTACTTTTGAAGCCATTCTTAGTGAAAAAATTGCATGTTCCATTACAAGCAGTCATTTCCATTTCAAAGTGTTGATTCTGTGAATTCCGTCCATTTTCTGACAGGATGTTGGCTAGCTTAACTGCCTTAAATGGCCCTCACGGAGCTGGCAAAGGATGGTAAGGAACTTGGGCAGGCAGACAAGGTATATAAGGATTTCCTACAGTCCCTCATGGCTCACGGTATTGGAGGCTTTGCACGGTTCAAGTCTACATGTATGAAGCTGGCAAAGAGACCCATGTTCTGCTCTCTGTGTTGTTTGTGAAATTAATGCAGGGACAAAAATAGGTGTGAGTGACTAGTGAATTTCTGTAGTCGTGGCGACTATCAATAAAGACTCGCAACTTGTCGCGATTATTTGCATTGTTTATTTATCCATTAAAAAACCATGTTCGCGGTTGCATAACATAACATGGGGTTCATTTTGGATGATGTCACAGTGTGTTTCACTTTTGGATGGTTGGACTTTTATGCTATCGTGAATGAAATATGAGGCTTTTTTTAAGATAAAAAATTTTGTCACTAACTTTTGTGATATTCCTTCTGTTTCTCTGCCTACTTACTACCACTTTTTGGAAGGAAACCCTAATTGTTCTGCAATGCAATCAACAACTCTGCAGAGGTGAAAAGCACAGGGGCTTACGTCTGACTGGTGCCTGAACCGCGACACAATGCTATGATTGCAAAGGTGAATGACAGGAACCAGTTTATGGCTGGGCTGCGTGCGTGCGCGCACTGAATCGGGCTGTGGGCTTCCTTCAGTTGTCGAGTGTGATGTTCGTAAACATGTCAAATAAACATTAATAGAGAAGGGATTTAGCTGCAGATTTGATCCACAAACACGTTTTTATATATTCTGTGTATGTATTCAATGTTTTAATGTCTTTATTTCGAGTTTGCGCTGCTCTCACAAGAGACAATACACTAATGCAGCGAAGCGAATTTTTGAGAAATTTTATATGCATGTGGTTTAGTGGTTCTTTGCCCTTGTGGACCCAACTCATGCACAGTGCAGCCACGCTTTATTCTTATACAAATGATCGACGCAATTTTTGACACGTTTGAGAATCACCATTTCGACACTTACGTCCAAAGTTCCAAACTAAAAATCTTTAAAGGTTTGGTAGTGGGGAAAAAACTTAAACTGCTTGAAATTTCATATATAGGAATGATTCCTACACGTTTTGGGGGACTAGTTTAATGGAGAACACAGATTTATCTGACCCCAACGGTACCGTCACTTTGACTTTCCTGGCGTTTTACGTACAACATGTACAATGTACAGGTACATTGTATGCTTAAGCAGCGCATGTGAGTAATTCACCTGAATGTTAACGAGTTTACACCATGAATGATGCATGTAGATGGGCGAGGTACATCTGGGGATGGTTAGTCGTGAGTTCACATAACTTGTACACTTCCATTTTCTTCAAGGGGAAGGACCGCGTGTCCTTCTAAGTTGGCCGTGATGCCCTTCCAAAAAACTCACATCGCGCAGCCACCTTGGCCAGCGTGCCCTTCCCCCTTTGCAGCCAGCAGTATGTGTAATGAGAGTGTACCATGTAAGCCAATGCATGCAGTGCAATTCCGAATTGGGGCCGAGTTCAATCTTTTGGGCTGCATTCGAGCGAGCCACTCATGCTAACTCGAGTACTATCCCGAGCGCAGGGTCCTTGGGTCAGCAAGAGTAGGCACCCCATCACAGAGGAGTATACTCCTGACCCGAGTGTGACACGCGCGCATCCACACTTCGGTTATCGGGAGTAACCGTGCAAATGCAGCCTTGGATATCATTATCAGCGCTGCACCGGTGAGCAGCGTATTTTGAATGCAAATTTGCACAACTAAGTCTAAAATCAGGCGAGTGCTTATTGTGTTAACCACTTCCAGCCGGGGGCTCCGGTACCGGAGGCATAGACCTCATATTCGTGGCCGGGGTCTCCGAAATTGGAACTTTACTAAAAAAAAAAAAGTTGCTGGGCATTTCTTAAAAAGTTTAGTGCTGTCAGTTAAAAAGTTTAGGCCATCATTGGAGGTACATAAATTCGTCTTAGGCAATAATGGGTTACTTTATTTTATAGCCGAGGTGACCGAACTTATAAAAGCCTGTTATAAAATTACAAGCTGCTGACAACTGCTGGGCACTGGCAATCAATCCCCGTATTCTCTCAGTGCAGAGCGCTGAAATTAGCGGAGGTAATCCGTGTATTGTTTGTGCAGAACGCTATTGTTTGCGCTGCCGGGCGCTCGCAGCGGATTATCGCTGCACTGCACTGAAGACGAAAGAGAGTCCGGTTCTTTCAGTGAAAGCGAGTTTTATCTCAGTTCAGACGAAGGTTCTTCGTCTTCTTCATCACTGTCGTCACCTGCTCAAGTACAGTCAAGTACAGAAATTGACAGTGATGTACCCTTGGCGGTATACGCCAAGCGCAAGAGACAGTCCCGTACACATACCGCCGCGTCGACCAGCAGCAGTGCTGCACCGTTCCGGTTGACAGATGAAGACAGTACACCACTGAAGTACGGCTTCACCGGTAATGTTGGTGCCATTGATCCTGCCTGCATCGCAGCTCGACCTGCAGTGAAGCCTTTGAGCTGTTTTTTTACGACATTCTCTACAACAAGATAGTGCAAGAGACCAACCGGTATGCCGCGCAGAGGCCCGCTACGACATCGGCGCACATGCGATCATGGACTGATCTGAACACTAGAGAATTGAAGGCCTTTCTGGGCCTTTGCATAATGACGGGCATTGCGAAGCAACCCCACCCTTCATAGCTTCTGGTCCACCAACCCACTATGGAAGATGAGCCTATTCCTGTCTGTCATGCCCCAAGATTGCTTCCTTGCCATCCTGCAGTCCCTTAAATTCAACAATAACACTGCCATGCCGGAGGACTGCACTGACCGCCTCTTCAAAGTGCACCCAGTCGTCGACCATCTTGCTTAGAAGTTTGCCACTGTCTATGTTCCTCGACGGGACATTTCTGTCGACGACTCCCTGTTGAAGTTTTACAGGCGTCTCCGCTTCGCTACCTACAACCCCAGAAAGAGGGCCCGCTTCGGCATCAAGATGTACAAGTTGTGCCAGAGCACAGGGAGTGCCGCCGGGTACTGCTACAACTTCAAAATCAACACCGGCCAATGTACATGTAAAGGAGACCTCCCAGCAACTACACAAGTGGTGATGGACCTGGTGAACGACCGAAGCGGCAAGGGCTACAACCTTGCTCTCAACAGGGCCTTCAGCAGTCCCGATTTGTTTCGACGATTTCACAACCACAAGTTCAACGTTGTCAGAACTGTTATGGCGAACAGAAAAGGGATGCCGAAAGACCCCGAAAGAGCCCTTATGTAACACGACACAATGGGAGCTCTATACAGAGCGGGCGGCATGGCTGCAAAACCGAAGGGTCAATGGAAGTTGCTTGTGAGTGCTAGACTCGCCACGCAACACTCATTTTATGGGGTTTAGGCATTCAGAAAAAAAGACATGAATGTTTGAAGATTTTTGAAAAACGAAAATATTAAAAAACTGCCTGGCAGCACATATAACGGTTAAAAAAAGCACCCGGCAGCAAGTGGTTGTGAGTAAGTTTTGACCATTCGCTAGGCCTATATCTCAAAATCCTGCTGTCGTGATCGCACGATTGTATAAAGAAGCGCTAAAAGGATGTTTTCTTACGGGAGGGCTCAAAGTGCCAGAAGCTTGAAAACCTGTTCTCCAGAAAAAGTAGGGATCACGTATTTATAAATTTGTAAACTCCAGCAAAGTCGCCAATCAGTCTTGACTAAAAAAAAATAATGACTTCAAAATGCTGACATAAGCTGCTTGCCGACTTAAGTGGCGTGCTGCCTTAATACCATCCATATAATTCATTGCACCAATTTAATTGCTTTGATCTGCCCTGGTTTATTTTTATCTATGTTGTCGATTCCGGTAAGTTTGTCCTCGATTTTGATAATCACTCTGTACTGAGGACGGTCCGTGCATGCTGTTTGTAATGACATGCTAGCACGCAGAGCACACTTCACGCACTCGCGCGAGCACACGGGATCTAGGGCCGGCCACAGGTAAAACTTCGTTCAATATGGCAACCCCAAAAAGGGACAGAGGGCATGTGCCTGCACTAGAGGTGGTACTGGTATTCTTGCGAATATTGGGGAAACCCCTTTGTGGTCGCGCTTGCACTCAAGGCCTACATGTACATGTAGGCCTTCTCTTGTAATTTCCTTTCTAGAAGCTCCTTTCTAACTATGTCCGACTCATCAAACCGGTGCTGATGTTTCCTGGTTGAGAAGCCAATGACTTTAGTTGAGGCCTCTGACAGTATTTTCTTGAGTTACTTCCACTGTTGGACTGGGTCTACATCAAATTCTGTCTCTTTGTCCAGCTTCTCCCTGATATCAATGAACCTGAGGATCCTGTTCCCCTTCATGGCTCTGGTACCTTGAGCTTCTTGGTCTGAGGGTCTTTTGTTCTTGGGAGGGAATTTGAAGGTTAATGTGACTTTGCAGTGAACCAGTCTGTTGTTGGTGTAACAGTGGGAACTTGGCATCACTCGTGTAAGATTTGACGTCACACTGGTGGGTCAGGGCATTGTCAATGTAGAGCCAGTGTTTAGAGCTGGAGTGTCTCCAGGTGGCCTTGAATCTGTCCTGCCGAAACAGAGTGCTGGTAATAGACAAGTGTTGTTTTTATTTTTATTCCTCATTCTCATTTTTTCTGATCGCTTTTTTTTAATGGATTAACATCACACTTGGTGATGTCACATCTACATCCATGATGCCATGTTATAAAGAAGATAATTGGTTAGGGTGAACACAAGAGAAAAATACATTAAGGGAACAAAATAAAATGAATATTACCGTAATGTTTGGAATGGAAGCCACGGTTTATATGTTGATTCTCATGCTCTACGGCTTATACTATGGAAAACTTTGAATAAAATCAGTCACAAAAGCCACGCCCGGGCCACGCATACCGGTACCACGTGCAGGTAATGCAGTCATGTTTTTGTTGGTTGCCATTTACGTCTAAAAACTTGAATCTCGGAGAACAAATAAAATATCAAGTTGTACAGATTTCAAGTTATTAATGGAATTCCCTGAGTCATGGAGTCACGAAACACATACATAAAATATATATGTAATCTTACACTTCACTTGCCCCATGGCAACATTTTTAAGTGATTATTTTCCTACTTTTTACTCAATCTCATGGTGTACTTTTGCAGATGAATAATCCTTACTAAGATTTTTTTTACTGTTGTAACCTAAAGACTTCTTTCTACCGTTAAATAAAAATCCACTGCTTCAGTGGTGTACCTTTGTGTAGCCGATCTTCCATCTTTTCACCAATCGTGTTCAGCATGACATGCCACAGAATTGTTTGTTTTTCACTTGGGTTTTCTGATGACAACACTTTCTGTGGTAACGTGGTTATTGGAAAAAGTAAAGCGATTGGATTGTCCATGAATGGGTCTGCAGCAGCAGTCAGGCTTGCCTGAAAACAGGGTTTGTGCTTTCACAGTGATACGTCCCCAACTGCATAACTTACTAGCTGCTGGGAAAAAAGGCACAAGTTTGTGCACCATGCAGGACTACCATCCAGCCTGCCAAAAAATGTTAAATTTGAGGACTTAAAATTCACTTTTTATGGTGACACACGTTCACATTTTGCTTTATACCTTCATTAGGATCACACATACATTGTACACTGGTAGTTGATGTACTGTACATATTGTATTGGTGTTTCAGCACGCAGCACAATCACCGTCATGGTTGGATCATCAGCACTGCAGAGCAGCTTATATGCCGGTGCAGCTTATATGCCAACTTTAAATCTTGATTTGCCAATTTTTAAGGGCTGCACCTTATACACCAGGTGGCTTAAATTCTGAAAATTAAGATACTTGAAATATTGATCCACACATGCATACATATTACTTAAAACAACCTAAATAAAAAAATCACAAGTACAGTACAGAATTTGCTGAGTCAAGTACAGATGTGCTGACAGAAACTTTTCACTTCGACTGTGATGAGGATGGCCAATTATGAGTATCTTATCTGGTAAACTGTTCAAAACAAGTAAGATGGCTTGCAGCAACAACTACCGGTAGGGATGTGCTCACCACGTCGAGCCGCGCCCGCGTGGTACAGTTGTTTTCTTGGATTACCATAAATAAACACTTGTCAATGTCGGAGAATAAATGTTTAAAAAGTTGTCCGGATGTTGAGTGATTAAACGGGAGTCCCGCAGTCATGAAGCACATGAAATGTGTGTATTACTATTACAACAAACTTAACTTGCTCTGCTGTGGCGACATGGGTCGAGTTATTTGCTCACTTTTTATTTATTCTCGTGGTGTAGTTTGGCACACACAAAAATCAATAATGAAATACTACATGTAGTGTTTTGTTACCAAAAGGTTTCTTTTGATCGACAAATAACATCAACTGCTTAAATTGTACGTGTATCTTCATGTAGCTAATCTCGTCTTTTCGCCGATTGTGTTCGGTGTGACATATTGGGTCTGTTTTCACTTGGGTTTCTGATGACATGTCACTTTCTGTGGTCACATGGTCATTGAAAAAAGTCAGCGATTGAAGTGTCCATGAATGGGCATGCAGTTGCAGTAGGTGCAGTGTCATGAGTGTGTGCTTCATGATGCGGTGCGGCATGCACGAGGTCCCGTGGCGGTTTTTGAAGAGATTTGGTAATATTTTTTGATCTGCGTCACGAAAACGTTGAGATAACCGGATACAAGGCATTTATTGCAAAATCACGGTACATACATCTGCCAATACAGGTAAACGTAATTCACATACATGACGGCATGTGGATACATGTACATGTAAATGTGCACATATGCGGTGCATATGTTGAGCATCCATCCAAGTGGGTTAATTTAACTTACGAGAGCGCTATAACGGGAATCTACAGTAATTAAGCTGTTCGGTGTTCAGTGCTTGTCTCCAACCTCCACCACAGCCAGCTTTGATATCGCCTCTCGCATTGTATTTTGCTCAAAACTGAGAAATATACTGCGTTGAAATTTTAATGCTGTGTTCATCAAGTAATCTGAATATTCCTGAGAATTGAAAAACTTTTCTCTCAGACTGATTTTCCTCCCTTTTCCATATTCAGAGATGCGCATGTTTGAAACCACAGAGAACAACTTCCTGATGTCTACATGTACATGCACAAATACTACTCAATGAAGAAAGCTTGCAAAATTACATGTACATGTATTCCCCCACTACCAGAGAAAATCTGTGAAAATCTTTTCCGACTTGTGAGAAAAAGAGCGAAAATCTTTTCTCAATTGTGGGAAAATCTGTGAAAATATTTTCCCATTTGTAGGGAAAATTGTGAGAAATCTTTTCCCACTTGTGTGAAAAGGTGTGAAAATATTTTCCCACTTTTGGCAAACTTTTTCATAATTTGTGAAGTGCAAAGGAATTCCCGTGGAAGAGAAGAAATGTGAAAAAAATTTCCCATTTTGGTGTTAACTTTCAATCGCAATGTACTGTATGTGTCTTTCCACGCTAGGGCAAGTATCCTCCAATGCCATGCAAAAAAATTTGAAGGCTTGAAGCCATTATAAATAGTATCTGTTACTTTCGTCAATCAAAGTTTTGTTACAAATCTTATTTTGCATGACTAGTTGGGCACCCCAAGAAACCCAAGATTGTTCTTTTATTACCGCAAATTGTATATGTTCCCCAAAACCTACAATACATGTAGGACAATACCACAGGTAAATGCTAGGGAAGTAATTGAGCGCACTGATTGTAGTAATGGGTGTAGGGGCTCTTCCCTTTCAATCTTTCAGAATCTTCCATGAGCTCTTGAAATTGTTTTTGAAAGATCAGGGCCTCGAGGAAGTGCCCAAGGCTAGGACTATGTTACCAAGTTCAGGTTAAGGAATGAAGAGTTTGAGTCTGTGTCAACTAAAACAAGATAAAAGTATTTCTACACACCTTAGACTTTGGTGTTTTAAGTGGTGATGTTCTCCCCCTCTTCTGTGGTGTCTTCTTCGGCGTGGCTATTTTGGTAGAGGATTTCCTTGGTGATCCTGTCTTGGGCGACTTGACTGGTGACTTGGTATTTGTTTCATGCCTTACAGGTTTTGTTTTCTTGACTGGGGAAACTGTAGTCTTCTTCTTAGGAGATATTACTTTCTTTGGGGTTCCTGAAGAAACTTTTCTAGGAACTTTAGTGACAGCTCTCTTTCCATTTTCCTTCTTGGCCTGTGCAAGGGCTTTGGTCTTGGATTTAGTGGGTGCGGTCTTATTCTTTGCTTGTTTTGATAAAGGAATCTTTTTGGGAGTTACTTTGAATTCATCCTCTGATGGAGTGCTGCTTTGAAGCATTTTGAAGTGGTCAGTCAGCTTCTTCTTTGAGGGGGTTTTCTGACCCATATAAGGTCCATCCTGAATCATATCCACATCAATAACTTCATCTTCCATAGAGCTTTTCTTGATTGATGTTTTCCTTGTCTTTCTAGCTTTTGCTTCTTCCTCTCTGCCAGGTTTAGACTTCTGAGTGCTCTTCTTTTCCCTGGCTTTGGCAGCATTGTCCTTTTTCTTTGCAGATGTTTCTTCCTTTTGGGTTTTTTTCAAAGTTGCTTTGCCAAGAGCCTTCTTTGCCTCAGGGGAACCCTTCTTAGAGGCAACCACTTTTTTGGGAGATTGTTTTGGTGAATTCTTGTGCAAAGACTTGCCGATTGGGGAGCTGTAAGTGTGGTCCATGCGGACTTTCTCTGGGCTGGGCATTTGATTAGGGTCATCTGACTCTGACCGGTGCCCGGCCACCTGAGCTGACTTTGACTTGAAGCTCATGTCCAGAAGTGTTGACTGCTTCATCTTTGGAGTGTTGAAATGGTCTGACAACTTCCGCTTTTTGGAGGATTTGGTGGTGCTCTGACTTTCCTCGGCTGATCTTTTGTGGACTTTGGGTGTTTCATAGGTGGTCTGAAAGGAAAGTACAGTAGAGATTTTATCCAAGCAATGCCTTAAATACAATAAAATTTCCAATTATGTAAAGGTACTCACCTGCCATATAATTGGAATTATATGAGACCTAAGCAGGAAAGACTCATTTTGTATTATTGTCCTGCATAATACAGTCTGAACCAACCCTTTGAAAAAAACGGAGCATCCCCTCATTGATAAAAATGTAAATGCACCCCACCTTCAGTCAAATTAATAAGCCTAAAACTCACTGAAGCATGTCTCTTTGTACATGTAGTTAAGACAAGAGGTAATTGGAACTGGCTGAGGTAAGCTCAAATAGGTGGGTAAAAGAGAGAAATCTCTGAGACCATTGGGAGGGACAGTGAGCCTCCCCTCCTTAGGTCTCATATAATTCCAATTACATGGCAGGTGAGAACCTTTACATAATTGGAAATTATATATCGCCCTTGTTGTCAAGACTCAGTTTGTATACTTCAGGGGGCCACATCATGGTGGTAGAATTTCCTGAATGTGCTAGCAGCAGACTACTCAACCGCTCGCAAAACCTGTGCTGTGGAGAACCCTGATCGAACTGCAACTGAAGTAGCAGCACTCCTGCTGGAATGAGCTTGAAAGCAGGAGACATCTATACCTGCCAAGGCCGTAACTGCTTTTAACCATCTGGCAATGGTTGAAGACACCACAGCCAGGAAAGGCTTCACAAAGGACAAAAACAAGCTTGTCACCTTTGTCGTTCCCTTGACTCGGAGGGATTTTGTTCACTTAAGATACTCATCAAGTGTTTTAACAACACAAAGTCTGCTGTCGGGTGAATAACTTTGTACAGCAACCATCTGACAATCTGGTTTAGATGCAGTAAAAGATTTGGATGGTACAGTTGGAGAAAAAGTGTTACCACTGGAAGTCTTCTGCATAAATCACAGATCAAATGCTGAAAGAGACAAACATGCCCCGCTGTGACTACATGTAGCTCAAGTAATTGTACAATTTCAGTGTCAGTCAGCGCAAAGGCAACTTTCTGCTAGCAGGAAGGGAATGAAGATACCTTAGAACTGTCCCTGTGTCCAAAGTTGACCTTTTCCCTGTACTCGGATTGTGGAGGACAGGCATTGAAGACAACTTTTAAAAATCTTGTTATCAATGTGTGTTGACCAACAGGAGCGCCATCAATGGGATCATAAGCGGATGAAAGTGCTAATCGCTGAACATTCAGTGTTCGATATTGTTGACCTTTATCCAAGAAACTAAGAAGAAATTCAAGGATATCAGCTAAAGATGCTTGAACTGAATTAATGCATCGCAGAACACACCAGCTGTTCCATACAGAGTTGAATTGAGCATTTGTCCCCTGGCTCCAAGAGGACAACATGATCGAGGAAACTCCATCTGAAAACCTCTTGCTGAGAGGGATCGCATGATAGCATCCGCCCTGCTACAGTAATTGTAAGGTCTTCACCACTGGATGACCCTGACTGTTGTAAAACAGTGACAGAATGTCAGGTTGATGGGAGAGTAAGACCAGACACCGTACAGCAAGTTCCAGTAAGCGAGAGCACCAAAGCTGTTTTCCACACAAGCGGTACGAGAAGAACTGTGGCCCTGTCTAATGATATCTTATGAGAGCATATGGGAGAACAGTAAATGGAGGAAACAGGTACATGTATGCACCCAGGTTGATTGCGAAAGCATCTACTCACCACGCCAGAGGATCCCGATACCATGACACATACTTTGGGAGTTGACTGTTGAGACGTGATGCAAATAGATCAACTGATAGCTGGATGCCCATCACTTGAACCAATTTTGCGAACAAAATTCTGTTCTATTGTTGAACAGCCAAGATACATAACTCGTCTGCTGCTGTATTCTCCGGCCCTGGCAGATATTCTCCAGTAAATGTTTCTTGCTAGGTACCATGTCCACAATTCTACAGCTATGTTGGACAGTTCTGGGGGATGTGTACTCTCCTTGTGCTTGATGTATGATAGGGCTGTCATATTGTCAACTCAGAGACAAATGAATAAGTTTTGGTGATGGCTTACCAATGACCAAAGAGCATGAAAAAAAGAGCAACTCCAGATGATTGATGTGTAGAGATTGTTCCTGGATTGACCAGCGGCCCCCGCGTTGTTTCTCTCCCAAACAAACACCCCAATCTTGGAGTGATGCATCTATTTGGATGGTGATGTCGGGAACTGGGTCCAGCACAGCCTGACCATTCCAGCACTTGATGCAATGTTCCCATGTTTCCAGTTCTAGTCAAGATGCATGTGACAGAGTCACCTGAGTCTTGGAGGAATGTTGCCTATGAAGGGCTGTGTTTTTTGTCCCGTTGAAAGTGACAATAAAGTAGTGGTGAGGGGAATCGCTTGGATGGTCAATGACAGAAACCCAAACTGTTTCGCCAGATCCTGCAATGTTAAAAGTTCAAGTTCTAACACTTCTTGGCAGTGGTTGATAACACTGAGTACATGTACTTTCTCTGCTGGCAAAGACAGACTCATGCTTCTGAAATTGATGAGGAAACCGAGATATGGCACCTGTTCTGATGAAATAAACTGCAACTTGTAATGATTTATTACAAATCCTAGCTGCTGAAGAAGGTTGGCTGTCGTCAAATTGCTCCCACATTCATCAGAAGATTTGCCGAGAATCACAATGTCATCTAGGTACAATGTACATGTAAATACATGTTAACAATGAATTCCTTTTGTGACTTTTGTGAATGTTGGGAGCACTGAATAGACTGAATGGAAGGCAAGCAAACTGGAATATCTGATACTAGCGATGATCCTTGTGAATTGGTATCATGAAGTATGCATTCTTCAGGTCTGTTGACCCCAGAAAATCCCATTGATGTAACAGATCCTTTACCAATTTTATTCCCTCCATCTTGAAGTGGTGATAAACTATGAGCACATTTAGAGGATCATTATAGGTTTATTATAGGCAGGACTTCCTGGGGATTAAATATAGGGAAGAAATAAATCGGCCATCCACTCACGCGCGCTTCCAGTTCAACAGCGCCTTTCTGTAACAACTTCTCAGCTTCTGCATCTTTAATCTCCTCTTGATTTGAAGAAGTGAAACAAGTGATCGGTACTCTTTCAGGTGACTGAAATGGCAGCTGAAGCAAATCTATTTTGTGAACTTGAACAGTCTGAGGAACCCAACAGTCCAGAGTGAGAGTTCTCTAGTGACGAACAAAAAACATGCGACCACCTGTCTGAGGTAAACAATCTACTGTCTTGACCTTTCTTCACTGGTGTGGGTGGCTTTGGGCTGCTTGAAATTCCCAAAGCTGGACAGAACACCACCTGAGTGCCCACTGCGAAAAGAGTGTGACCCTTGGAATTGCCTGTTAACCACCAAGTACTATGAGAAAACCTTCCTCCTCTGGAGGAAAGCCTTGACGAAGAAGCCCCTTTTGTGACCTTAGTTGCCAACTTACTGGCTCTCTCAGCCTCCTCTATGTCTTTTACAAGGTTTCCTCCAAAGCACGAGAATGGCAAAGCTACCATGGCTCGCTGCTTGTTATGAATTTGAATTTCTTTCCTGTAATAACAGCTTACACGTAAGTTAAGAGACATCCAATTTATGGGTACTAAATTAAACAAGAACAGGGCTCTCCCCAAGTACAAACTTGCGTATCGGGCCCGATACGCAATTATTTCTGCCCGATACGCAAAAAAAACAGGCCGATACCCATTTTTTCATCCCCGATACGCACAATATAATTATGATAGTATGGCTCAGAATTATCTTACATAATGCAGATTGCATGTAAGGAAAATCTAGACGAAAAAGCAGTTAATAGTCCTGCATTTTTCCGTGTACATGTACATACTATAGGTAGCCTACATAGTACATGTACATGTACATGCACTGTGCACCATGCATCGGCGGCCACACTGCACACCGTACATATACATCGGCACCGAATGTTCCTCATGGCCAGTGTCGCATGAAATCTGAATTTCCGTCATGGGCAGCGTACATGCACCTGAACGCTTGTGTGTTATTTCTGTGCCATGTGCTCAATACGCTAGTGGGGCTGCATTTACGAGGGTTAAAATTTTATACTACACCATTCACAGAACTTACAACATTGACCCTACACACGTTTTTGTTCATGGCGGCAGCTGTAGCCCTCTGTATTAGTATTAATGGCATCTACGACAGGGACAACATTTCTCATTGCCATTTCACGGCTTTTTGTCTCGCGTACAATGGCAGAAACTCAATCAAAGATAGGCTCTTTTTTTAAGCCAATAACATCAGCAGTCGGCGCTGAGGGAACCCAAAGGCAGACAAAGCAGCCATTTGCAGCACGTGCATGGAAGGCGCCAGCAAAGGAAGGTCTGATGAGCAAAAACCAAAGGTTGAAGCATGTATTAAAATTAAAAGTGAATAAATGGGTGTTTAAATCAATGATTAATACAGCCACTACATGTTGTTTCATGTTTTTAAAATATCCAAAATTACAACAACAACAAAAAAATTGAATCTCTTATGTTTTTTCCCTGAGAAAAGGCCCAGGAAATGCTCTAAAAAGCAGCTGAGAGCATCTAAAGTCCAAAAATTTTCGGGGCCCTTGGGCAGGCCCCGAACCCCACGCCATGGCTTCGCAAAATGTTGATAAACCATGATGGAAATTCCCCACAAGTTTTGAAACATCCTGGGGAGAACCCTGAAGAAAATACTAACCAAGCTTCATAAAATTTTTTTACAAGATTGGTTGACATAATACAATACAGACGCACAAGATACATCTACACTCCAGAAGAAAAAACCTAGTTAGTGCTGTGTGCAGACTGTGTGTTGAAAGGCGCCTGCCATTTCAAAGTAAACCAACAAAGACCACCAACGAGGGAGATACACATACAAAAGCTTCACAGTTCTTTACAGGACAGAGGAATGTCTAAAGAATGTGTCTCCAGTACAGTCAGACTAGACCTGGATGCCTACATGGGGATAAGCAGTGTATTTGTGAATTTGATGGATGTGCATACATGTTAAATAAAATTCCTCTTAAGTACACTTTTGTACTTTGTATCCAATCCCATCATCCTTTTCTCTACAATTCTACCCCCGTCATCATCCCATATCTACCATGTCTACTCTGAACCCCTCTAATCCTATCTACATGTATTTCCAACTCCACATCCACCTTATCTTTCCATTCATATCCCACCCATCCCTCCATCATCCTATCCATTTCCTACTCCGCCCCCTTCCATCATCCTATCCATTTCCTACTCCGTCCCCTCGCCATTATCCTATCCATTTCCTACTCCGTCCCCTCGCCATTATCCTATCCATCTCCTGCTCTACCCCCTGCCCATCATTCCCTTCACTTCCTACTCTGGCTGTCTCTCTGTACATGTACTACAGGGTAAGGACACAATACAACTCAAATGTAAACATTCAACTTTTATAATTTTTTCATTACATTGTATAAATTCATAAGTTTTAAGCACCAATGCCATATGAGACTATTTAACTGCTGATAGAATTCCAAGAGGAAGCAAATAAGCACTCAATGGCACATTTTTAAACCTATGTACCTGCAAAGAAAAACCTCAACATTTGAGGATGGCCAATGGATGGACAGATGGCCCGACAGATGGACAGAAGATGGAAATTGGTATTACACAGGCTCGCATTTGCTTCGCAGATCGCCAAAAACTCCATGGAAGGTGCTTTCCTCTTCAGTGACTCAAGCAAAGGCGAGGCTCTGACTTGCAGAACCAAAAGAATCAAAGCCGAGGTGACATGATTTTTAACCATAGATTTGTCAACATTATTGGGGCAGGATAAATCAACAAGGGCATCAAAAACCTAAGGCAGTACTGATTTCAGGAGATGACCATGGACATCTTTCAGTCAGTCATCTTGTGCAACCAAGGAAGAATGAGCTCCTTTAAAGGTACATGTAGATCTCACCTGGCTGGGAATTTCCAGATCCTTGAAGAACTCTTGCTTGGCTGGCATGAGATTGTTGGCCAATTCTTCCTTTATTTCCTCGTGGCCAAGTTTGTTTGATCATCATCCTCCCATCATGACAAGACTTTGTCAGTAACTGAAGTACCAACTGACTTACGGTGTGGGTTGCAAAAGCCTTTTTTTTCTGGGATGCAGGAACCATCATCGACCACGTTGGATGCCGAATCCAAATCAACATTTGCGGAATTGGCTTACTGTTCATGTCCAAAGGTACCGGACTTGGGAGGGGCCGTTGGGCAACGGAACTAACGGCAGTTGCTGTTGTTGAGAAGGAATCCACTGCTGGATGGCAGGAAACCCAAACATGTACGGCGACCTACCGTAAAATGGCAGTTGCATGGAAGTAGCCATGTTGGAATGCTGCCCTCTCGTGTCGGAAGACATGGCAGGTATATTAAAAAATGGCTGGTGGGGCTTTTGGAAAATTATTGCCTGGGGGGGCCTGACGGAGATAGGAGAACCGAAGGCAAGGTTAAACCCTGTCACAATCACGTTCCAGCGAACACAACCGGGTTTGCTGTACGTGTACATATTGCATTGTATAGTTTACTCTCCATGAATGACGTATACAAAGTTTTACCCAATCATTGTTCATCCAGCGAAGATGAGTCACCACCAATTGGAGTTGTGGATGTCGAGATAATAGTTTACGCTTTGCGTCGTCCAGTATTGTCAAAGGGGGTTGAGTTATATAATCTCAGTATTGTCCGGCCAATGGTTATAGGTGTAAAACGGGCCTTGGGGTTTTCGTAGAGTGCAGACAAGATCGACAGGAAACGGTCAGGGAGAAAGTGAGTGAGAGAATTTTGGAAAGGTTGAGGTGAATACTGACTGCGACCAGGGTTCAGCTGAGTCTGCAAGTTCCTTGTGATCATTTGATGATCGCCAACTTTCATCAGCTCGGCAGAATTTTACAGTGCTGAAATTCTCCAGTCGAGGTTGTACTTTCTGTATAGCAGCACCCAACCTGTGACCACTTCAAGCAAGGACAGCGTCCAATAACCATGGCCCTTATTCCTCCACTTTCCACCCAACTACTGGGGTAAGCCAGAAATAGTAACTCGTAAGGGCTCAGACCCACCACTGCCGAGGACACTGCCTGGTCACCAGATAACAGGCTTGCCCAAGAGCCGGGGACAATGCCTATTAACCAGATAACGGGGCTTCCCAAGACAATGCACAAGACTACATCAAGCACCCAACAAAATCCGGAAATTGAGGCAAAGTCAAAGAAATGCAAGGAAACTAGATAGAGACTTAGATTTTCTAATCACTGGTCAATTTATTTCTCCTCCCGCCCCTGCTGAAAAGTAATAGATTTGGATGCTCCTTCATTAAAAGAATCCCGGAGTCACAGCAGTTTGATATCGTAATTAATACACCGTTCTGGCCAAATGTAATTAAGCTTTGATATAGTGGTGACGAACCACTAATAGTACAAGACTGGGTAACCGAAGCAGAAGTTGGTGCCAATTCTGTATGTGGGGTGTGTGGCAAGGAGAGGCCACAGCTTCAACGTCATTCACTGCTTCAGGCTGTGGATCGCGCAGGTGAGTGTGATGAATTCCTGCCCGAGGCAAGGCGGGAGCTTTTTCCCGGCGGGGTCGAAACCAACAACCACCCAAAAACTGGTATCTCCAAACATGAGAAGCACTTGAGGTGGATTAGTCCTAAAGAACTGCTGTCATTTGTGCCGTGGACTACTGGACTTTCTTGCTAGACGACATTTGAAGCATGAGTGCATATACAATGTATGGAGAGTGGTGTGTGGACTACACGCGACTGTTTCAGACTGTACCACACAAAACAAAGACACACTTCAGTGGGTCTGGGGTGTATCCAGTAGGCTGTAGGTGGGGCTTATTCGCATTTTTATCAATGATGGGATGTTCCCTATTTCTCAAAGGGTGGTTCAGGCCATTTTACGTACAATATGGAGAACAATAATACAAAGTGAGTCTTGATGACTGGAGCGAAATATAATTCTACTCCATGCAATCTACAAGTTTCATTAGCTAGTTTAACTGGAAAGAGCACTCGAAGTCACTGGCAACAACATATGATTCTCAAGAAAACTAATTAGACAATGCACCAGAGAGCCCTACTAAAAATGGCCTATCCAAAAGAAAGTGATCTTTAAATTGGATTTAATTGGAATGAATCGGGTCCAATTTGCAGTCAACTGGTGCTCAGTTGGTTTCATTTGGTATGTTTTCTCTCCCATTTGTTTTCCCATATCAATTGCAGATTTCAAATGGGATGCAACTGGTTTCAATACGTTTGCTTTCAGCTTGTTTCCCCCCATCAAATGGATTTTTCAAATGGGACTCAATTGGTTTGAATTGGCATTGAAATGGTTTCAACTGGTTCTTCAGTTGGTTACAATTGAATTGTGAATTGGCATTCAAATGGTGTCAATTGGTCAACAGAGAAAAGGTCCGAACTTACTATTCAAACCAATTGAACCCAACTGGATTCCGATTGATTCCAAGCAAAAGCAATTGGTTTTGGAATTGGTTATTAGTGAATTGGATCCAATTGGTATGTGAATTGGATCCAATGGGTAAGTGAATTGGTCTCAATAGGTAAATGAATTGGACATTTTCAGTGCGGAGAATTCTAACCTTGTAAGGACTGAGGCTCAGGTCATCATATTTATTGACGAGGTTGAACTTTGTGAAGAGGTCTTCTGAGACAATCCACGGGGAATTGAAGGCAGAGCCAGTCTGGATGGCATTGGCTCTGATAAAAAGCTTGATGAGATCCCAGGAGGGTAGCGGAGTAGTATGACTATGAGAGATGAGGGAAGTGGAAAGCCATTTCAAATTAACTTTTCATATATCGTCACCATTTCCACAAAGAGACAAAGTGGCCCCAAAGTTTTTTTACAGTTCCTCTTTTTTGGCAAAATCAACTATGCCTACGTGATGGCTTCAACCTAGTACAATAAATTTTTACCAAAATCTACTGAAATCAGCCAAATCATGATGATTGCCATATAGCAAAGTTCAACTGAACCGCATTTACCATTTTCCCAAAGCGACAAAGTTGTCTCCCAACTAACAATGTCTAACAATGGAGAATGCTTTATCACCTCTGGTCTTTATATTTATGGATACATGCTAGTGGTGGGAGAAATCAAAGATTTTTAAAACCGGTTAACCAAATTTTTAATAAGCTACTATCCGGTTATCCAATTTTTTTGTTGACCTTTTGAAAGCTGCATAACGATTTTGGAGTTTTTCCAGCATTAAGGGCAGTCGGAGCAGGTTCTACAATTGTGTTTTGTTTTAATGGTGCTCTCAGCTACTCAGGCTATTTGCGCGAATAACTGTGGACTTTGTGGGTAAATACATGTATTATTTGAACTCCCCAAAAACATATCACAGTGTCTTTTACATGTAATTTGCATAGTTCAGATGTGTCATGGTTGTAACTAAAATAACGTCAACATTGAAATCATTGTTCGCAGTATGTTGAACATTACATTTAAAAAAATTTACAAAAATGTACTAGCAAAGCAACACTGATGGAAATCTTGGGTAAATGTGACTTTAGGGACCAACATTCATGACCACATTTATGTGAAATAGTGGGTGGGGGCCAAGTACATGGGAGAAAATAATTGGTCCTTCAGTGTTGCATAGCACCACCTCATGAAATGAATGCCCTTAGGCAAAAGAAAATATCTCCGGTTTCTGGTCAGCATCATACCGACCACCGACAGCAAAATTTGTGAATTTTGGCTCATTCTCACATCTTTTAATTCTTGTGATTGACAGCTCTTTTCATGTTACTGCCCTCTCAGCTTCATGCTTGTACTGCCCATTTGCATAGAACAACTACTGGTAATAACATGTGAGCTTTTCACAGGCACGTGTCAAAGCCGTGTGTGTGCAAAGGGTCTTGCTCATGATGAGCACTAAGCTGTAGCTAAACTTAACTTTGTTGGTTTCTGAAAGTCCCATAACTGTGGTTGTGACATTGGATAATTTGGAATTTAGGACACATGGGAAAGGGGGATTCGGTGTGTTTGTGCTTACAAGCAGCCAGTCTGTTGTGGTTTCACCCTATCGAATGGAATACCCTCTTTTTCCTGCATCGATCAAAGACAATAATTGTTTTGGTAAATGTTAGTCGCTTGTTTTTGTTTTTGGATTACCAGTTTTAAAATTCAAAACCGGACTGTAGAATTAAACCGGATAACCAAAAATCCAGATTTGATTTCTTTTCCCACCACAAGTACATACGAGATTTATTGGCTGTAGAGTCAAGCCCTGTCCTGATAGGTTCGTTAAGGAGGAACCAGTCCATTTATACACATACAGAAGTAATTTGAATAGAATGTGGTATTTAACATTAATCAGTAACCTAATGGCAGAATCTGGGCCCTGTAATACTAAAACCTTCCAACTTGAGCAAAACCAAGGGTTAAAATTTGGCATATCTGTGGAGATGTTTAATACCAACTGTTGCCCTTTACAATATAATCAACACTCAGTGCTGTCTGGAAGAAATATCAAAGTTTCCTTTAGTACGATTCACAACATGCTAATGTCTCTGCTACTCAGCCAACAGGACTGTCTGGATCAACAATTCATGAATATTTTTCAACAGATGCTGGTTAGATTCAGTGAATAAAAAACCAGAAACCCACATTGAAGGAGAATAATCTAACTTACGTAAGTTCATGACTTGGGATAGAACTGATGATCTTGTCTTCATCACACAGTCGAATTGTGTACCTGAAGTTCTGACAAAAGCAAATGGCAGCAAACCTTTTCAAATACTTTGTACGTTATGAACCCTGAATAATTATGTTTTAACTTTTTATTAATAATTTAGAGTTATTCTCTGAACAGTATCACTTACTGTAATTTTTGGAATAAAAGCCGTGGCTTATACATTTACATTGATTCTCACACTGAATTTGAAAAATGTCTCTGTGGCTTGTATGCTGGGCCGCTTATACGGCAAACTTTGAAGGATAAAATCAGTCACAAAAGCCATAGCCAGTACACATGTACCGGGTGCTGGTGTCACAGTCATGTTTTCGTGGTTGCCACTTACATCTGATAACTCAAACCTTGGAGAATAAATAAAATTTTGAGTTGCTCAGATTTGAGTTATTAACTCCCTCGCTATGGAGGACTGCTACTACCACAACAATGTGTGAGGATTCGTGCATACCACACATACAGTCTATTCACCATGCAGCTGCTGGTTCAATGGGGCCTGCTGCTGGACAAAGCCCTCCATTCAGGGCATACCACAGCCAGCAATCGCGGTCAAAATAATCCCGCCGTGAAGGGGTGAACAGGATTCAGTGAGTCATGGAGTCACAAAACACATAGGCCTACATAGAATGTGTACGTAATCTTAAACTTTACTTGCTCTGCAGTGGCAACATTTATCAGTGATTACTTTCCCGCTTTTCTCAAGGTGTATATTTTGCAGACAAATTATATCATTCAACTAAACTTATTTTTGTTGTTGATACCTAAGATTTTTTTGTAACGTTAAAAATCAACCACTTCAATGGTGTACCTTGATGTGGCAGATCTTTCATCTTTTCACCAATCATGTTCAGCATAACAAGAAACAGAATTTCATTCAGTAGCTCTAGTCTGCACTTCTCATCCTAGCATTTAGTAGCTCTAGTCTGCACTTCTCATCCTAGCATTTAGTAGCTCTAGTCTGCACTTCTCATCCTAGCATTTAGTAGCTCTAGTCTGCACTTCTCATCCTAGCATTTAGTAGCTCTAGTCTGCACTTCTCATCCTAGCATTGAGTAGCTCTAGTCTGCACTTCTCATCCTAGCATTTAGTAGCTCTAGTCTGCACTTCTCATCCTAGCATTGAGTAGCTCTAGTCTGCACTTCTCGTTTTTCCCAATACACTACTGTATCCTAGCATTGAGTAGCTCTAGTCTGCACTTCTCATCCTAGCATTTAGTAGCTCTAGTCTGCACTTCTCATCCTAGCATTGAGTAGCTCTAGTCTGCACTTCTCATCCTAGCATTGAGTAGCTCTAGTCTGCACTTCTCATCCTAGCATTTAGTAGCTCTAGTCTGCACTTCTCATCCTAGCATTGAGTAGCTCTAGTCTGCACTTCTCATCCTAGCATTTAGTAGCTCTAGTCTGCACTTCTCATCCTAGCATTGAGTAGCTCTAGTCTGCACTTCTCATCCTAGCATTTAGTAGCTCTAGTCTGCACTTCTCATTTTTCCCAATACACTACTGTATCCTAACATTTAGTAGCTCTAGTCTGCACTTCTCATCCTAGCATTTAGTAGCTCTAGTCTGCACTTCTCATCCTAGCATTTAGTAGCTCTAGTCTGCACTTCTCATTTTTCCCAATACACTACTGTATCCTAACATTTAGTAGCTCTAGTCTGCAATTCTCATCCTAACATTTAGTAGCTCTAGTCTGCACTTCTCATCCTAGCATTTAGTAGCTCTAGTCTGCACTTCTCATCCTAGCATTTAGTAGCTCTAGTCTGCACTTCTCATCCTAGCATTTAGTAGCTCTAGTCTGCACTTCTCATCCAAGCATTTAGTAGCTCTAGTCTGCATTTCTCATCCTAACATTTAGTAGCTCTAGTCTGCACTTCTCATCCTAGCATTGAGTAGCTCTAGTCTGCACTTCTCATCCTAGCATTGAGTAGCTCTCGTCTGCACTTCTCATCCTAGCATTTAGTAGCTCTAGTCTGCACTTCTCATCCTAGCATTTAGTAGCTCTAGTCTGCACTTCTCATCCTAGCATTTAGTAGCTCTAGTCTGCACTTCTCATCCTAGCATTTAGTAGCTCTAGTCTGCACTTCTCATCCTAGCATTTAGTAGCTTTAGTCTGCACTTCTCATCCTAGCATTTAGTAGCTCTAGTCTGCACTTCTCATTTTTCCCAATACACTACTGTATCCTAACATTTAGTAGCTCTAGTCTGCACTTCTCATCCTAGCATTTAGTAGCTCTAGTCTGCACTTCTCGTCCTAGCATTTAGTAGCTCTAGTCTGCACTTCTCATCCTAGCATTTAGTAGCTCTAGTCTGCACTTCTCATCCTAGCATTTAGTAGCTCTAGTCTGCACTTCTCGTCCTAGCATTTAGTAGCTCTAGTCTGCACTTCTCATTTTTCCCAATACACTACTGTATCCTAACATTTAGTAGCTCTAGTCTGCACTTCTCATCCTAGCATTTAGTAGCTCTAGTCTGCACTTCTCATACTAACATTTAGTAGCTCTAGTCTGCACTTCTCATCCTAGCATTTAGTAGCTCTAGTCTGCACTTCTCATCCTAGCATTGAGTAGCTCTAGTCTGCACTTCTCATCCTAGCATTTAGTAGCTCTAGTCTGCACTTCTCATCCTAGCATTTAGTAGCTCTAGTCTGCACTTCTCATCCTAGCATTTAGTAGCTCTAGTCTGCACTTCTCATCCAAGCATTTAGTAGCTCTAGTCTGCATTTCTCATCCTAACATTTAGTAGCTCTAGTCTGCACTTCTCATCCTAGCATTGAGTAGCTCTAGTCTGCACTTCTCATCCTAGCATTGAGTAGCTCTCGTCTGCACTTCTCATCCTAGCATTTAGTAGCTCTAGTCTGCACTTCTCATCCTAGCATTTAGTAGCTCTAGTCTGCACTTCTCATCCTAGCATTTAGTAGCTCTAGTCTGCACTTCTCATCCTAGCATTTAGTAGCTCTAGTCTGCACTTCTCATCCTAGCATTTAGTAGCTTTAGTCTGCACTTCTCATCCTAGCATTTAGTAGCTCTAGTCTGCACTTCTCATTTTTCCCAATACACTACTGTATCCTAACATTTAGTAGCTCTAGTCTGCACTTCTCATCCTAGCATTTAGTAGCTCTAGTCTGCACTTCTCGTCCTAGCATTTAGTAGCTCTAGTCTGCACTTCTCATCCTAGCATTTAGTAGCTCTAGTCTGCACTTCTCATCCTAGCATTTAGTAGCTCTAGTCTGCACTTCTCGTCCTAGCATTTAGTAGCTCTAGTCTGCACTTCTCATTTTTCCCAATACACTACTGTATCCTAACATTTAGTAGCTCTAGTCTGCACTTCTCATCCTAGCATTTAGTAGCTCTAGTCTGCACTTCTCATACTAACATTTAGTAGCTCTAGTCTGCACTTCTCATCCTAGCATTTAGTAGCTCTAGTCTGCACTTCTCATCCTAGCATTGAGTAGCTCTAGTCTGCACTTCTCATCCTAACATTTAGTAGCTCTAGTCTGCACTTCTCATCCTAGCATTTAGTAGCTCTAGTCTGCACTTCTCATCCTAGCATTTAGTAGCTCTAGTCTGCACTTCTCATCCTAGCATTTAGTAGCTCTAGTCTGCACTTCTCATCCTAGCATTTAGTAGCTCTAGTCTGCACTTCTCATCCTAGCATTTAGTAGCTCTAGTCTGCACTTCTCATCCTAGCATTTAGTAGCTCTAGTCTGCACTTCTCATCCTAGCATTTAGTAGCTCTAGTCTGCACTTCTCATCCTAGCATTTAGTAGCTTTAGTCTGCACTTCTTGATTTCTCCTCTTAATTATGTCTATCCCGGCATTTTGTTCCACACAAAAGTCAACGTGACCTAAAATTTTACACCCAGGTGGCGCCACACTAGCTGCGCTGCTGCATTAAAATTCCAAGTCCAAGTCTAGTCCATTCACATAAGAGCAATGCCCAACTGCTGTGGGCTGCATTTCCTGATACGGCTGGTGACCCACACCATAATCACAATATTCCTGGTATGGCTGGTGACCCACACCACAAGCACAATGAATCGGGACCAGCAAAGGTAGGGCCACATCCAATCATTTGATTATAGCTTCAGATTTACACAACAATTTATGGGAACTGTTTGCGGCCATTACCATAGACTTGTGGATAAATTATGACCGCAGCCAAGTAGTTTGTTTGTTTGACCAGGAGCAAAACAAAACCTGGGCCGTATCTATTATTATGCAAATAAAGTTTAGCCAACACACATGTGGGTTTGTGTATTGCAACAAATAGACAAAAGGTATACTGGAAGTACCAACATAATGGCTTTTACAAAGGAAGAATTTGAAAAGTATGTTATTTTCTGACTTTTACAAAGGAAGAATTTGAAAAGTATGTTATTTTCTGGCTTTTACAAAGGAAGAATTGAAAAGTATGTTATTTTCTGGCTTTTACAAAGGAAGAATTTGAAAAGTATGTTATTTTCAAAAGGGTATGAATAAGTTTAGGCACAACTATGTAACTGCCTACAAATCCACTTATCTTGAATGTTTGCAAAACTTGTAGGAATTGTCTTGCTTTCAATTACCTTGTTGCTAAACTTCTTTCCTGGTTTAAGGGGAGTCCTACTTCCTTCATCGACATGATTTTCTTTGTCGCTTGAAGGTGAATTTCCCTCTTTCATCTGCAATGGAACAAGACATTATTTTTAAAGTCTCAACAGTCTGTGGTGTTTTCATCAGTTAAGCTGTTACATTTAACCATGGATCCATTTCCAGGGGACAATTCTTTTCAACGTGACAAGCAAGTGAAGTCAAATCTGTATTGCCTTGACAGTTTTTTGTTAACACAATAACTTGTCTGCTGAGATCCATAACAAGGAAATGCAGCATTTTTTATGAATTTGAAAAATGTACCTGTATAACGTAATCACCATTCTTTCCTAAGGGACTTGGTAACTAAGTGTTAGAGTGAAACAAACTCTTACTGCAGGGTTACTTTACAGAATTGGAAATCAGTGGATTTACAGGTAGTTTGGTCCACTTGCTGTAATCCCCCTATTCTGCTGGGGTACAAGGAAATGGTCCTACTGGTGGAATAAAACTAGTATCACAAAGAGACTTCCTTTGGTATTTTTGCAAGGAACCTTCCCGAGCACCAACGATCCTCCAATGTGCAGTAATATGCAGGATACGTTCTTTATGCTGTGAATTTCACTGGCATAAGGTGACATACAAAGGATAAGTGAAAGTTTAATAGAAGTAGTGAAAAACTAGTATTGATGTTGGATGACAGTACCTGTGTTTTTATTTATGCAAAAGGTAGGAACTGATTACGTTCTTACGCATGCAAAGATGACTCTAGCACTGTAAATACATGTAGCTTTAAAATGTCTCCAAATAATAGATGTCTTCCTAGCGCAGTACATTATTTTGCACAGCTCTGTTTGTTTTGGGACTCCATATACTTCCATGTATTACCTGTTTCAATGTACACACTGTGAATTGATTTGGACTGGCATCCATCTTTGATTTGACTTGGCAACTTGGGCCAATACATAAATACTTTACACTTCTCATAAGTCAGTGCATCAAAAAGTGACATACATGTATATGCATGGGTGTTTAATCTACACAAATAATGTCACTTTGGGTGCATCTGACAAAAGTTAATCTTGCAAAATGGAACGTGATAAAATTTCTTTAAGACACATTTATGGGTAACTTATAAATAAAAATAATTCAAAAATTGTCCGATTTAGAACAAGTGTTTAAAATTCGCAATTGCAGCTTCAAGAGAAGCGGAAGAAGCTGTATCATTGACCAACAGAATTTTCAACAATAGCAAAGCGGTTCAATTGCAGTGGTTCAATTGCAGCGGTTCAATTGCAGCGGTTCAATTGTAGCGGATCAATTGCAGCGGTTCAATTGCAGCGGTTCACTTGGGTTAGTCTTGCTCCAAGGCAAAAGGATGGTTTTGCATGATAGGAAGAGCTGCATGAATGAGAAAGCATGTACCATGCAAGTATGTATACCTGTGCCCGTGCCATAGTGTCAGGTATCGTTAAAGCAGTCCACTATAAAACAAAATAAAAAAGAGACAATATGACAGACAAGAACTATAATCTAGTGCTGCTTTAAAGAATCAACTATGTCAGAGACGATACAAACGTAGAGATGCAGACTCAATAACTGCACTCGTACATGGTGCCATTGTATTTGTTTCACTTATACTGGACCTACCAGCTTAGAGTACACCATTAAAACCAACAAGTTTCAATCAATATTATCAAAAACATCATGAAGAAGGACCAACAATGTTACAAAGTACAATTTGCTTTGTTTGTTTTCCACCTCTGAATCTGAAAGACAATTCCAAATGTATTTACAAAATGTGTTGAAAGGTTTTGACTTTTCTGTAATGCAGGTAACTTTGTGAAACGTGTACATCTACTGGAAATTTTGCTTGAATTGTACATGTATTTCAACAGAAAATTACTTCCCAAAATTGAAATTTTGTGGACTACCATTTTACACTGGCTTGAACCTAATCTGCAATACATGTATCTTCAGAGTTAATACAAGCCAATCAGGTGGTTGTTAGTCATTTCAAATGCAAATTAACAGACGATGTTAGCCAAACAGGAACTTTGCCTTATGACAGGACATACATGTATTAAACACTTACATGTGGCTGCCTATAATTGGCTCTTACCTCATTAGATGATGACTGGGTGACTTTGAGGACCTTTCCTCTAATTCTGAGGAGAAAAGGAGAAAAGTTTTCAGCATTAACACATACACACACTGGTTTACCAACATGACCAAGAGAAACTTGCTTCCAGTATCATTCTAAATTCATCACAAAATTGTCCCCTACCAGTAAATGTATATGTTACCATCCTAAGAGAAGAAATATGATCTCATGTTTACTGTTTCAAACCATAAGTGCCTGTGCCACCCCAAACTGTCCTCCCTGAAACTGCCTTTATTGTCCCAAACTGGCCAGTCCACACCTCCCTAGGTTACTAGACTCATGATAGAATAAATATAATGCAACACAATGTATCACAAATTCTTACAGGTTAATGGGAGTGAGAATGAGAGTTCTAAACTTTAACCAGTGCACTGTGACAACATTACTCTAAAACATTATTATTCACATTTTGCCCTTCAGCTGCACTTTCAGCTCTACAGTTTCCCCGACTTCAAAGTGATTCTGTAGATGAGCTTGGACCTCATCAACAAGGGTGTCCAATGGAGTTGCACCTGAGAAAAAGGCAATTGATATTCACTAGGTAATGGTATACAAAACAATAATCATGACAGAATAAAAGTAGCATATACATGCTACAGGATGACATCAAATGCTTGGTGAAATCAAGCACTACTAAGTTGGTGACGATACTGGTGTCAAGCTAAATCGTTTACGGTCAAGATAAGCCGAGACTCACAATCAAGAAAGGCTGAAACATGAATTTAAGATGAGCAAAGGCAATAGATGGATTTCACATTAGCGCCGTCTGCGCATATCCACCTCGTCACGTGCACCCGCGGAGTCGACACATTACATGTATGTGCAGTACCCGGTTCGTAAGTGTGATACCACTTCAGTTTAAACCATGCCCACTGCACAAGATACACGACCATCGCAGGTACGTTAGTTCGCGGTAAATTGACATTGTTTTTTCTTTTGATTTCATGTGTCCGGTCATTCTGAAAGACTCTTCAACAAAAATTTGCAGCCTGAAAAGTCTGAATTTAACATACCTTTACGTATTTTGTGTCTTAACTCCTTACTTTCAATCGTCTGATCGTATTAAGAAATGAGGCTGACACACACAGCCTCGTTTTCAAATGCAGATCGACGCTAAAAGCATCGTATTGGGATCCCTCTATGAACTACATGTACAATGTATAATGGTGTCCTCTACTGATTGCCAGGTTCACAATTTGATAAACAAAAGCAGTTCTCTCAGGCTAGATGTATCACCAATCACACTTCACATGAACCCATTTCCTCATTGCCTACATGTACATGTTGAATCCAAGATAAGTTGATTGTTATTAACAATTGAACACATGGATTAGTTCCAGTTCACCTTCAAGAATTAACAAGTATCATTTTCACAGAATCTCTGCTCATGTACGTGACATGTACAGTACCAGCTCCAAGGATCTTCTCTCCTTATGTCCAGCTATCACCATATCACATGGACAATGTGCCTTCCAATTCACTGAACCCAAACTATGCAAAAATCCCTGAAATCTCAGCAATTCCATGCAGAAGTGGACATGACACCCAAAATGTCAAAGTTGCACTTTGATGATGATTTTCTGTAAGGTTTTCTGATTTTGTTCATTATTTTCTTCAGAAAAACCTATTAAATCATTTTCGCTATTAGTTTCTAATTTAAGTGGAATTTTTAGTGCTCTGTAAAACAATTTTGAAATCATAATTTTTCCTGTGTGCACGAGATCGTCATTTCTAAGTATGGCCCCCTTCCATCATAAGTAGTATAAACTACATCGTTAGTGTTCTTGGAGCTAACCTGTGCATTTGTAAAAACACATACTGAAGTTAACTCTACCTCCATGGTTCAATGTACATGTACATGTACCAGTACTGTACCCATTTGATTCTCTGCTCCCATCACTTGGGAAATCTAAGAACCAGATCTCTTTCTCTTTGGAATCCGCACTTTGTCTTGTACAACCCCACACACAACAACTGGATACCATTTCTGTTGGTAGTACTCCAAGCTACAGGTATGGCCAAGTTCAATGGTAAGCTATGTACGTACAGTATCACGATTTTAAAATCTTTCAACAGAGCACTAAAAATTTCACTTAAATAAGAAACTTATAGCAAAAATAATTTAATGGGATTTTCTGACGAAAACCCTCAGAGAAAATGATAATCGAAGTCGCACCCCTGTTCATTTCTGATGGCCCACTCACACTTCTTGCCACCATTTGTGCACATGTGTGCATACTTATGAATTTATTAGTGAAGAGGTCTATAGGGCTCTGCCAAATATCCACAATTTCAATAAAATGTACGTGTAGGTCACATCAAAAAGGCATGTCCATTTCAGCATCATTCTGCTGCTAACCTTATTAACATTCATGATTAGCAATTGAAAATGAAAAAAAAACATGAAATGGAACTTTAACCACTACCAGCCGGGGACTCCGAAATCGGAGCCGTATGGTTTATATGTGTGGCCGGGGTCTCCGAACTCGGACAAAGGAAACAGGGCCCTGTAACAAAAGACCGTACTCTGAACAAAAGACCAGGCTGCTGGGCATTACCGGCATTTTTCACTCTCAAAAGTAGTGATAATCCAGCGTTATTATGAAACCGTATACCAGGGTTTGGGGTATTTAGAGCAAGCGGATTACCACCGGGGACAAAAGCTCTCCACCACCGCAGCGATGAGCCACACAGCACCGCTGCATGCTAATCTGGCCCCTATTGAAAAGAGGTCAGCAGTGCACTGAGCCAGGTTCGTGAACAAAAGACAGTTGTATAACATCGCACAATCTGGGCTCTGTTTACAAGGCTGCAGGCCTGGCTGAAATATTCGGGCGTCAATGAAGGTCACTTGTCAACTTAGAGTAGTGCCTAAAGATTACTCCGTGCGGCCATAAACAACTGTTAAATGGAATGATGAATTGTTGAAGGATTTTGAAAACGGAAAAAATGATAGTCATGCCGGCCCAGCATCCCCATCGTTGAAAAATGCACCGGCACGAAGTGGTTAAGCTGGATCAGTGCTTCTTGTACTATTTTACCGAAAAAGTATTTTCAAACTACACTGGACAGCAAAAGAAACTTGCCACTTCTGTCAAAGGCCGCACATAAAAATTCACTCCATAGAAATAAAAAATGTTTGTACACAGGTATGCTGCAAATACCCCTTACTAATCACATGCCCAAAAGCAAGTGATTATCTTTATAACAAAGAAAAAAATTGACTTGCACAGCAACTTGGTTACTGAATCAAAAGTCACACACATACAGTAAGCACTCTCCACCAAGCAAAAATGACCCATGAATGGACATTTTAAACAACCAATGACAAAGTGAACACTTGCTTTGTCAAAATGGTGCGCATGAGTGGTTTCTGTATAGGGATGCCATCCTTACTGACTATGCATATACAGTATTGAAAAGTAATGATTGTGACTTCTTTATTTTGTCCTGTGACATTGATTTCTGCGTAAAACTTAAGGCTCATTCTGTTACATTCTGTGACTTTTGATTCAGTAACCAAGTTGCTGTGCATGTCAATTTCTTCTTTGTTATAAAGAAAATCACTTGCTTTTGGGCATGTGATTAGTAAAGGGTATTGCAGCATACCTGTGCACAAAAATTGTTTAATTCTATGGAGTGAATTTTTATGTGTAGCCTTTGACAGAAGTGGCAAGTTTCCTTTGCTGTTCAGAGTATTTGATGGTTTATAAAAAGCATCAAATGCAAGACAGTATGCAACATTCACTTACTGTGGTGGACCAACTCCATCACAATCCTCTCAAGTCGGATAGGAAATTCATCCTCTACCTGTTCACGTGCACTGGCTTCTGACCTACAGGCTTCCTGGTAGGTTAGTCCACTTACACCGGTACATTGGCAAGTCCATATTGGCTGGCGGTAAAATTCCATACGCTTCTCATACTCACTGTATGAACCATGACTTAAGGAATTTGTATTAAGAGTAAACTCACTTCACTTTGTAATATACTTTTCACTAGGCTATGCAGATACTTAAGTTAAATATACCAGTACACGTTCATGTATGCAAGCTTTTTTCCTTTGTGGTAACCATGTAGAGAATATTCAAAATAAAATTCCAAATAGGGATTACACATGTACATGTAATTATCAGCAGCACAAACACAGAACTGCTCCCAAAATGGTTGTGATACGTGTCAATAGTTGATGTACGAATCTTGAAGCTGAACTGATTGATAATTACATGGAAATGTTAGAAATGAATATTCATAATTACCTTAGACTGTCTCCCTATTCAACAACCTGCAACATGACTGTGTATTAAAATTTGATAATGCCCACTGAGAAGTGAAAATGCCTGCTGCATAAATCATGCACTGGCACCTGGATACAAGACAGTTTGATTCTGATTGGTCAAGAATGGGTGTGGGTGAGTTTGTTTCTGCATTCAATTGGGGACCCTGAACAATAGAGGACAATAAGGTCCCCGATTAACAGAGGGTCCCCGATTGACAACTGTGTACAAAACATATGGAGGGTCTTCCAAAAAAGTTAAAGTACAAACAAAAGAGGAACAATAGGGGGTTCCCAGTTGCAGGCAAATACACACTTTATTGGGTGTGTACTTGTGAAAGGTGCAGATGGAGCTTTTCTATGTATTAACACAGCCGCGAATCGAGGTCGGATTGGAAATCGAGGACATCCTCAGTTCGCAATAAGGTAAAATTTGAGGCCGCAGTCAGCATTTATGAGGGTCAGTGAAATTTCAAGGCATTTGGAAGCCGTCCTCGGTGTACGCATTTAACACGCCGGGTGTTTAAAAACACCAGCTCGAAATGGACAGTTTCGGCGCATCCCTGGGTGGAATAGCGCCCTCTCTAGCTCTCTTGCTACCCTGTCCGATCCGGACTGGTGAGCACAATAAACGTCGCCAAGTGCAGGGGATGCATAAACCCAACAAATATAAAAGCCTCCAAACTGTCCAAAAGCATCATAGCATCACTTTGCCATCACGCCTGTGGACTTCTATAGCCGCTCTGAGATGTAGGTGTCTTCTTGTGGAAAATATGGTGAGTAAAAACGATTTAATTTGAAGTAGAATGTTGAGCATGACCAGACCCTATCTTGGTACAGTTTACTACATCATTAAATACACGGGCCCCAGTGCTGGCTAGTACCATGCTACTAGTTGAAGCATGGTTAACGTCTGGCTGCTATCCCCCCCCTCCATGTTGTCGATAGGCTAATGTAGATCTTGCACCGCTGTAAGAGTGAATGTGCCAGTGGAATAAGTATACAAATGCAGTTCGAAAAGTTCAATCACATAATCCAGTTGAACAGGTTCCTGCAGCACATTTTTCCAGCCACAAGTGAAGACTTTTCTGTTGTCCGTATGTGGTGGTTCTAGGCCTAATTGTGTTTAAAATTTTTGTTGAGGGTGGGGGTTTTGGGTGGATGTGGCTCTTTGGAGCCCGGATACCTGTTCCTCCCCCCCACCACCACCACAATCACCACCAGTCCATACCAAATTAAAAGAAGACAGGCAGTTTAATGAAAATAATGTTCAATTTGTTTTCTTGCCAGCTGGCCTGTTCACCGTAAGTGGAGACGTTTGGACAGTATACCTGATTCGTCCACCGGTTCCAGCAGCAGGTGTACTTCATCTGTTGCTCCAAGTGATGACACGTCTGACGTCCAGGAGAACTGTGGTGTGACCGTAATGCAAACCAGTAATGAGGTTGGCTGCAGGAAATGGGACAAGAAACACTTCTGCTCTTACTGCGATGTACCCCAGGCCAAGCTCCCCCAATCATCTCCAGTCATGTCACAAGGAAGAAGGAGAAGTCATCGAGATCGCCGGTGAGCCCAACACTAGTGTGCGTAAGAAACTTCTGTTGAAAATTCGCAATATAGGTAATCACAGGCACAATTGTCAGGTTCTTTGTGAAGGTCGTGGTGTACTCATTGTCGGGTACAGGCCAAATCGCAAGGTATCTCCCCATGCATATGGACCATGCGTATATTGTTACGGCTATTATGTGCATACTGATTTGTGGCGACACGTGTGCCCTTTGAAGCCAGCACCCACTCCACAGACTGACAGCACCGGTAAGAGGGCTCGTGTGGGTGGACGGGTCGCTCACAAGAGTCATTTGTTGAAACCTCCTCCTGTTGGCGTGTCGTTCCAGTTACACCAGGTTCTTAGTCCAATGAAGAGAAATGATGTGACTTTGGTAGTCAAGAATGACATGTTGATTGTTGAATTAGCCAAGCGTGAATACATGAAACTAGGGCACGATGTAGATCAGCATGGCTACATCCATAACAGGGTACGTGAATTGGGTCGACTCGTCACACAACTCCAAAAGAACACTCAGCAACCAAATGCATCACTTGAATCATTTGTCAATCCACACCACCTTTCTGATATTGTGAAGGCCGTCCACGATATTGCCGGCTTCAGGGAAGACAAACAGTTGTACGATGTTCCGTCACTAACGCTGAAGATTGGTTATTCCGTCAAGAAGTGTGCACTCGTCTTGAAAGGAAGTGCCCCAGAGTCCGGCCAAAAACACAAAGCGGAGCGTGCGGAAGAGTTTCTGCAGTTGTGTGAATTGAACTGGCGAGACCTTGTGTCCACACACGCACACAGAACGCTGTACCAAGGAAAACGCAACAAAGTCACCATTCTCCCGACAAATGCCGATGTAGTCCACCTGTCGTTGTTCCTTCATGAAGCTGGCAACCGGGAACTTCAACTCCTGCAGGGTGCTCGGGGCAAACAAATCAGGCCAGTTTGGCAGAAATTGAATGAGGCCAGTCTGTGCCACCTCATCATGTTCAACCGAAGAAGGCAGGGGGAGGTTTCAAAAATGAAACTTGAAGATTTCCATCAGCACAGCACTGCCAAACTGGAGGGGGAATGCCTGTTGAGTGATTCAGAGCGCCAGCTGTGCAAGATGTTCCGTGTTGTCGAAATAGTCGGCAAGAGAGGCAGAACTGTTCCCGTGCTTCTAAGCAACGAGGCAGTAGCAAGTTTGAATGCCTTTGTTGCCAAGAGACATGAAGCTGGAGTAGCCAAAGACTTCTTCTTGTTCCCACGGTGTTGCTATGGCGGGAGAGGACACATACGAGGGAGTGACTGTTTAAGGGCACATGCAGATAAGGCTGGCCTTGACAATGCATCCAGCATCTGGTCCACCAAACTCCGTAAACATGTAGCAACTGCATCGCAAATTCTTGCATTAAAGGAACATCAGCTTGAAACTCTAGCCAACTTCATGGGCCACGATCTGCGGGTACATCGCGAATACTACCAGTTGCCAGATACTGTACAGCGGGTCACCAAAATGTCCAGACTTTTCCTGACTTTGGAGAGGGGCAACCTGCCTTCCCAGCAGGGCAAATCCTTGGACGATCTGCATGTAACTGGAGGTAAGGGCACCTTGTACTCAAACCATGTTTCCCATGTTCCGTCTACCCAATGCTTGACTTCGAACCAAGTCAACCCAACCCAGACTCCCATTTTGTAGGGCATCATACTCGGCCGGAAAGAATACCGCTCTTCTTATTCCCCCCTCCCCAGAAGAACAGACCAGTACAAAGAAAGACGGGAACCAAAAATCACCCCAATAAATGTATCTTGCGCCAAGAACTCCCAAAATAATGTTCCATTTTGGCCGGCCACTTCCCCCCCCCCATTCCCAACACCAAGCAGAGACTGCCTGACACCCGTGCATGTATGTGTGCTTTAACTAATTGATCTCAATTTGGGGTTTACTTTCAGAAGGCTTCACCAGTGAAGAGGACAGCAGCGACAGTGGGGACAGCAGTGAAGACTCCTGCGATGAATCTGTCGAAAACGGTAAGATTTGGTCGGTCGGTCTTTCTGTCTGTTACTCTGTCGGGCTGTCTGTCTGTCACATGGACAGGCTGTCTGCTGAGCTGTCACCTACATTTCTAATGTCCTTTTCTTGCCTCTACATTAATAGGACAGCTTCCTGGTGTTGCTGCTGCATCACAAACAAGGGAACCCTCTCTGCCATCGAGACGAGTGAAGCGCCGTCCCTGGACTACAGCGGAGAAGCACACATTTATTCCCTTATTAAAATTCATACAAAAGTGGGTATTGACATCATCATGGTGACACCATTTTTTGTACAAAAATTGTAAGATAGTACATATACATTTCCTGCAGTGTGTATCAGCAAATTGCATTTTGGATGACGCACACAAACATTCAATTCAGTGAAAATCTATATGACATACATGTACATGTACTAAAACTGTTACAAGAAGTTTGAAAATATCTTGATTTGATTAGTGGTTTTATAGAAAAAATGCAATACATGAATGTTTAAAAATTGATGAAAATTTAATGATAATGTCATTTCAAATTTTTTATTTTGGGACATTAAACCTATCCCCCAAGTGCAATAACAATCGGTCATTCCCCTTAAATGTAAACCTACCCACCAAGTTCAGTGAAAATCGGTTGTTGGCTCCAATGTAAATTGAACAAAAATTATAAACAGTATCATGTACATGTATCATGATGACTTTCATGATACTTTTCAAATACTGTACTTAATATGACAATCAAATATTTCAAGTATTTGAAATACATGTGCCTTATTTTGTTCAGAAAATATTTTGATCAGAATAGCCAAAACAAAAGATAAAACAATTAAGAAATTCCATGATGACATCATCATCATATTTTGCACAATTTACAATGTACATGTACCTACACACATCACAAAGATAAGAGGGTGATCACACGAAACAGTTCTTCAGATAATGGACTTAAAAAAATAGTATTTTGATGGTGATGTCATATGACCACTGAAGCCATCATGAAGAAAATTCTCAAGACACATCTTCAGATGACGGTCAATATAATAAGCCAGGACTGAAGATTTTAATCAGATTGAAATTAGTTCCAAAAGAGGCACTGAGAATGAAAAACCATGTGCAGAACATGGAGGAAGCCAGAAGAAAAAAAATCATATGTAAAACAACTGTTCCAGAGTGACATCAGGAACACCTAAGGTAGTCGGTCTCTGATTTAAATGCATCAGCACGACAACTTTGCTAAGAAATATGCAGTTTATCTTGTAAAGCCTTTTGTTCTTCCATTCACTACTCAATCAGTTGATGCTTACACCAGATCAAAGTCTAGAAAAGAATGCAAACGTAAAAAAGAAACAAAGACTGCACAGTCTTTACTTTTAAAACCTTCCTTTATATTTTGTATGTATTACATGGCACAGTTCAAAGAACTAAAACTGGTTTCCAAGAATGTTTCATATCAACATCCTCCATGAAATGATTTGAGACGTTCCAGTGTGTAAAATGAAGACTGAATGTGTAAAGGTAATTTTGGACCAATAAACACCCTGTAAGAAGTTGAGATACTGGGAAACCCAACCTGTACACGTATGTGTAGATGGGTCTCGAAGAAAGAATTCCCAAATAATAAGATGGTTTAACGTTTTGTTGCAATATCCCCAGGGTGCACAGCTTTTTAAAACTTGTTTTCAGCAAATTTCTTGACTAGCATTTTAAATATGATATAAACATATAAGTCACATCCCCTTTCCATTATTTATGCCCAAATTGCAGGAACGACAGGCAACAGCCGTTGGGTGCCAGTGCATGTCAGCATGCTGTGGCACTGTAAACACTTTCTGTCAAGGTCGCATGTGGATGTGTACAAAGATCACTGCCTAGACAAAAAGTATTCAAGTAACAAGAAGCCCTATGATTGGTCACTTTGACCCCCAGCGCACCACAGCCGACTGCCATTTCAACCAGCGCGGCTAAGAATTACACACACGTACGGAAAGCGGCAGCAGCCAGTTTCCATGTCTTGTGTATCGATCACAGCCATAGTCAACCATTTGGTCGTGGCTCATCTTCACAAGTACACTGGTGAACCGCATGACTCAGATCAGAACGAAGGTATGGACTGTGTAAGCTATCTTACAGAGAACTCTTTAGGGAAATGGAGCAGTATTTCTATGGGTACACAACTTAATAAAATCCTGTTTGTGCCTGGTTATACGTCATGCAGAGCCTATCCCGCACGATGATGACGCGCACCCATGAAAATACCTGACAGTTGTTTTTGACACATTCAATGCATTCACGCATACACACAAGGCTTCATTACGAGTGATACACGGTCACTGATAAACCAGCAGTTTGGATCACTGTATGTAACACTGTCTGGTTCCCAGACAAAACAGATCCCGACTGTGTTTGACATCAGTCAGCGATCGGGAGTTAGGCCTACTCACATGTAGTAAACGAATGGCCAAAATCGAAACCAAAATTTCAGACTTCAAAGAACTGGAAATCGCCCAAAGTAATACATCGATGGTTTGATGGGGTGCGTGATCCATACATACACGCAACAAGGGTTTCATAGAAGGCATTTTTGCCGAGTCCCTACCTTTGGAATGGACCGCTATGCATATATGGCGCCTATGATATGGAGAGAGTTCAGTAGACTGGCCCCCAGTCTGGGGCTAGTCCCAATCACCATTTTTTGTTTTACAAGTGAGGCCTATGCCTAATCATTTTCCTGAATTTAACTGCAAATATAAGCCTAGGCCTATCTCCTCTCCGTTTTGCAGAAAATTAAAAATGAATATTACCAAAATGATTCTCAATCTATTGTGCTTGAAATTCTGCTAAAATTTCTGGGAAAACTGTACGAACAAAACTGCCAGATATTAAGCCGGCAGCATCATTTTTTTGCTTGCGTGCTGCTGATTTTTCAATCTTTTACATGGGGGCCGCCATCTTGATTTCAATTCGGCCACTCGGATTTCATGTGACAAAATAAAGGATACTCCTTGCTTTTACAGACTTCGTTGGTGAATGGAACCCTGAAACGGCCTTCGGGGTGTTTCTCTGCCCTGTCCTGCGTTCTTGGAATATAAACTTTTCGACCTAAAAGCGGCATTTTTGGTTGAAATGTGACTCGTCGCCGGTCCCACGATGCCGGGTTTGAAATCTGGCGCGAACAAAATGGTACGTCTTTGCAACCCCTCACTCGAAAATGGAACGTGTCATGAATATTTGCATAAATTTGAAAATTTGCTTAATATATAATTGAAGATTTTTAAACACGTAATGTCAATTTTTGAATATTTGTCTAAAAATAAAAAATGAAAAAAAAATATTTTCGTTCTAATTTTTATTCTTTTAACTTTGTGATTATCTTTGCAATGTATAGCTTTTTTTATTAGTTATTTAAGGATACAAAGGGCTGAAAGAGGAATTTTTAAATGGCGGCTGGTTTGAAATATTTGTCATTTTCCCCATTCTGTGCCGACTAAATCTATGGGAAGAAATGGGAGTGAATCAGTTGTGGGGCATTCTTGCTCCAGTGAAAACTCACAAGCCTCTGAAGTCACTGAAGGGTCAAACAATCGTGGTGGATTTAAGCGTTTGGATATGCGAAAGTTCATACGCTATGCAAGGTTTGCCTGTTAAAAAACCGCACCTGAGGTTAGCATAATATTATCATCACCTGATCACTGACCACGCCGTGCTTCGTCGCGTTCGTTATGTTCGTCACCCAGCGCCTGAATGAACAGAGCGCTGGGTGACGTACAGGCGGTGACGAGCAAAAACTATGGCATAACTTACAGACCCGTGCCCTAGTCCTATCCGTTAGTCATGTTAGTCCGCGTCCAAGTAGGCATATTTTTAGAGAGAGTTCCATGGAGGCCCCTAAATGAAGGCCCTAGGCCTAAGTTTTTTCAAGCAAGTCCTGGGTTTGTTTGTGCACACACGTTGCTCGCGGAGAGCCTAACGTTAAACTTAAGAAGTTCAGGCATCAAGGTGTTCTGGCATGTCTGGTGCAGTGGTGGTACTTGCCGCAGGCCTACGTACGTACACCACACGTGTATACATGTACATGTATGTAGGCTACATCATTTAGGGGCCTACATGGAACTCTTTCTAAAAATATGCCTCAGAGGCCTAAGTAAGTTTAAGCGTTTTCTACATGTAGAAAATATATTTCACATTTTAGGACATGGTAACACTCTCTATTTTCAGCTGATGGCAGTTTAGTGTTGCCATTTTAAGGGAAAATTTGTGTTGTCCACATTATGGAAATTGGAAATGATCCAAGTAACCACAACTCAGTAACTAAACCAGGGCAATTCGGAGAGTTCAAGTTGCTTGGACTAACTTTGGCCTATTGGCAATGATATGATGGACATGATCATGAATGATGCTGAGCTAGGCCATCATGCAAAGGCCAACAACTTCAAGGCTACAGTATGTCAAAATACATGTATGTACATGTACATCAATTTATCGTGTCCAATGGCAATAGGCCAACATGTAGGCCTGTAATTTAAACTTCAGCATGTTAAGGCCATAGGTGATGCTCGTGACTTTGGCCCAAACTGAGATTCCAAATTTTTGGCATCAAAATTTTTGGATCTGCAGCATGTGTAAAAGGTAACAAGAATCACACTTTGTTATTGAGAAAATGAGATACCGATGCCAAAGGATTAGCACCCTTATCGATTTATCATGTTTATGTACATGTACATTGTAGGCTAGAGCTTAGGCATGTACATGCATAGGAAGTTGGAAAATTGAGTTAAAATAAAAAGGGTATCCTGACTTTCCTTCGTGAAAGTACATGTAAGAATTGCCCCACTGAGAACCCCAGCTTGTAAGAGCAATTGTACAGATCAAATGATCATGCCATTGAGCCTAACATACATGTATAAAAAAGCATTCATCAAATGCAATCATTGACCTTCAATTTCCCACAATACAGGGTAAGAACACAAAAGCATGTTATTGTGTGTATGGTACATGTACATACACAGTGGAAGCTAACCATATGCACTTGTTAAATGATAACTTATCCTGTTACATGTAACTTGGTTAGCCTTAATTGATTTATATCAAGTTATTACATTAAGTTTGGCTGTTAAATTCTGTCATGTCAGTCATTCTGTAGACTAGAGTCTAGACAGAGGACCGTAAAAAAAACAGAAATGAACTGTTTCCCTTGGTAGCCCCACCCATTTGTCACTAGTAATTTGACAAATCCAGCTGTTTCATTTGTTAAGCCAATAGTAAAATATGAACAATGAATAAAAATACCCACCCTAGAGCTTGAAAAATGAAACCAAACCCCTGCATACACCAACATACTTGTTTTACGTACAAAGTGTGGACATTCCTTTTTCATTTCATTCATTCATTCTTTATTACCACTTAACTGTCGATTACAATATGTCATGAAAAAAAATGCGGATGGGGGGTCCCAAGAAGCAAAGGCTTGTCGAGCAGGATCCCCCAGTACATTAATTAACATACATGTACATGTAGATGCCGCAGCTGGCGAGTGAGGATTTGCTCTTTAGTAGAACTGCTTGGCATTCAGATCTGTAGAGAAATTTAGCAAGAACGTGCCAAGGTAGCAAGGTTTACCATCAGACAAATTTGAAAATCGTCCAGATCGATGGGTGTTTTCAATTTCGAGTTCGAGGCCACAGCAGGTTATCTTCCACTTGGTTGATCTTCGCCCATGCTTCATCAAGGTTTGTCATCATCTTTGTTGCCTTTGTTGTAAGGTCGGTGTTCTTGACCTTCAATTCCTCGATGGATTGAGCATTGAAAGTAATGGATTTTTCCACCTCTGTATGTTGAGACTCAATGGCAACCATCTCCGGAGCAAAGACTGTTGATTTGAAATCACCAGGTCTAGTTTACCTTGAATTTCACCTTTCAAGACCTGTAAGTCATGCCTCAATACCGCCACTAGAGAGCCATCTGTACTGGTTTACCGCTGCTCGTCATCTTGTGCATGTGTGTCATCAGTGGTGGCTGACTCACACGAGGCTGATTTAGTTCTATCCTTTTTTGGCATAATTACTCAAAAAGATGGGGAATATATATTCTCCTGTGGTTAAGGAAACTTGAGGAAAATGCTCCTTTTTATTCAACTTCATTGTAGGAGTTGGAGTTTGATTTTTGATGATTTCCTGGACTGTTCATCTTCACTTTGTCACAGATAACCTTGACCCCAAAATGCCTGTGAAACTGTTTTCAGAGAGGGTGAAACATTGTGTGGACAGGGGCGAGTCCACACAACGCCATCATACCCTACATTACTTTTGTGAGGTCCACACTATGTATGCCACGCCTGTACAAGTATGCCTACTGTACCGTATGTACATGCATTTACTGTACAAGTATACTTGTACACATGAGACCAGGGGTAGTCTGGGATGGAGGAGGTACATGTACATGTACATGTAAGGAAACGGTATGTACAGTACATGTAGGTGTACATGTACACATACATTGAATGCATTTTTCTGTCGATGTACATACATGGACATATGTATACATGTAGGTTTTAGTTCAGTATTTAGACAGTTGGAAAGAAACGATGAACTTTACAGAGAGGTACATGTACCTCTGTGTTTGTGGTTACGCCATGGAAACAATCTCTTTCAGGAAGGTGTTGAATCTTTGAAGAGCTAATGATGAGAGAAAAGCTCATCATTTCGGAAAGTGTATTCCGTTTGTCTTTTGGAAACTACTGTATTGATGCAGGGTGGCTTGGTCATGTACATGCATGGAGTTGAGGATGCACTGATACAGTACTGGGATGTCTAAGGTAGGATACAAACTGTTCAGACACGGTGGGGATGATGGCTGTGTACTTGAGTTTGTTTCTGCATTCAATTGGGGACCTTGAACAATAGAGGACAATAAGGTCCCCGATTGACAACTGTGTACAAAACATATGGGTGGTCTTGTAAAAAAGTTAAAGTACAAACAAAAGAGGAACAATAGGGGGTCCCCAGTTGCAAGCAAATACACACTTGTGTGTGTTTGTCACTTTCTAGTTGGTGGCCGAGGAAAGAGAATGGAAGTGTGGACTGCTTGGTATGTAGACGTCCCACAGGGATGCTGGTGAAGGAGGGACGAGACATTGTTAGGTTGAAGCTAATATCTTGGGGAATGGTGTTGTGTCTACAAATCTCAGTAACTTCACTGATGGGGCATGGGTGCCAATTGTTGACAGCAATAATGAGCAATGATGATGTATTCTTTGAGGCGAATGATGAAATCGCAGTCAGTTTCCCCAATGTACATGTACACCTTGCATAATGTTTGCAAAGTACATGTACATGTACACGTTATGCTGCTGTCATAGACATACTGTCTTGTGTGTGCTGGTGAGTATGGGGCCCCATTTCTCAAAAGGAATTACTTCCATGGTGTACAGTACTTGTATACATACGTGTACCTCTCTGTATGCTATTTTGCCATGCAAAGCATGATCAAACAACACTTATATATGGACGTAGCAGTGTTTGGATGATAGTTTAGCCATTCCCATTGGTGGAGAGCCCGTCTTAAACAGTTGAAACACCAGCTGGCGGTGTGCCACGTCATGCATTACACACCACACACTAGCTATCCAATTTCCATACAAGGAGAGTGTTTTTGACCACATGTGCATGAACATGACTTGCAAGAGGAATGTACAGTACAGTACCTTAAACTGGCTCGAAAGGTGTTTGAAAAAAATGAAGTAAAACTGTTGAACAAAATCCTTAGAAATTTATAAATTTTTGAACTTAGTTTGAATTTGCCACTCAAAATGTACATGTACATGTGTGGATAGGGATAAATATAATAAAGAAATAAATCTTGTTTAATTCAAGACTTAGGCCCATTTAGAGCTTAAAATAAATTACTACTTGTACATGTAGATGTTCAGCTGATCGATGGCATGACTGCTTGTACATGTACATGTCCTAAAACTCAAAGCACTCAATATAACATCTGAGACATTGAGTCATTGACTTGGAAATGAACAGTAAAACAAAAATTAGACCCTTCTGTACAGTAATTTAGGGTCAAAATGTAGTTTAAAGTTGTAAAATGTTATCTGAATGGTTAATACCCTTAGGCAATTCCACGACATGTACAGTAGGACACAGATGTCACAAATTCAGAATGATACATGTATTTGGTTTGAACACCTTATATTTTCAACCAATATATGGGTTAAAGTGAACAATATTTTTGTGAAAGTGGCCATTTTGATTTTCAAAATGACAGCCAAAGTATGCTAATAACTTGATCTTTAAAAAGAGTTTAACAAGGAGGATGAAACCTATCAGCAGGACTAAGAGCTTTGTATTTCTGAAAGTATTGGACCAAACGGGGCCCTCCAAGTCGTTCTATTTTGCTATGGAGTGTACATACATGTAGGCATCAATTTTTAAAATGATGATGGGCCTCATCATGACTACGACTGGTTTGAGGGGGGTGATTTTCTCTGGAGAGCAATATCTTTTAAAGTCATCGGTTAAGCCACTGAAAATCGAAACGAAAATGAAAGATGAGAAAGTGAGCTTTAATTTGATATGGCTGTTAATGCGCTTCACAAAGTTGATACTTGGTTCCAGTATATGAACCATCAGTTTGTGGATACCATAATCTGTTTGTCTGAATCAAGGAAGTGTAAACGGAATGAATGTGAACACTGCAGAGATAGTAATGGCCTCAAAACTCGCTTCCTGATTAGAGATGCTGTTCTGACCCTGTGATGAAAACTGCCACTACAGGTACCAACAGTTGTATATGCACGAGGGCACTTAAAGCTAAAGAGTTGGTACTCTAAACTTCACAAGATCCTCCTTTTTCAGGTTTCCAGTAAGGACATCTTAAGGTAGTAGCATCAGCTCTGAGTGCATGCCAAATGCACTGCCCATCACCCACAGAAAAATTTGAAGTTCTACAGGATAATAAAGCTAAACTAGAGTAGTGGTTGTGACAGCAACAACCACAGAGCTGTTTCCGATTTCAAGTTGTTTAATGTGAAAAATATATATACAAAACTCACAAGATAACGTCATCATGACTTCATTAACCTGGCGTAATTCTTATTTCAGGGTCTTTGTTGCCTGTAACTTTGATAACAATCAAACATCGCGAAGTTAACGAAATGGTGACTTGAAAACATAAAGAAAGGGCTTATATAAATTATAAAAAATCAATAATAAATCAGATGATGACACCATTGTGATGTCATTTGTTTATTAAGAATATTTCTTGTATCAGTGTCGTTTTTGCCTATCACGTTGATTACAATGGAACATCGTGAAAATGGCTTGAAATCGTACAAAGTCAAAGGGCTAAAAAACATACAGAAAAAATGTTCCTTTAAGTTCATGTCACGTGATTTGCACTGAAATTGAAAACAATTTATGAAATATTATTTGACATTTTTACTCTTGGAACATTTCAACTCGAATAACAGCATAAACTATATGATTTCTCTTTTGTTCTCACAGTAATCTTGAGCCAAAGTTCAGGACTACTCAGTCATTCATGTGTAGTAGAAAAACGTGTACAAAACCTATAGAGAAAATCTTTAATCTCATGTCAAGTGACCCCCGATGATGTCATTTTGATGATTTTGTCCTGGGACCCTCTGTCCATGATGGACTACAAGTGTACATAAACGAAATAAGGCTGAATAACTAGATTGCCGAAGACTAACTGTCGAAAAACTTGTACAAAACCCATGGGGGAAAATTAAAATCCAAAAATCATTTTAAAATTATGTGATTACATCATCGTGATGTCACAAATAAAGCAAAATTGTTTCATCATGGTCTTTGTTGGCTGTAAATTTGATGACGATCTAACATCGAGAAGTTACCAAAATGGTGTACAAAGTCAATGAGCTGAAATAAATATCGAAAAATCAGTAAAAAATCAGATGATGACATCACCATGACATCCTCCATTTAGGGTCTTTGTTGGGTATCACTTTGATAGCGATCAAACATCACGCAGTGACCTTATGGTGGCCTGGAAACATGTACAGTACTTGTACAAAGTCAATGTTCTAAAAACACACACAATGTACAGTGGTACAGTGTATGCAGAGAAACTGCTCCTTTACGTTGATGTCACGAGATTTGCGTTTAAACTGAAAACTTTCCATGAAATATTACTTTATATTTTGACTCTTGACTATATTTATAATCAAACAAAAGGGAAAATTTAGTCTGATTTCTCTTTCTTGTACTAATTCGTGGTCGAAGTTGAGGACTACTCACGCATTAAGCTTGATAATAGTTTGTAGTAGAAAAACGTGTACAAACCCTATGGCAAAATATTAAGTATTCAAAATTCAGCAATAGCTGTTCCAGCTGTAAGCCGAAACAGATAGTCAGTGACATTTTTGTGGGTGTACATGTTTGGTAACCACCTTGTCTAAAACATACACAAAAGTTAATTACGGGCTATGCTTAAGGTTTTAAAATCTGGACTTAATGATTGCTTTAAAAAAATAGCAGTTTTTCTATTTTTCAATAACCTTGGTCAAGTTTTTTAAGATAAATAAATACACAGATGTAATCTCTGTTGTTTATAGTTTAGGAATCAGTTATTGTCATGTTTTCAACTAAATTTTCATAAAATATAAAGAAAATTGACCAATGTTTCCATTCATTTGTGCATCTGCACTTGACAAACCAAGATATGATTCCACAAATCATTCTAATGAGTGAGGGACATGAGATATTACAAATCAATTCTCAATTGTAAGGTTCCATGTGTAAATCATATGGCAAATGTAAGCGTAACATCATTTATTGTCATATCTTAAAGTTTTCACAGCATAAAAGGAAAGATTTAGCTTATTTCTTTGCACCTCTACCTAAGAACCTACATGTATGTATTATGTCAAATCAAATACAGGTATATCCTTCTCGCAAGTCAGGGACATGAGATATTTCAATTTGATTCTACACAATAATTTTCTATGTCCTTTTTGTGTAACATCAGTTACCCGACATACATGTATTTTTGCTTGCTGTTCAATGAGAACTGCAGTTTGGGTGAAAAATTTTCCACCTATTTCTTCACTCTCCTTAACTCATAAAATTTGTACTAACTACAAGCCCCAGATATTTCTATTCACATAATTACAATACAAATACTGTACAGTAGTAAAACTTTGCCTTGTAAATTCAGTTACTGTGGAATGCCCCACTTAATAATTTTTGTGAGTAGTTTCCTTTTCAAAAATGTACATGTACCACTTTGTGAGAATTTAAGGGGTAACAAGAAGCAATAGAGGCAGAGCTGTACGTTCCCCAGTCAAAATCCTCCCAAGCCTCTTGGTAGATTGAGTGGGGATCAGGGAAGGTTGGGTGGAAACAGATAGTTTGGTTTGGTTTATTTCCATACATCATAATTAGAACATAAAGAAGCAATGTTATTACAGAATAAAATAATAAATGATGAATGGCGGATACCAGACAGAAAGCAAAACGCTTTGTTCCTTATTTGTTATAATAAAATCTATATTAGGCTATAAATACTAAATACAGAAGAGGGAGTGAAGAGAGTAAGATAATTGAAGGTACAGCTGAACGTTAGAATTAAGCAAGATTTTCTTTGTCATAAGATCTACAATTCTAGACATGACTGTTTCAATATTAAGGTTATAAATGCGCAGTAGAAATGACATATACGTCCACAAAATACATGTACAACATAGGGTAAATAAACTACTGTATATTACACTGGAAAGGAGGACATTTTTCAAGTACGTTTTTAAAACCATGTATACTTCTAAAGTACATATATGGTATTGGGGTGATTTTATTCCAGAGCAAAGGACCTTGATGTCGAACTGTATTGAGAAATATCATAGTTCTTGCCTTTGCAATGTGAAGCTTGGCTTCTGACCTAGTATTATATGAGTAGACTTCAATGTTCCTCAGAAACAATGATTTGGTTTCAGGGGGCAGAAGATTGTTTTCAAATTTAAACATTAGAATTTGAAGGAACTTACTTTACGTATTTTTGAATTATAAACATATACATGTACATCAATAATAGTATTCCTATCGGTATCGGTAAATGAACATGACTGTAAAAAATATTAGTATTATCTGCAAATAAAATAAAGAATTACAAATGTCATTGAGATAAATGAGAAAAAAAATAGGGCCGAGGATTGATCCTTTTGGGACATCACATCTGATAGGTTTAAGAGTTGCTGAACAATGTTTCCATTGGACAAACTGTTTTCCATCAGAAAGAAACATGTACGTGTAGTTTCTAAACCAATCCAAAGCCACTCCTCTAATGCCATATCTATTCAGTTTTAAAAGCAAAATGTTATGATCAATTGTATCGAATGCCTTGGATAGGTCCAGAAACAATGCAATTGTATGAGAAGATTTGCCTAGAGAAGAGCTAATTTTATTAGAGCCATTTGGGTTGAGTAGTTTGCACGAAATCCATACTGTGACTTACTTAAGATATTGCACTTGGTTAAAATGAATCCAGACGATTTGCTACCAGACGTTCTAAGACTTTGGAAAGACACGGTAGTATAGAAATAGGACGGTAATTGGATATAAGCTGTCACCAGTTTTGAATACAGGAATTACTTCAGCAACCTTAAAGTCATTAGGCACGGTTCCTGATATAAACAATAGGTTAAAATTTTTAACAGAGGAGAAGCAATTTCATGTGTAATTTCCTTAACAAGGAATGCGCCCAAGTTGTCATGTCCAGAGTTCTTTTTGGACGGTAATTTATCTAGATACATTTTCAAGTTCATTTGCAAAAACCGTTAATTGCAGTTAGATGTGTAATTGTTTTTCCCCTTTCCTTGCCCAACAACTTATGTGCAATGTACATGTAGGAACCTCTTCTTCCGCATCACCAATCTCACCCAGATTGGAGTCAACCTGATTTTCGTTGTGGATGGTGAACCACCCGAGTTGAAGTGGGATGAGATGGAGAGACGCACCCAAGCCCGCTTTGAGGGTAAGGGACGAGGTACATGTAGATGGGGGCGGAGCAGGTGCAAACGGAATAAAACAGCAGGCAGGGCTGCTACTGTTGCCAGTATGGATGTGACAGAAGGAAAGAAGAAAGAACGAAAACGTTTTAAGTTTGTTGTGAAAGAGGTAAGTTTCTTGTTTTTCTAGCCATTCTGTGCCCAGGTGTTGCACCTAATTTTGCATGATTCAATTCTGTCAAGTCCAGTTTCTGTCGTGAGTAAACAGAACATGTATTTGAATAACTGCACATTTTGATGATAAATTCAAGATGATTAAAGGCTTAGGTCTTTCCATTCTTGACCCAGAATGCCCAACGTAGGTAGTGAAATTACATGTACATGTACCGGTATACTGTAAAATAATCCAGTTCATGTTCAGTCGTTAGTAGTTACCAAGCTTGGAAGCCATTGCTGTGGTAGTTACCAAGCTTGGAAGCCATTGCTGTGGTAGTTGCCAAGCTCAGAAGACATTGCTGTGGTAGTTACCAAGCTTGGAAGCCATTGCTGTGGTAGTTACCAAGCTCGGAAGCCATTGCTGTGGTAGTGCCATGCTTTTGCCCAGATAACTAACAAAGGGCACTTACAGGGCACAAGTTGAAGACCCTGCATGAGAGTGTGGGACCATGGCAGTACATGTACAATGGTATCTCCTTTGATTGGGATATGAGAAAAGCAAACCATTACCGATATACATGTATTCTACAATTCATACATGTACTAGTTGAATCAAGGAGGGGTTCAGAATTGTTGTCATACTGTCTAAAATATGGCCAAAAGAATCACTAAAAAGGCACTCAGGTGGCTGGTTTTCCCTCTTTGCAAAAAGAAAGCTGGCATTTTGACCTCACAGATGATCATGAAAGCTACATGTATACAGTATAAATAATTATAGACTACAGTGTGTACCTTGAACATGACATACACGTACCGAGTATATAGTAATTAATGGAAAAGGGGAAACATAATGATGGGCTGCTAAGGGGACTGTTTATAGGCCTTTTCACAATACAGCCCCTCAACCCTGGGTGAGCCCATGACCGCCTTGGGTTGAAAATTGGATTTTTCAACCCTACATGTAGATTCAACCCAGAATTGTTTCACATTTGTTTCATGTGAATTGAGCTTATTATCGGGGTAAGTTCAACCTGCAAGTGAGCATAAGGAATTTTCAACCCAGGTTGAAAATCTCACCCCTGGTCCGGAGCAGGGTTGAGTTCAACCCGGGTTGAAGTCGATCTCGGGGTTGACACAGGGTTGGCGCAGCATTGAAAATTGTCAATTGTGAATCGCTGCCAGTTTTCATCCCTGCTTCAACCTAGCGTCAACCCCGAGATTTGTCTAGTGTGAAAAGGCCTATTGAGATGTACATACGTGTACATGTGGGATTTGGTACGATGTGGACTAATTGGAAAGAATGGAAACATTTTTTTTCTTCCCCAGTGTCAGGAGATGTTGGAGAATCTTGGTGTACCTTGTGTGCAGGCTGTTGGGGAGGCAGAAGCCTTGTGTGCTCTTATAAACGTTCAAGGGGTAAGAGGGCAGTGTTGGAGTCAAGTCCACAACTTTCAAGGTCAGGTCACTACCATTCAAGGCCAAGGCTGAGGCCACAGTTGCCAAGGCCAGTTATTACACACGTTCATATACACATATATGTAGATGTAACATAACTACATGTACTGTATCTGCAGTAGGTGATTTTTCTGTAAAATAGTTTTGGCACTGTTGGCTGGCACACAAGATTCATTTAGATCCAGAAAAGAGACACAAATCTCGTTCACATACGTGTACAGAACATATTGATTGTAAAGGCTGAAATGTTGGTCAACTGAGATTTTTGTTTTCATTGAGAGACACATCTCTCTTACATTCACAGCGGTATGCATATATATACAGTATGTGAACACTTTTCCCCCTTCTCTTTGAAAAAAAATACATAGATAAGCCACATTGTACATGTAGGAAACATGGACTTTTGATTTCACAAATGGGCAGTCATCTTTACTAATCGATTTTGACTTAATAGCCACTGTGTGCATTTTAATTTCTTGGTTCAGGTAAAAGTTTACCTCTAAAAGAATCATTGAAGGGTTTTTACTGATTGAACTTGTTCAATATCAGTATGTTTTGCAGTTTTAAATTAGGAGAAACATCTCTGGTGATTATCTCAAACCATTTTTCTTGAAAATCTTCATGTATGGCTCTTTGTGAAAACGGTGACGAAATTTGGAGAAATGATCAACTTTCAATTGGTGATGGTTGTGTTTGTGATATCTTATTGCTTTAAAATGGTAGAATTTGGGGGCAAAAATAATACTCTGCCTGAGACTAGTTCATTATGAAGTACATGTAACACTGTCCTCAAGTGGCTACCAGTGCAGTCGGCATATACACGCACAGCATGTATTGGATTTTGAAAACCAGGGCAAAAGCTGTGCAACTGATATTTCATAATTTTTTATGACATTCAGAAACTGGGTAAAACTTGGAATTATTTTGTTTGTCTAACCACTAAAATAAATATTTAGTTGAAGAAAAATAACGTGGGCGCTTGATTTTCTGTGTATAATGTGTTGTATTTGAAGTTTTTCTCACTTAAGTTGGAAGCTCCATATTTGTAGAATGGTGAATAAGTGTAGATGATACTGCAACTTGAGATTTTCCATCAGCTTGCAGATGCCTGTGTAACTGAGGATGGAGATGTATTTCTATATGGGGCCCGCACTGTCTACAAGAACTTTACCCTTAACACGAAGGCAAGCTTGTTTTCATCTGTTGCACTTAAATATGAACTCGTAAAGTCTCAGGGTTTTTAGGAACATGAAACCCTGATTCTCATACATGTAGCAGATGATGTTATTGTTTTCCCTGGCATGAATCTTATAACTTCCAGGATAGGTTTGACTACATGTATCTAAAGTCCTTGTATACATTCTCTCCAATTTCTCAGGATCCCCACATTGAGTGTTACTCCATGGATGAGATTGAGGCGCAGCTTGGACTGGACCAGAGCAAACTTATTGCTCTTGGTCTTCTCCTTGGCTGTGACTACACCCCAGGAGTAGTAGGGATTGGTCCTAAGCAGGCCCTGGGGCTAATGAAGCAGCTTGGACCTGGAGTGGACGTACTGGATAGGTTTCGAGACTGGGCAAATGGGAGGATACCAAGGGATTGCCTACAGGAAGGTACATGTTTATGTACATACCGTATGCATGAACATAAGATGTTTGAATTTAAACCCTGTAGATGCAGTTTGGATAGTGGAGGATGGATGAACGGGGCTATATTTCTCATTGAACTCTATGAAACTGTTTTTATGTGTACAGATACACTATGTGTGCAGGGAATAATGAGTTAATACATTTAGCTCTGTCTGCTGCAGTGCAAGTCCAGGCTCATGCACATATGCTCTGCTTTATAATCTCTTTTTTTAATGACATCTACATATCAGGTAGGTACATGTGTATCAGTGTTTGATCTGGCAAACATTTTAGTATAAAGCATTTATACATGTACGCCATATGTACAATCTGTTTAATTGTTGGGCAAACGTGAAATAATTTAACCCCTTTGCGCCGGGAATTTCTTCCCGAAAGCCGACTCCAAGAATTCCAGCCTCGCTTGGCCAAGAAGGCCACCTGCCAAACCGCAAATTCTCGGTTCGTGGCCCTGCGGGCTCTGCAGAATTACATGGTGAAAAGGCTGATTGTTCGGTGGCATGCGGCTGTACTCACGCTTCCACATTCTCGTTGCCTCTTTTCCAAGTGGGGACTATTGTGAAGCTGGTGGTTATGATGCAAATTTGGTCTTTTCATTTCTGGGCTACACATAAAGGCCAATCACCATATATACAAGAGCCAGGGTCTGCCTTCTTTCACCGTAATCGCTCGAGCGTGGGCCAAGAATAATAGCTGAAAAACAGGCTGAGGATCTCAATTTATACGGCGTGTCTAGCCACGTCCCGGTGCGAAAGGGTTAATAAAAAGTATTCAACATTTCATTTTGAAACTCTCAAACACCACTTGTACATGTATGTTGAAACTGTTGGGCCAACACTTCCCTCTCTTACCGATTTACATGTAGTGAGCAACGATATTTTGATAGGTGTATTGGAACAGAACATAATAAAGTACATATACAGTTTGTGACTTGCTCTGCAAATATGAGTCTCAAGTCACCGGAGCCACTTTTGAGTTTTACTTTGAGGTTGACAAATTTGAACTTTTGTTTTGATGTTTCACTCAGTTCGGTATGATAAAAATGGACGTTGTGTTTACCCGGTATGTTAAGATGTTGAGGATTCCTATTAAATTCATGTGCTGAGCAAGATTCTTTCGAATGCCTTCAACTGAAAAGTGGCTTTGGCAACATGTGACTGATTTTTTCAAAGTGGGTCACATATGATACATAATTATATGGTAAAACCCTAATCCCCCCCCAGGGTACTTTGGCTAGAAACCCTGCCAGACACATCAGTCTGCATCATTTGTCAAAGTGGCTAGCCTTGCCCAGTGTAACAAGATCCAATGGGTCAACTCTCCACAGTGCCAAACAGCCTGGCAGGAGTCTGTACATGTAGTTGCCAGTCACCGCAAGATCCAACACTGGCAATGTTCAATGGGACTAGCTTCCACAAGGCCATTTTGTTTGGCTGCTTTGGGTTGCCTAGTGCATCAAATTGCAGCAGACTTTTTCACTGAATGCACTGTGCTGTATCCAGCAGGGTCAGGGTTTAAGCAATTGAAAGTTGGTCACTTTGTTTTTTTTTTCACAGCAGCTCCCAAGAAGTTGCCACATTGCAGCAAGTGCACACATATAGGTTCACTGAGGGAACACAAGGTGTATGGCTGTGCTTTCTGTAAAAGTGATGTTGCTTGCCAGCCAAAGTCTGTGGACACTCCTGTGTGTGCCTGCCCCAAGCATGTGTCAGCAAAGTCCAAAGGAAAATCCTCTCTGGAGCCTGATGTCATGAAGTAAGGAATGACTGCCATTGCTATTCATATTCCAGAATTTAACTTCTTTCATCCTTACTTGTACCAGCCTGCAGCCCTTGTCACAAATGAGGAGCAGAAGATACATGTAGTTTGAATCCATTATCAACATGAAGCAAATATGTGTACAGTTACATGTAAGTAGTGCAAAAATTACAAGACCTTGACAAAATGTTCTATTTGAACTTCAGTAGATGTGTGTGTATGAGCATTCACTGCGCATGCATTGTGTGCATCCATGCCATAATTGCATGCAAGTAAAATGTACGATGAAATTGAAGGGTTTATTATGAAAAAACTTGTACTTGTAACTGTAAGTGAAGTTGAATTACAGTATTTACAATGAATAGGGGTGAGATGTACAGTGTCATGATTTTTCCTGACAGATCTCTTTAAACTCTGGAAAATCCTTTGTTCACTTTTCTGCATCTATCTGTTCGCTAATGTACAAACAACTTGTATGATATCCCATACAACTGTTGCACGGTGTTTTACATGTAAAAGGATATTGAGCATGAGAAATGGGTATTTTAAGGGGTGCTAGTGCATGCACATTTAGGCAAATACAAATTTATACCATAGACTTTACATGTGTGCTGCTGTAGGGCCTTCAACCTTTGGTGATTATTGGCAAGCTGCGAACCAAGTGCAAGCCTACATGTACAGTACACGTATGTACAGTGTAATACCGATTTCCGTCTTCTGTCAATGCGTCCGTAGCGGCCATCCAGCCATCCCCAAATGTTGAAGTTTTTCCTTGCAGGGCTATACATGTAGATGTTCAAATGTGCCATTGAGTACTTGTTTGCTTCCTCTTGGAACTTCATCAGTATTTAAATAGTCTCATATGGCATTAATGCTAAGAAACTTATGAATTTAATGAAAAAATTATAAACATTGAATGTTAACGTTCTGAGTAGTATTGTGTACTTACCCTGTAGTATATACAGTACATAATGTACCGAGCACTCCTGTAATGTACGGGTGTATAGACAGTGTTTAGACACATACAAATGTACATGTACAGTATGTGGGGAAAATGTAAGGGATGGGGGGGACTCCACGTGATGTTTGTTGGGAGAGGGGTACCTGCATGTAGGAGGAGGATCGTGGGGACAAGGTACGTGTACATTTATGTGGTAAGTGGATGAAATGCTGGATAAGGTTGGCATAATGGTTAGGCTGGATTAGTGGGATGATGAGACAGCCAGGGTAAGAAGTGATGGGAATTAATGATGGGGAGGGGGCGGAGTAGGAAATGGATAGGATGATGGGGAGGGGACAAAGTAGGAAAAGGATGGGATGATGGGGAGGGACGGAGTAGGATGGATAGGATGATGGGGAAGGATCAGTGTAGAAGATGGGTAGGATGAAAGACCTGTGAAGCCTTTGTATCTGTGTCTCCCTTGTTAGTGGTCTTTGTTGATTTACTTTTAAACGACAGGCGCCTTTCAACACACAGTTTGCACACACTAACTATGTTTTTTCTCCTAGAGTACAATGAATTTTATTGCTAAGGTCGATAAAATATCTTGTACATCTGTAGTCAACCAATCTTGTAATATTGATGAAGCTTGGTTAGTATTTTCTTGTTTAATTTAGTAACCATTTTGTATAACTTGGATGTCTCTTTCCTATTATTACAGAAAATAAATTCAAATTCATAACAAGCAGCGAGCCATGGCAGCTTTGCCATTCTAATTTTGTTAATATTTCATTTTCCTTCAATTTCACCCCTGTAGTGCACAAACCTCAGTGTAGGGAAAACCCACATGTACATGTAATTGGCAGGCAATAGAGAGCTTAGGATTCAACAGTTATTTTTAATTCCATTTTTGGTTGAGTTTATTTTAAATTGCAGAAAACTCTGGTTCTTTAAATACAGATTTTTATTGCCGTATTTCTAAATCAATGGATTAGGGTTAGTCTTCAATGAAACAGTTTTTAACTGGACGGCAGAGTTTTTTGCAGAGTGCAAAATTGGGTAAAGTGTACTAACTGTGCCAAAGTGTACATGTGATTCATCACACTGTGGATCTTTTGACATTGCACCAAAGTAGAGGGGTGAGGCTCTACTAAAGGACATGATCTAAATGAAAGCCCATGAATGAAGCCTTCATACAACTACATGAGCATCGCTTATCGCTTATGTTGTAAATAGGTAGCAATTTCATGTAATGCTTTTGGGTATAATCCTGTAAAGAAAGTTGTTTAAAACAACATTTTGTATTGTCTGTGCTTGTTTTAAGCAATTTTTCCCCATTGTGACATGTACAGTTCAGTTGTTATAACTGAATGTTTGTTCTAACTAGACTTCCATCTTCACCGAATTTGTGATAACAGGAAGGGGTTATACTCTGACTAAAGCACCATCTTACTGTCCCATCTTCAGTATGTTCTGTACCAGTGACTACATCATTCTTTTAGGTACAATCTCTACATCTTTTTATATCAATCTTGATAGGGAGCCTTGTGTTGTATCAGACTATTACGTGTATTACCCGATAACTACACTGATGCCTTTTATATAAATTTTTTAAATAGGAAGGCCTGTGCTGTACCAGATTTTCCCAATGAGCAGGTGATAGATGAGTTCTTGGTGGTAAAAGACAAGTGTTCTGAGACAGACTTTGCCCGGAGGAGACCGCAGCTTATAGCTGCACAGGTAATTCCTTCTTTGTTCGCTTTAACCTCCAATTTATCCACACTGTGCAGTATTTTGGTATTGTGAGTTTTCTCTTTCAAAGGCCATGAAGTTCAAAAGGTTGTTAGTCGCCAGCTTACATGTACCTTGTTAACGGACTCAATGTATCAACAAGAGCATGAAGGGAGGCAATATAGAGGATTAGCATGGGTGCCATCCTGCAGGCCAGTGCTTTTGGTCACACGGTATGCACAAAGTAGGTTTCCCTGTGAAACAAAAGAACTGCCCTACAAAATGGCTACCATGCAAAGCATCTATATTGTTACCTAGGAATGACAGTCCTGTGAGCTTACCTTTCATATGTGTGCACCTGTTTATGTGCATATCACACAGAATACACACTCTGTTCTGACTGTACACAAAACCCTAGCTTCTTCGATTAAATGCCACGCACACAGTGCCACTACTGTTCAAGTGTCAGACCCATAGTGGTGCATCCAGTGTGGGGGAGGGGAAGTTGCCCTCCTAGTCTCAGTGTCATCGTGGTGCATCCAGTGTGGGGGGGGGAGTTGCCCTCCTAGTCTCGGTGTCATCGTGGTGCATCCAGTGGGGGGGGGAAGTTGCCCTCCTAGTCTCGGTGTCATCGTGGTGCATCCAGTGTGGGGGGGGGGGAGTTGCCCTCCTAGTCTCGGTGTCATCGTGGTGCATCCAATGGGGGGGGGGGACGTTGCCCTTCTGGTGTCGGTGTCACCGTGGTGCGTCCGGGGTGGGGGGGGGGGAGTTGCCCTCCTAGTCTCGGTGTCATCGTGGTGCATCCAGTGGGGGGGGGAAGTTGCCCTCCTAGTCTCGGTGTCATCGTGGTGCATCCAGTGTGGGGGGGGGGAGTTGCCCTCCTAGTCTCGGTGTCATCGTGGTGCATCCAGTGTGGGGGGGGGGAGTTGCCCTCCTAGTCTCGGTGTCATCGTGGTGCATCCAGTGGGGGAGGGGAGTTGCCCTCCTAGTCTCGGTGTCATCGTGGTGCATCCAGTGTGGGGGGGGGGAAGTTGCCCTCCTAGTCTCGGTGTCATCGTGGTGCATCCAGTGTGGGGGGGGAGTTACCCTCCTAGTCTCGGTGTCATCGTGGTGCATCCAGTGGGGGGGGGGAGTTGCCCTCCTAGTCTCGGTGTCATCATGGTGCATCCAGTGTGGGGGGGGGAGTTGTCCTCCTAGTCTCAGTGTCATCGTGGTGCATCCAGTGTGGGGGGGGAGTTGCCCTCCTAGTCTCGGTGTCATCGTGGTGCATCCAGTGGGGGGGAGTGGCCCTCCTAGTCTCGGTGTCATCGTGGTGCATCCATTGGGGGGGGGAGTTGCCCTCCTAGTCTCGGTGTCATCGTGGTGCATCCAGTGTGGGGGGGGGAGTTGCCCTCCTAGTCTCGGTGTCATCGTGGTGCATCCAGTGTGGGGGGGGGGGAGTTGCCCTCCTAGTCTCGGTGTCATCGTGGTGCATCCAGTGTGGGGGGGGGAGTTGCCCTCCTAGTCTCGGTGTCATCGTGGTGCATCCAGTGGGGGGGGGAGTTGCCCTCCTAGTCTCGGTGTCATCGTGGTGCATCCAGTGTGGGGGGGGGAGGTGCCCTCCTAGTCTCGGTGTCATCGTGGTGCATCCAATGGGGGGGGGGAGTTGCCCTCCTAGTCTCGGTGTCATCGTGGTGCATCCAGTGTGGGGGGAGAGTTGCCCTCCTAGTCTCGGTGTCATCGTGGTGCATCCAATGGGGGGGGGGGAAGTTGCCCTCCTAGTCTCGGTGTCATCGTGGTGCATCCAGTGGGGGGGGGAGTTGCCCTCCTAGTCTCGGTGTCATCGTGGTGCATCCAGTGTGGGGGGGGGAGTTGCCCTCCTAGTCTCGGTGTCATCGTGGTGCATCCATTGGGGGGGGGGAGTTGCCCTCCTAGTCTCGGTGTCATCGTGGTGCATCCAGTGTGGGGGGAGAGTTGCCCTCCTAGTCTCGGTGTCATCGTGGTGCATCCAGTGTGGGGGGGGGGAGTTGCCCTCCTAGTCTCGGTGTCATCGTGGTGCATCCAGTGGGGGGGAGTTGCCCTCCTAGTCTCGGTGTCATCGTGGTGCATCCATTGGGGGGGGGAGTTGCCCTCCTAGTCTCGGTGTCATCGTGGTGCATCCAGTGTGGGGGGGGGGAGTTGCCCTCCTAGTCTCGGTGTCATCGTGGTGCATCCAGTGTGGGGGGGGGGGGAGTTGCCCTCCTAGTCTCGGTGTCATCGTGGTGCATCCAGTGTGGGGGGGGGAGTTGCCCTCCTAGTCTCGGTGTCATCGTGGTGCATCCAGTGTGGGGGGGGGGAGTTGCCCTCCTAGTCTCGGTGTCATCGTGGTGCATCCAGTGTGGGGGGGGAGTTGCCCTCCTAGTCTCAGTGTCATCGTGGTGCATCCAGTGTGGGGGGGGAGTTGCCCTCCTAGTCTCGGTGTCATCGTGGTGCATCCAGTGTGGGGGGGGGGGAGTTGCCCTCCTAGTCTCGGTGTCATCGTGGTGCATCCAGTGTGGGGGGGGGGGAGTTGCCCTCCTAGTCTCGGTGTCATCGTGGTGCATCCAGTGGCTTGGGCAGCAGCTGCCCTCTTTCTCCCCCCCCCTTACATGTACATGTTGCCATTTCGAAAAATCTGTTAAAGTTTGATGAAGTTTGTCCTGCCATTGCAGAAATTCATTTCATCCAAGCTGGAGTGGCCCAAGGACTACACTGTAGAGAAGGTGTTTCCACTTGTCACTCTGTGGGACCTCCAGGCCTTATCATCTGGTCAGCCCTTTGATCCTAAATTTCATCTGACACCAACTGCTGTGATCAAGAAGAGGGTGAGGCAAGGTGTACCATGTGTGGAGGTTCAGTGGCAAAGTAAGCTGTTCTTCATTTCTTGCATTATTTCAGTGCACTGGAATGCCTTTTTAATGAACATTTTTTTTCACCCTCACTTTTTTTTTTTTCACCCTCACTTGTTTTTCTCACCCTCACTTGTATAACGTGGAGTGTCCATCGCAACTGCATGCACACATAATGCCAGCTGCTACCATCACTGAAACAAGCTGGCCCCCGCACTTTTTACTGTTTTAAACCATTATCAGCTTGTACATGTACACAGGACATAAGACCACCTCATTTGTTTCCCAGATGTAAATAAATGTATGTATAATACAGAAATGATATCATTTGAAAAAAAAGTGCCTGACTTAATGTATGAGGAACAAGAGGGACCCCTTTACTCTACATATTACTCAACCGTATCTTATCAAAAAGGCGTTAAAATTACTCACTAGCAGGATTCCAGTCAATTAAGCAAGTTTGGGAGCTTTGGACATTGTTTTATACCAAATAAAAACTTTTTTATTTTGCCGACATGCAGGTCAACAGTGATGCGTGCTGCCCAGAAACCGGAGACTTTTTTATATTGGCCATATAGATATGTGGCATGTTGCTACATGTATGTCTGTACACTTAAAATTTAGTCATAAGACATTCTGTAATTATCTATGTTTGTACAATATACACTGTATGTCAAGAAGCGTGACATTCAGTTTCTTGAGCTACATGTACTTTCCAGAATGCATGTCAATTCTCAAATTACTCCATTTCTGTCTTTATCATTGGAGTAGCTGGAATTCCTCATTCAGAGCTGGAGTTTCCAACCACCATCGAGAAGGAGGAAGTATTTTCCAAAGCCTTCCCTGAATTGATGACAACCTTTGAAGAAACCAAAGCTTTCAAAACAAAGCAGAAACGTAAGTCCGTTGATTTGATGTTCTTTCCATTTTGTTTGACAGTAGCAGTGTCATGTGATAAACATGTTGTATTCCTTTAATTTTGGGTTAATTATATAATTTAACAGCTGATATAGGCTTGTGTTGATATCAAAATTAACCATCATGATGTGCTGCCAGAGAAATATTTATTTACAATCTGCATGTTGAGGAGATTTGATGTCATCACCAAATTTAGGATGACAAATTTATATCAGCTTTATATGGAATTAGCTTTATGCTTTATTCCTACTGGTAATAAACAGTAAATTTAATTGAAGTGCATTTCTGAAGTTACAGATTTGTATGTCAATTATTTGCGGTTCGTTGACTCTGTTATTAAGATTGTTTCTTTTGAAACAATGAAATCCTTTGTCTGATAAGGTAAATTTATTGAATTTGTGGACATATAAGCAAGTGGTAATACAGGAACAGTTAACACTTTTTCCAAGACCTCAAGTCATTTACATGTACATTGACTTTAATACATGTAGATATGTTACTGGTAGATATTTACAGTAAAATAAAATTTGCTTGCCTCTGGTGTTCTTAAGTTTGTTCAATCTGATTTCAGGGGAAAAAAAGACTTCCAAATCCACCAAGGACAGTTCCAAGGATACATGCGGCTCTCCTGACCACTGCTATCCATCCAGCAGTGAAGGGAATCTTGAGCATCTTGCTTCAGCTGTTGCTGATTTAAGCTTGAAATCCGATCAACATATCGAACCCAGTAATGATCACTCATGCCTACTGACAGAGACTACCTCACATTTTGGTAATTACCAGGATCACTTGGCTCTGCCTGATGTTGTGTCATCTTGTTGGATCGAGAAGCCACCCCTCACAAACTCCAATCATCCCAAGTCAGTGTCTTGCTGTAATACCTGTGGTAAACATGACATTTTCCAGAGGATGGATTGGACGTTCAACAAGAGCACAACTTCTTCAGAAGACATGTTTCCAACTTCACTTACTAATGGACCGTTCATCGGAAACATCAGTGGCATTCCCATGAATAGAAAACCCAGCCAGTCAAGAACACATTATATATCTTCACTAGGAAATACCTCGTGCTCTGCCACTGATGATGACATTGAGGCAGAACTACTTCCTCTCAGTGAGCGGCTTCGACTCAAGGAAGTTCTTGAGACCATATCTTTGAATGACTCATATTCATCTTCATCCTCTGAGACTCCTAACCTAGTCAGTGCATCTCCCAAGGCTGGGAAAAAGGTGCTTACAGATGATTTTAGGGCAGAATCATTTCACAATCAATTATTACTTTCAGTAGAAGAATCAAACAGTCCCTCGTCATCACCAACAGATATCAGTCCTCCTTTGTCAGTCATTGCAGAAGATGCTAACTTTACTCTTGGCTTTGAGCTTACTAAGATGCTTTTGTGTGATGGCACTGTGCCTCAGGATAATCAGTTGTTTGGTTTTGCTAAACCTGCAAATTGTGATCCCAGCAGAGCTAATCATTCTTCATCAGTAGTTGGAGCAGGAAGCCCACTGGCAAAGAAACAGTCTTCTGTGTCTCTGTCACTTCAAAAGAACCTGTTAATCAAAAATGCCAACAGTGATTCTGTATGCCACTTTGAATATCTAAGACCCATTGAACATGAAGAGGACAAAGCACCAGAACACACACAAGCTCAGAAAGCATCTGCCTCTGGAGAACTTGCTGATAACCAACGATCTCAGAAGCAAACATCACTTGAATGTCCCTCTCCTGGATACACTCAGTATCCTAATTTCAGCTTGAAATTTGAACTGACAAATATTCTCACTGAAGATGAAAGTTTACTGCAGAGAAATGAGACATTTGGAATGAAGGATGAAAGACCAGAGCAATTGCTTGGCAATCCAATGTCAGTTGAGAAGTCAGAGCTGCTTGATCCATACAAAGGGGTAAGTAGTTCATCAGCCAACAGAGAGTGTGAGGTGATGTTGCTTCCATGCCAAGGTCAAAAAAGAGATGTAAAGAATGAAGCATCACAGGATAGCAATTCAAGTCTTCAGCGATCAGGAGAAATGCCAAATAGAGAGACAACTAGCAAGAATCAATCTGAGAATGCAGAAGTCAACTATAACACTTTCAAAAAGCACTTGAAGTGCTTTCCCCAAGAGAAATTTGAGGATGTAGATTCAGATATGCATCGGCAGAAAAATGGAAGGCTGGAAAGAAATCAAATAGTAATAAAAAACATTCCACCTCAGGATGTTGGGATGAATTTCACAGTTGAAAAAGAACTTTGTGGAATTTTCACTGTGAATCAAGGAGATTTGGAATCTGAGTCACCTTGTTTGTCAGCCAGTGACATGGGACAAATACCGACAGAAACTACTGCTGATGAGAATTTGGACAGAGCATTTGCCCCACTGCCTATTGATGTGGACACCCCTTCTGTAGCAAATGAATCATTTGGTAGAATAACTAACCAATCAGAGCTCAATAGAGCCGGAGACCATTGCCATCCAATAGTTATAACACCTGTTTCACACCTTCCTAGGCATTCAAGAGACTTGAACATCTCCAGGGCTCATTTGGGAACAGCTCTTGGAGCCCTTCATCACAGCTTGTCAACTCATTCAGACAGCCAATCATGGACCAACTCTGACCAAACACAAACAACCTTTCATCACAGTTCAGTATATCTTTTGAACAGTCCTATAGAAGTCACTTCTCATGAAGAGAACAGTCCCGTTTCGTTGTTGGACCGGTTGAGAAAGAAACATGGGAATCAGAATGGTGTTGTCTCTGCTGCTCTTGCGATGAAAAATGGGGGTACATTTGGGAGGAAACAAAAAAGAGATAGAAAAGTTCTTACGGAGATATTCAGTGATGATAATGAAGACAATAAACTTGTTCTTAAATATTGAAAGACCTACTATATGCATCCTAAAATGATCCCTCCAAGACAATTGTGAGTTTATGTGGTTCAGTGTAAAAATAAAATATAAAAAGTGATAATACAGGTTGTCCCAGAATTATCCGAACTCCCAAATGCTCACTGTATGGTTGACTATGAAAATAACTTGAATTGGTTTTGACTTTGTAATAATCATCTTTCCATATTTCTTAGCTTTCTTGCCAAACTAAGACTAAGAAATTTTAAGCATTAAGAACGAAGCAGTTTTAAGTAAATTTACACGTACCTTTCCCTTTTTTCCCGCTTTGCTCAGCTATTAAAACACCACCTCTTACAGAATCAAGTGTAATTCAGTTTAGTGTGGCCGATTTTCATAATTTTCATTCTCAAAAAGCTGAAAGAATGGCACATTTGCAAGTTGAAAAATTGCCAATTGCAGTTATGTGTACTTTCATGGTCAGAAAATAATAAATTCAAACATTCTGAATTCTTATTGTTCTGGGATCTAAGTGTTAGTTCTCCGTATTTTAATTATTGTAATGTTTTCACAATCAAGCAAAAAGTGTTAGAAGTAGTTACTAAAAGATAAATCCTTTGCAGTAAATATCATAATAAATACAGCAACAGATGTACACGTGGAGACTTTTGAAGATGTATTGAAAGGTTATAGCCACTTGGTTTGTAATGAATTTTAAATCGCTGAGCGTAGTTCTGTGAGGCGCTGATTCGGGGGGATTGCAGGTCAACATCCTTGCTTATCGTCAGTTTTTTTTTGTTTTTTTTTGTAAGGGACCTACTTCTTAAGATTGGAAGGAACCCCTGAAAGTACATGTATAAGGGTCTTATTTCGCGTGTACACGGTTAACGACAAAACAAAGGTATTAAATTGCTTTGCCGACGGCGACAGCTACATGTAGTAGTCCCCCACCCCCTGTGCGAACGGGAATCCCCACAGCAAAAATCCTGGATCTGCCCCTGTTCCATTCCTTATTCTTGCTGTTTAAAAATCAATCGCATTGGTAATTTACAATTTTATTTTTATCAAATTTAGTTACATGTATATTTAAAATCATCTTGTGCGTAAAAAATAAAACTAAAAGCACGAGTTGAAGTTAATTTTCCTACGTCCATGTTCAGGCAAACTAAAAACGAAAGATAAATGTATATTTTAAAAAAATCGGGAAAAAACGTTTTGTGTGTACTCTTGTATAATACTATAATGGGATATACATGTTCTTATTGTTTAAATACCGTAAGCCACAAAATAAACTGATATATATACAATATGTATGCTGGACTCTAATGCTGCTGGTCGGTACCATGCTGCTCTCATTGAAAATCCCCTTGTACGAGTCCGGGTCAAGACAATTGTAGGGCTATGCACGAACCTCAACTAAAGGGTGCTAGACCACTAATTCAAGTGAGAATTTTTGACCAGCTCATTAGCATTAAAAGTGCCCCCCCCCACAGTATCTTTTGAAAAAAGAGATTGTTTGGCCCCCAAAATGGTGAGATTGTGTAAATCGTTGCCAGGATCAACTCCGTGGGTCTTTGGGCTTTCATATGAGAGCAGAAGGGCTAAAACCTACGGCTGAAAAATGGTCCTAAGTGCCCGAGAAAGTTGAGGGTTGCCACTTGAAAAATGGCTGCAATCAGACTTCGGAAAAATCACTTTGGGGGGTGATTTTGTTTTGTGGGAATAATTAAAAATGTAATTGGTTAACCCACAAAAATTGAAAAGAAATTGAAAGATAAGTGACCAGACAAGAATTTCATTTGTGTTTCAGAAATCTCAGGGATGTTGGCGTGCATGCTATTGGGCCCTGAACGGTGCTGATTTTACGCTGTTTTCAATGCTTGAATTACTGGACTGGACCCTTTAGGGCCACGGAAAGATGCGATATACCGAAAGTTCACGCGAACAGCGACCATCGCTGTTGGTCGTTTGCGAAATCGTAAGTTTTCAGGGCTTTTGTTTTCAAATGTCATGCTGGCCAATTTTTTTCCCTTCAGTTTATTTTTTTTTTGGGGGGGAGGGGAGGTAGGTCTTTTTAGCAGGGTCGGCGGGGAAAAAAGGTTTTTCCGTGACTGGGAGCCCAAAATAGTATCGGTCGGAATTTTTTTACGGAAACGAGAACCATAGTGTAGCGCCGGCGGGTTCGGTCGGTGGGGGCGCCAGCTCGGACCCGCATGGAGCTCGCTGGCTGCCCTCGCTGGTATGCGAACGGCCTACGGTTTTCCCGCCTCGCTCCTGCGCAGTCCCCGCAAACACTAAGCGTCTTGAGCTTGTGTGTGTGAGACAGCTTTTTGACTTCGTGACAATAAACTTGAACAGAGCAGTTTTGTCCGGAACGGCGATTTGTGTCCGACTGATGAGTGGTTCTTGTCAGCGTCAGAGCCCAATAGGCAGGACACGCTACAATAGAATATATTGTCGCCTTTCTGAGAATTCAACCAAGTGTTTTTTTGGAAAAAACATTTTCAGGGAAAATGTTCAGGCCAACTTATCCACTGGCTAATTCTAATTTGCATACTGTAAAAACGTGCCTACTTGTTTTCATCAAATTCTGAAAAGAAATCTGCCAACCAATACAAATATTCCATTTTGTCTTCTCTATTTCACCTTGAAATACAGAAATACTAGACAGTGCTGTGGATAACAAATTGTTTATTAAATGTTGTTAGGGGCAATTACCACTTGGTTTAAGTTTCAGAAATGTGACGTTTTGGTTTTTGTGGGTGTGTATGCCATGGTGGATAGACCCGGAGAACAGGTTGTCCAGCATATATCAGCATTATTTATGGGGCTAACAAGTAACGTTACTGTTTAAAGGACTTCTGTGAGCCTACCTGCAACTAATTTGGAGTATACAACAGATTTCATACCCGCCCTCAAAATAATGTTGAATCAGTTCGTCTCTTATGAAAACTATTAGGGAATCAAACATTGTAAATAATTTATTATTCACATTCTGTTCTGTGGGATATCGTGCAGGGACAGACAGAAATATTACATAGGCTATAGACCTAATGTTAGGCTGTTAACGAGTAAAGTTACGTCTAGAGTAACTAAGTTATCGAGAAAACAATCTACCCTAACAAAAGTCTATTTTGTTTATTTATGTAACATAAAATGGTATTATTTCATATACACGTTACTTAACCGATGTCAGGATATTATTTCTTCTTTCAAGTGGAGTTCGGCGCAACTGCAAAAACGAATACATAGTCTAGTTCTATTGCTAAAATGAGAGTCGGGCATGGTGGATCGATCGGCCCGAAAAGGGCATGTACATGTGAAACGATCAAGGGTCAAAGTTAAAAATACCACTGCGCAATCGTGACAAAAAAACACGGACGACGGGCAACGGACGACGCACGACGGGCGACCGCAGATATGGAATTCCATATGAGTGCGACTCGGAATTACTTCTCCATCGACAATGTTGATCGACACTGGATCATGTAATTAAGTTGAACCGTCCCAATTAGAATCGAAGCAAGGTCCTGGTGAATTTCAGGCAGAATGATACATGTATCTAAGTTACTGCTTTTCCTCTGTTCTTGTGCTGTAAAACCCCCCGGTTATTACAGCCGCAAGGTCAACTTGAGAACTTCTGGGGGAACGAGAGCCATATTATGAAATCATTAAATCGCTAGATTTATTTGCCGCCTCATCAACGCTTTTTTGTTTACTCGGAGCATTCTTGCGGTGGAACTATTACATGTACGTAGGCTACATGAATGTTCATGGTCAGCCAGTCTCTGCATTGCAGTCCTACCCTCGTTAGCTGGAAGAAATGCACTGAGTCAGTGACTGATGAGGATGCAACTCGTACCACTAAGTATTGATTGCACACTTGATTGTATTCATTGCAATGCGTTGTTTGTAGTTTGTGGGCGAATCCAGCAGAAAGGAGTGTGTTGAGTTTTGTATGGAGTAAGTTTCGCGGATCAGTGGTTCCACAGCTTACAGTGGCAGAGGCCAATGCAAATGACCAGTGATGGATTCGCCATGATCACCGGATCGTTTATGATTCAAAGAAGCAGATAGTCAAATGGTCAACTTAATTGACGACATCAGATTTCCGGGTTATTTACGCCATTCTCTCTAACTTTCAGTTTCATCTTACTAAGTAATGCATAAACAAATAATTCTGTCCAGAAACATCTGTCCCCGTTTTACTAACACCTACACAATTAGTGTAGTTTGGGGGTTAAATGTCAACATTCTCATAATGATATCATATCCTTTACCATTCATGCTAAGCGAGGAGAAATTAATAATATGTAAATCTAAAATTTCAGTGGTCTGAGATATGTGTGAGTTATCAGGGTTTTATTAAAAGGCCTCGTGCATTCATTTACATGTATGGAGTACCGGTACAGCATATGTACATGTATCTTAGTCGTATCACCGAGTTGGTCAGTATATGGCATGCTATGTTCATCATGGAACCTAAAATCTGATGTACTAATCGGGTCAGATATTCTTGATCTGTTTTATGTTTTTATGGCCTCATAAATGTTTGCAGTTGATAAATTGAGTCCCATTTCGTTGTATTGGTACATGTTACTGGAGCCAGATTGATAGCTAATCGTAGCAATAGGCGTCCAGTGTAGCTACGGCAACAAACACCAAGCGACGAACTGCTGTGTAGTCGGCGCCCTTTGGATTGGTCGTGGGATGGGCGTGGGTCGGGATGACACGGTGATAAGGAACAGCTTTCGTGGGTAGAACACAATGGCGTTAACGTAGTCGATGGGTTGACTGCATGGGCACGGAGGACAAAGGAGCAGAATCTGCATGCGGAGTCCTGTTGCCGTGCACAAAAACCTAGTTAGGCCTATATAGTTCAACTTTCGTTCCAATTTTCTTTCATGATGGCAGGAAGAATTGACCGTGCTCATGGTGCTTGGTACCGCATATGTTCAGTTACGTCTACCTATTGGTATTTGAATAGTTCTTCGTAACTGATTGTATATCGTCCATTATCTGTGGACAGTTATAGCTGGAGATGCGTCTGTTTACTTAGTGGAGTCACGAACAAGATCAGCTACGCGTCTAAACCATACAGGTCCAGAATGCGCAACACAGCTGGGAGAAACTGTAACTTCTAGTATCATCTGGATGCTTGCTACTTGTCGACATTGTGGTTGTTTTCTACATCACCATGGCGACGGACTACGCACAATGTGAGTAGCTACAAACCCTAATCCTCTGCACCACTGCAGAGGGAAATCAAACCGAACTAGGATTTCCTTGTCACTTTCGAACGGATGTAGTATTCACACCAATCTAAATTGGATGTAATATTTACGCCATCCAACTTGTTTGTGAAAACTTGGTTACTAACAAACAACACCATGCGTTCCGTTCAACCTTGGTGGAAGGACACCAACCAATCAAGTGAATTATAGTGGTAAATTTTGGACATCCCCTTCGAGCCTTGCTCTATGCTCCAAGTCAGGAGATTACCCACGTTGAAAAGTGACAGCAGGTTTTAATTGGATTGTGATTAAGAGTCTGCAACGCCAGTGGAATTTTTAAAACTCGATATGGAGGCAGGCACAAGGAATCACATCACAGACGCCAGAACGGTCTCGATGGCCCGTCTGCATCGTCACTCTACCACCGGCCGTCACCGGCGGCTTGCAGCCGCCGAGAGAGGCTTTATGTCGGTCAGTGCCGTGGAGTTCAATCGGTATCGCCGACGGGATCGAATAAGTTTTCCACAAGAGGAAGCTGATCTTCAAAAGAAGGCAAGTTTAGAATCTAGAATTGTGAAGCAAAAAATAAGGCAAGAATTCCATATCCGATTGTCACCATTTTTGTGTCATAAACACGCATGTTAATCAGCTTCTGCCAACTGTGTGGAGATTTTAGAGAGGACAGACGGTTAAGATACAAAAACAAATTTGAAAATTGTGATGAGAATTCTTTCAAAATGCAAATAGTTTTGGCTAGAGACAATTCCAAGTTACTTAGGCGCGTTTCTTCTAATCTAATCTTGATGAAAGCAAAAGTAAATTTTCATGGAAAACAATTGGTATAAGAATCGAGTGGAATTTGGTAAACTGCAATTACAACCGCCGGAAAATGTTTTTTTCCTCAGTCATTAATAGAAATTTGCACACTGCCCATTTCTGACTCGGCTTTAAACTTGTCGTATGTGATTGCCATGCTTATGCGTAGTTCCCAGCTTAAGTTGGCAAACATCTCTCAGACGCAGACAATTATCTATTCTAATCTCAGGTGGAAGCGGTGACTCCGTCAAGCGTGTTACTGGTACGTGCACATAGTAGTTACGATGTTACCTTCAATTTGGGATAAGTTGTTGCTTCCTATTCAATCAGGAATTTCAAAGAATTCCAAGAACGTATACGTATCAACAAGCATAGTTGACGATGTTGTTGTGAGCTTCTCCAATGTTGTTTATATCCAGCCTACCGAATATAAACGGACCAGAGTTCGAATTTGTAAACATAAATCTTAGGAAGCACATTTTGAAGTACATGTACAGTTAGTACAGTGAAGTAAATACCGAAACTTACCCGTAGAAAAGGTTTAATTTTACCTGAAATGGAAGGTGAAAAACCACGGGCGAAAACCCCGGGGGATGGGGTAAACCCCCCCCCCTTGAGGTGGGGGGCTGTTGAATCACCCCCACACCCTTTTTTGTGGTGACCAAAAATTTAGGCAGATTGTGACGAATTTTTTAGACTTCCAACGAATAAAATGCATTCGATATCACTTTCAAAAAGGGGAAAAATTAAAAAGCCATAGATACATGTATGCCATTTTGAATACATGATTACAGATGTACTTCAATATCATTAACATTGATCTCTATACAGAGTCATATGGTGTCATCCCCCCCCCCCCGCTTTTCAGATTTTTATGGTCGGGCAAGTCATCCCCCACCTTTTCCCATCCCTCCGCACTTTTCGGCAATATTTACGCCACTAGTGAAAACTGTTACTACGGTACCTAACCCTAAAAGAGCCGGGGCGGAATCTGCCCCGACATTTTTTTTTTCGATATCGCTGCAGTGCATTTTTTTTGTTAGAAGTTGAGCTCTTCAGAGTTTTTAGAGTTATTTTGACTCTTGTAAAATTGAACTTAACGTTCTCGCGCAGCTTGCATTTTCCCCAGACGGGTTAGTCAAACGTATACTTTTTCTACTGCGATGCTTATAGTGTACGCGTGCTGGCATGCATGTAGCCAGGAACTTCAAATGGCCATAACAAAACCATGTCTGGCTGAGTTCAAGCTTCACTTTTGTAATGATAAGGAGTGTCTGTACATGCATATCAAGTTTAAAAAAACGTGGCATGGGCCAGCACATCCGAGTTCTTTGGGGGTGGTGTCCGCCCCCTCCGCCTATGGGAAGGGTAAAAAAAATGGTTGTGTCAGCGCAATTTTTTTTAGTTAAAATAATTGCAGGTCCATCGTAACCAGAACAAGATGGTTGATATATTTTGTTTGGGCGTCAAAATTATTTAGACACTAATTTGACCCCCAAACTGGATAGTCACTGTACCCTTACTTCAGTTATTCAATGACGTGGCTTTTTTCTGATGTATTTTTCCTCATTACAGAGGCGATGCTTTTTGCATGGTAACTAGTTGATTTTTTTCTGACTCTATACCGGGCACGAAATGGGACAGAGGGGTACCCCCCCAACAAGTCCAATCCCTCTACACACACTAGGCTATTGTTCCCTAATACATTCTCCTAGAAGTCTGAAAAGAATTCCTGAGATACCAGTATAACAATAGCCAACACAAAGGCGGGGGTGCTTACCGGGGGTTGCTCTGTGTTTCATATGTCTGACTCCACACGCAGTGTTATACACGCGACTTGTTATACAATTAGCCTCAGTTGATAATCATCGGTGGTCTGTTCGCCATAACTGTGTGGCTGAATGCGTTGTGCCTGTTTGTCGAAGCGACGTTTTTAGAGCATTATTCTACTGCATTGTGTATATGCATATCGACGTCTGTTGACGCTTGCTTCCCGGGGGCGAAACAATTTGACGCTTGGAGAGTATTCAAACTCTGCATGAGCAAATCCTCTCAAAGGAGAGAGGCCAGGATTTGCTATTGTGGCAGCGAAGTGTTTCCTCGGGTATGCTCTTCAACAGTGGGGGATTGTCATACTTTCTGAACTCTGTAACCAAGTTTGCGGTCGTCTTAAACAGAAACTTTCGGATTACCCGAAGAGCCTCTCCTTTGGCTGAAGAGGCTGAAAACAGCTTATGATGTGGTTTGGGTGTCACAGTAGACAAGCATACACAGACGTATAAAGTTGACAAGCCAAACTTCCGTTGCCCTGGGTCATGACAAAAGCTCCTATACATGCATAAGATGTCTGATCCGCTGGGGGTACAGGTTGGGTACTTTCGAAGTTCTATCTGTCCTGAATAAGGCCACCGTTTAATCTTCTTGCGCTCAACTGGTGACGTATAGCTTATCCCCCTCAATCTTTTAACATTTTTTGTAGTATTCTGGTATAGGGAAAAATTCTCACCACTTCTTTCAAAGTTTCATTTTCTAGTTACCAGTGTAGCTTTTTTGCCTGCCCTTTTTGTGTATTTTCACTGATTCCAGCACCTATTTTGTAATGTAGAGTGTCAATTGAGATTCCAGAGAACGAAGCGCGTACTTGTATTCCCTAAGTTTCTCCTTCAGCATTTAGAAATATATACTTAAAGCTTCCTTATTGTTATCATAATGATAATAGTATATTTTTTGCACAGTTACAATGGTCTGGGAGGGTAAAATCAAAATTAATTCCAGACAGTGGAATCGTTATCCACCTCGACAAGGAACCATGGCAGCAGTGCTTGTCTGTTGCTAGGATCCATGTGTACGCTCTTGTCATGCACAAAGAATACGCTTAGAGAGTGCGTTCAGATTGCATGTAATGTTCAATCTCTAACACGTTAATGTGCCCTTTGGCTTCCTCGTTTTACGCCCGACTTCTCGTTCACCTGAAGTATCTCCCATCATTGGAATACTAACCAAACCATCATTTAATATTAACTAGGCTCGTATTGACTATTGATCTAGGATTTCAGGATTATGGCACTTCTAAAAAGGTAGGGACACAGCCCATCAGGCGTTGTATGTTAGCCGCAAATCGATCGCTTTTCGACTTAATAACAGGGCTGATTCTTCTTTTTCGTTCAACGGTAGGTTATTACTAGTCGTAATAAAATATTCACAACAAAGGTTCCATGCTTTTCGCCTCAGCCGATAAATCTGAGGCTGAGTGATTCAGTCACTCGTCCGTGGTGAGAGGGCTAAATGTATTTTTGTTACCTAGCAAGTATGAAACTTGGAAGAGACGAAATTAATGGAAATTATGTTTAGATTACAACACTTGGTAATATAAATCTAAGAAGACTTCACTGAACTCATTTCAATAATTATACTGTATCTGTATGCCCTCGTGGCCTTAGTGTCCGGGGAGTGAATACATGTACTCAAGATCATGTAATAAGAGCAATTACATGTACTATGATATATAGCTCTTTGAAAATATCCATAATACGGTTGTTGACCCAGCAAAAAAAATGACTTTGTTACGACGTTCCTGAAGGATCAAACTTTGGTTTTTCGACGTCATAGCACGTGTTCATTAGGGTTTTTTTTTTTAGATATCCAGGCTCGTTGCAACAACATTGTTCCACAACGTTACTTAGATGTTGCCTCCACCAAGAGTATCACCTAGATTCCGGCAACGTGTTTGGCAACGTGTTCTTAGTAAAATTATCATGATCTTGGACAAGCTAATGCAACTTAGCCGGTACATCCGTTAATGTTCACGACCTCGCGTAATGTTGGCCACATTACTAGAATCTACGAAAGCCAAATCATTCCAAAGACAAAAAATAAGTGGGAAACTAATTCGTTATTGCGAATTACAAATCCGTTATTACGAATTACATGTAGTAATTCCTAGTAACGAATTCGTCATTACGAATTAGTTGAGTGGCACGATTGGGCTTTCGTAAGAAACCGTGAAAAGTTGGGCTTGTAAAAATGTATCGTGACCACATCGGAGGAAAGGTCGAGCGGGGGGCGGATTCTACTCCGGCTCTGAGGGCTCTGATCGTTGACACATCTGCAATTGCATACTTACAGCGGACATCCCCTAAAGACTAACAATGAAACACGCAGTAAACCTGTAAATCTTATTTGTTTTCCTCGTCGCTTTTACTTTTATTGTTTGTTTGATGTGCCTCATAAATCAAGGTTCGCTGATTTGAATGACTGTATGGTATTGTGTAATTTAATTGCGTTATCTCGACGAACAAATCAGTTCGTTTACGCATTGAACACAATATGATCGACGGAAGTAGTAGCACCACCCGCAAAGCTCCTGTGATCTCCAAGAACTAACCCTTATTGTTAGTTGTTTTTGCCTAGCTACCTGTCAAAACAAACAGATTCCCCTCATAATAGGAAACCTTGTATGTGCATGATAAATACGCAGGGTGGGTGAACGGGTTTGACAGTTCCCTTATTAGAAAGGAAATTTCTGTTGGTTTATGCAATACCTGTGCATGCACCGAATCGCATTCAGAAACAAGGCTGTCTTACAAAATCATCTGACTTTGTAGTATACTGAACTGGCTGACGTTTTGCGTAAAATTTCATTCAAGGAGCCTTGATTTGCCCCACGGCATCCAAAATGAACATTCAATTCCATCCAATTGTTATCGTCACGGTTAGCGTGCCTGCTGTCTCATTCCTGAGAGTGAAATGTACTGCCGTATCATACAAAATATGGGGAAAAGAAATGGGCGTATAACCCAGAGGTTAAATCCCCGACTCTTTGGCCAGGGGTCTGGGTTATCGCATTACCCACCGTCACGCGATATGCCAGCATGCAATGTGATGTGTGGAATCCTCGCGTACGGTCTGCCCCGGCCTAGCCCTAGACTGGGGCCAGTCTACTAGACTAGATAAATTACCACGAATAATAGAATTTTGCCAGTAGCCAACTGACCCGAGTCAGTGTCAAGCAAATGACAGGTTTCAAATACATCTTGTCATCGGAGATGAAGGTAGCTTCTGAGTGAATTGAAAGGTGGTTATACAAAACGTTCGCGAATATGCTCCAAAAAGTGTGACTTTTTCTTTCGGCTACCTAAAGAGCAAAGTCTTTAGGCTCCTCCACCTGACATTGCAACTCATCGATGAGTTTGCTTCTCTACGCCAGGACCCTCGATGATTCGCAAGGCTGTTTGTGAGATGGAGACGTGAACCCATCTGTGTGTGGACAGAAATGGAGGCCGTGTTGAGGGGTTTGGGATGTATTGTTTGCAGAGAGACATGCTACAAAAGACAATGCTAAGTTAACATTAAATTCACTCAACTTCTCGTTAACTTCCAATAGCATAAGATGCCCTGGTTATTGCAGAGCCTGAAACTTGGTCCCAAGCCCACTTTGTCCAATTGTCCATAAAGAATGACTGTTCAGCCATCCATGACCTTGTGTGAATAAATGTTGGAAAGAGGGGATCTATGGCTGTGAGGTTTCACGATTCATTTTGGTGTAAAACTAACATAATGTCTACAAAACCCACAGCAAATTTTGCTGCGGTTTATTTGATACGCTCTGTATGTAGGGACTGGTAGCTAGCTGCGGTTTAACGTGTGTGTGCGATTAGCCCTGTCAACTTCGGTTTGGAATACGTGTGTTTATGTTCTTGACAGGCAAATCGCGATGTTTTGGCAAAAAATACGTTTCAGCGGGAAAACATAAGTACCTGCCCCTGCTAAGCCTCGGTTGATCACAGTGTGGTAATTTAGTATTTAATGATTATCATCAATGAATCGTTTTACGGCAGTTTATTGCAAATCAGTGGTCATTGTGTTAAATTGTACATAAATCAACCATTTATGGTGAAGTTATTGTCGGTAACGAAGATGAAAAAGCAAAATATTCTATCAGCTCTTGCTTGATTTGTGCTTTGAGCGGGCATACGGTTTCCTCATTTACATAAACCCGGCAGGATTCTGCCGGATTCGTTACCAGTAAGACGTCTCAAGGCTACGTAAAGAACGGGGAACCAGTCTAGAGCTAGCCCCAGCGTAGCTTCAGCTACGATTGGTAGCAGCATGGTACATAACCAGTTAACGTCGGATTTTTTTGCCCGTAAAAAGCTGCTGAGGACTTTTTTAACCCGTAAATTCTTCAACCTTGTGTTTGACCTAACCAAGCACGATGCATTATGACGCCAACTGCGGAATTGAAAAAAATTCTTAAACGAGTGTACACGTCCTCCGTGGAACAAAATAAAGAAACTTATGTATGTTTACTCGTCAAGTGTTAAAACCGGTCGGACACGACCGAAGTCATGGTATGCCCAATAACTGAGTTGTTTCTGGCTACTGCTGAACTCCTACAGAATAACCCCAATTCTTGTTTCTTCATATTTCCCTTACAAATTCCGGATTTGTGAGTTCCACATTACACGTTCTTGTTCATTGAGTTCAGCCGATTTCAAAAGTTGTGACTCTAATTTCAACAACAATTTATTATTTCCAGTTTTCATATGAATGGTAACTTTATACCACACCAAAGAGTCGAGACAGCGCAGGAAGAAAACCACTGCATCCTTTAACTCAAAGAAAGACACAATGCCTTGGGAATTTTTGACGTTTGTCAAAATGCACCACATGCACGAGTCACGGATCGACCCCTCGCCTAATTTCTTGACCACTTTCCGGACAACACTTTTCTTTTCACAATGACGATTTTCATTTTGTTTCAAAATGTTATAATTTTCTTCAACCCGTACTGTTGTCAGTTTTGCATCCAAAACATAAATACGCACCCATACGATGTTGTTTTGAAAAAAAGAAAGCAGTGATGGAATTAACACAAAGCTTGTCTAAAATGTCACATGCCGCGAGCTGTACATTAAAAGTTTGCCTGATAGCATGTCAAAAATATATTTTACCACAAATTTTACTTTCAAAATTAATAATAAAATCTCCATTACTTAAACTCTACCCTTTTGGGTTTATGTAAAATTATATTGAAACCGGAGGATTGAGGTCTGTTAGGGTTAAAGAAACAAATTAATTTAAAAGTTGTGTCCTTGCGTCAGATGCCAGTCGTAAACGAGTAAACGATCAAGTGTCGGCCCGTGACAATTATCCGCTCAGCCGTGCCTAGCAACCAAATCTCGGCACCGATTGTTGTTCATTCATGCGTCAGTTATTTTGTAGAGTCGGCTTGGTTGTGGGTAGAGCTTTTAACAACTCAATTACTAAACAGGATAGAATTGCGATGGTTCTTGTTGAGGGAACGCACGCATGTCGAAATGTCAGACTTTGATTCAGTCAATAGGCTATACATTATCAGGTTAGACTTTATACAATTTATTTTGAAATTAACAATGGCATAGTAAATAAATCAGTAGGCCAATGAAGAGTCCCAGAATACGAAGTCCAAAAAAGGAGAAAAGTTTTCTTATATTTTTACTATTTGTAGTAATACTAATAGCAACTTTGCATTGGAGTTGTGGGATGGTATACAGTGGAATTGTTTTTCATTTGATTTTTTACCTATATTTAATGCAGATGAAAACAATATAAATTATAGTCAGCAAAAATTACCGCCTCATATTGAGCTGAGTTCATGTAACTTCTACTTTTCAGATGTTCATACGCTCGAATGTAGAAGCTTTTACGATCTAGTGACTTGTAAAGTTGTAGTCCTCAAGAAGATAACTGACATCGCTAAACGTCTTTGCAAGGTTATCCAGTAACCATCATCTCTATTGTATGAAACCAAAAGTATATAACCCCCAATTCGTCGAGTTGGGACAGTACATGCGTCATATTTCGAAGCTCGTCAATCAACCGCGACCCGTGGTTTCCTTAGTTACGAGTTGTAAACACTTGACTTCAATTCTGCTGTGCGAGTCAAGGCCTCGCGGTAACCCTCGGTCTCCAATCGACCTTTGTATCGAGGCTTATACATTTTGTGCATTCCACTCGTTGGGTCTTTGTGGTCGAATGAGCGGGCTCAGTGTGTATAAATTGTTATCGGAGACTATACTTCGCGTGGCATGTACTGCACTCTTATAAAACTAACCAGTTGTTGGATAAAACACATACACGACTTCAGATTCTCATTAAGGTGACACGTTCATGACTAATGTGTAGTTTGCCTGACAGTCGTAACTATCCTCGAACAAACTAATGGAAGACCGGTTAGAGGTGTACTGCATGACCTTATAGCCAATATTCTTGCTGATGGCTGAGCGTTGTACACACCAATAACTCAACGGTAAGTTATCTGTGATCATCAGTGGCCACTCTAATTGTCTCAAATTATAATTGTGTTGAGTATTCCACAATAACAAAGTTTTAGACACGAATTCTGTTCGAGCTAATTGTGTCCTGCGATGGACTGGTTTGATGAAGATGGTAGGTATGGAGGAATCATTGGATGGGTGAAAAAGCAAAGTTCAAGTGAATCATTGGCGCCTGGAAATCTCTGTCACGTCACCATCATATAAGTGCTACCGAGGGCTCTACTTCGCTGCAGTATACGAGGGAAATTATGAATACTTGAAGAAATTTTTGAACTTGAAGGTCTCGACGGTTTTCCGTAATTTGGAAAATCGTGTTCTTCTTTATTTTATGTTGATCATGAAATTATGGGTCATCCCTTTTTATTTTTTTTCCCACAAGCCTACAAAGAGTACCCGTTTTCTGGCCTCGAAGTAGAGTGGAGAAACTGACAAGAGAAATCAAATAATAATATCTGAGTTAGTTGGGTAAGCTTTTCATATTAAAATAAACGTATTTTTCAAAAGTGTGCGTGGCAATTACCACACCTTTCTCGGCTGACGTCCGGCTTGTACTCGGCGGTAGGTTTGTGAAAATGATAAGGTCCGACTTGTTCATGTACAGGCCATTTTTTCTGTGTTTCTATGAATTCTCCTACCAAATGTATGCCTATGAGTGAAAAAATTTCCTGTTAATTTTTAATATACTGTTGGTGTACGTTGGATGACCATGACTGCATCATTGACACGGATGATAGAACCTGTGTCCTATTCAGCGCTCTGTTTTCAAATGTATCTTTAGGGTGAAATGCATTGAGATTCGGTTTTAGATTGCTAATTGAAACAAAAATGGATGTTACATTTCAACAAAGCTTGTTTTCTAACACAAAGACAACGAAATCTTATTTTGTGGTGTGAATATCCACATTCTGATGAGGGGTAAAATGTTCTTAATTTCTTCCTACATTTTCCTAGTACCAAACATAAGCAAGCAGACTTGAAAGTTAAGTTATTATTCAGTGAACTTTCATCGGTCGAAATTCATTAGTTGATAGTACTTAAAATGGGAGATTAAAACAGTACTTTTACCTCACAGCTCTGAACGCCCACACCAGATGTAGTATAATTAAATGCATACGTGTCATGCGCACCGAACTGGAAGAGTCGACCCGTGTTGAGGTGTCAATTAAACATTAGACTCCATGCAATAAGTTTTCGACAAATTTTTTTTACGTATTTGCCCTTTCCAGCGCCCTGCGCTGTGTTGATGGTTCGTGACAAGTGAAAGCATGGATTGTGAAGTCAAAGAGCCTGGGGATTTCAATCCAGTTATGAATGATGAAAAAGTGTGTGTTAGTTTGATCCAAAATGGCAACACATATTGGCTAAAAAATATGCAGGGGCGGCACCAGAATTTTTTTTTGGGGGGGAGGCAACCGTCTAGTTAAAACAATGACATAAACTGCTGAAAGAGGTTCGAGCAAGTAATTATTTTCTTTTCCTTTTCCTTTCAGGGTCCCCCATCGTGGCGCGTTTGTAAATAGGATTATTTAAACTATAAATGAAAAGTCACCGTAATCTTTTCAACAGGCCTGTCTACCAGGGACTCGATGTAGTCTACCCCACTTGCGGCTATGGAAATTCATACCCTCAAAAGAGATTTCTTTTGTTTTCTTTTGTGTTGTAAATCAAGCTAGGATGAATGTAACCTCCCATTTTGTTCCAATTAGCATCTAGAATCAAATCTTACTGCATTTCACCCTAAAGACACATTTGAAAACGGCACGTTGAATAGGACTTATGGAATTATTGAAATATTCGCTGCGACGGGATATCAATTTGACGCTGCGGCAAGATCTTCAACTCCCGCGACGAGATAGTAACTCTCCGCGGCGAGATAGTAAATGACTAACTCCCCGAGGCGAGATAGTAACTGAAAAACTTTTTGCAAGTGGCCCTTAAACGCTTCCGTACGGATGTGATAGGACGGCCGGCCAATGTAAAATGCACGAAGGTTCGGGAAGCTTGCTGCCTGACCCATACTTTTAAGGCAGTGTAAAATACTGACGATTCGAAGCGCTCGTTTACTATATGTACAAGTTTTCTAAGTTAAGAGAGCGCCACCATTGACACGAGCGCTGAATCACCGGCCAGGCTATTACTAGTATAGGTGCGCGTTCGCGCGGCGTCCTTGGCGATGTATTAAAGGCAATATGCTCAGCTGCGCTGATAAGTTGCTCTTGCAGTCTTGCCAAAGCATCGAGGGCCAGGGCCGGCCAGGGATATTTCACTAAGTGAGAAATTTGATCGTGAGCCGACAGTTGGGGGAAGTATTCTTCATCCCCGATTGTTGTGTGGAGTCTAGTTGGTCGTGACAATGAACTTGGTGATAAAACTGGGTCGGTGTAGGAATCAATAACGTTAGAGCAAGGATCAATGTTTTCCGGACTGCAGTGCTATACGGCGTTGCAGAAACCAAATCCATTTTTGCAGCTGGGCAAAGAAAAAACTACTCATGTACGAAAATCGTAGGCCAACTCTAAATTTCAGAGATCGTGTTTTTTGTTATGCTATCGCGCAAAATAAGAGGCGGATTCGAATAGATACATTAAATGGCTGCATGCTGTTGATATGTTTTGGATCCATGTGTCCTGAGAGTTTTCGTGTTTTCAGCCTTATTTTGGCTCTTGTATCTTTTGACAAAGTGTTGTTGAATTGGCCAACTTTAGGTCATTTCTTGTGTCTCTGTCCTTGGTAACAAAAATACTGAATGGAATGAGATGTATCTTTTGTAGTTAAGATAAGTGATATGTATGTATATTTCACCAATTTCCAACTGGAAAATTACATGGAAGTGGATGAAAATGTAAAATTCTTGAAAAAAGTGAATAAGACTTACCAGAAATGAGAGAGTTTGGAATTTTAAATAAATTCGTGAGCTTGTCGATTCTGTAATCATGGTAATGTTAATTATAATTTTATAAAGGTCCTGATCAGTTTCATTCTTTTCTATGTTTTGTAGGGACTGAAAAAATCCTCACTACAGCCAATGGCACATGATGTGCGGTTTGGACCCAATGGACGGCCGAAGTTCATGTCTGCTTCTTTCTCTCCTGGCCAGTTTGGAGACCATGGGCACTTGCGAGATAGTGAGAGGCGGATCAGTGCAAGCAATAGCAAAGTCATTGTGTCATACCTCAGGGTTAGTATGGATTCCAGTGACTAACAGTAAGGTGTGCATTTGCATTCTTCTAAAATCTTATTGCAAACCTAAAATCTTATTGCAAACCTACTATTAACTAAACAATCAAGACGACTGTAAATTTGTTTAATTCTGTTGTCTGCTACATGTCTGTCTTCAGATTGTTGAAACACTAGTGGTTGTTTAAATGTCAAAAAAAATGACAGCCATTTTAAATTAAAAAACTGAAAGCCTTAACCTCACTTTTTTCATCAAATCGAGACTTTAAAATTTTTTTTACTTAGTCTTGAAGACGTATATGTACATAAAAAAATTGTCTCAGCCAGTTGAGAAGTTTATGATACAAATATTGTGAATAAGTGTAAGCAGTAAACTTAAATGAGGGAATAGATACACTGTATGTGCTTGGCTGGTCTTAAATGTCCTCAAGAGAATGGATGTGACTAATGCCCGAGGGGCAGGCGAGGGCATTATCAGTGTCCATTCTCCTGAGCCGGTCTTAAGCGTTAGTTTAAGACTAACTGAGCACATATTTACCGTTCATAAGTACCGTTTGTTAGTCAGAGAGTCAAAAGAAGTCAATTTGTGACAGGTTTCTAACAAATTTGTTTAAGAATTTTACTGTCATTTTCCCAAACACCCCTCATCCATTTTATGGTATATTCCTTGTGCAAGTTATTGGGAAGAATCTCTATAATGGATTTGGCGTGCATGGCATGTTCTGCGTGCTGCATTGCACGCAGACACTGGACCAATAAGGCAAAAAAAACTCCGGTTTCTGGTCATGGGCTTGGTCCACAAGTGGTGTGGTGATGTGTTTTTTTTTCCCCTCTTTCTTTTTCTTAGAAGTGATGTACATGTACATTACTTTAGAGCACATGGCTTTGTTACTATGAGAAGTGTGAATTGACAACTTTGAATTAATAAAAAGACCATAAAATATGACAAGAGGTAATGGTTTCAGTCATCTCACTCAAAAAAGAGGCTTCAATTCTTGGCAAGATTGAGCTTGTTAAAATACAGTAGCACAACCATGGAGAATCATACATGTATGTGAATAATAAATGTTCAGCTCCAGTTTCTGGTTTTAAATGAAATTCTCATGAGCTTTCAGTATGACATTCTTTGCACATTGTATTCTGCTTTAGCCTAGAGGAAACAAGTTGCACGGCAAATAGCCTATGAAAAAAATAAATGAAAACAGTTCAGCTCTATAGAGTCAAAATGAAAATAAAATTCCCATGAGGTAATTACCGTTCACATTGTCTTCTGCTTTCACTTCCAAGAAAAAAGCTGCATTTAACATAATGGGGACAAAATTCAGCTCAGAAAATAAAATCTCCTCTCACTCAAATCTACCTTTGCTCTTGGCAAGTGATGATCAACGATGCATGAGTTGTTACATGTATGGTTGTCATAACGTAATGCATGTCCATCGCAACTCCATGCATATATGCACAGCCGCTGCCTCGCCGACACTGAAATAGACTGGCCCTTCACGGTTTGTTGCTCAAAAGCGTTTTCAGTTTGTATACTTACACAGGACGCAAGACCGCTTCGTTCATCTGGTTCACAGACGTACTTGGGCCCGGGTCCAAATCAATTGGCTATGGTCGGAAATTACACCAAGTATTAGTTTGGCAGCATCCACGGCTAGTTTCCATAGAATCATACATGATATCAAGCCGTAGCCAACTGATTCAGACACGGCCTTCCTGTAAAGATAGACGAATGACGTCATCTGATCAGAGTGCCCGACTGAAATGCGTGGAAGCCTGGGGGGATTCCTTTGCCATACATATTATTCAATCTCACCCATCAAAAATATGTTAACATTACGCGGTAGCAGAATTCCTGCCAATCAAGTAAGTTTGGCAGCTTTTGGAAATTGTTTTATGCAAAATAAAACAATTCTTTATTTTGCTGACGCGCAGGTCTACGGCAACACTCGTGAGGACCAGAAACCAGAGACTTTTTTGGGGGGCCTAAGGATGGATTAAACTGTCTCATATCAAGGTGCCAGCATAGTCTCACGCAGCGGGCATTATCAAATTGCAGGGGGCATTTTCAAATGTTGTAGACCGTCACGTTGTGTATTGTTGAATATTGAAACTGTCTAAGGTATTTATAAATAAGATCCCACATGTTGTCTGGTTTCAGGTATAAATGAGCGCGTCTCAAATTTACTAAGGCACGTTGCCTATTTGTTGTGGTGAAGGCAGTCAAAACACAAATCTTCCGAAGGTTGTGATAGAACTACAAGTGAACTGGGGTACTTGTTGAGAGATACTATGACTGCTACTTCTCCTCTTCTGAGGAATAACTTGATTAGACTAGAATAGTCAATAGGATTGAACTATCGAAAGCTCTCCCTCTCTCTCGATCTGTTTGTTATTCTTTTCTATTCAGACAAACAATCCCTGAGGCAAGGCGTATACATGTATGCAATAAGAAACAGGGTGCAGTTGCAGTAAGGAAACTTGAGAAAGGAAAATCTTAGTCATGCATCTTGGTTTGATTCTCAGAAACTATGACGATGAACGAGTTATATCTTAGAAAAATCATCCTGTTAACTTTTACACTAAGAAGCTTACATTTATACTGAACAACAATGCAACTGAAGTACTGATATGGGCTTTGAAGGTCATTTACATAACTTGTAGGCCGAAACAAAACACAATACAAACTGTGCACAGTGCAATGTGTGTTTGCATTTGTGTGTACGTGTAACATACAAGGAAATGCAATGAGTAATGCATCTAAGAACTGGCAATTAGGACTACTACTTGGAATGGCAGTTCTTAAATGTTACATAGAATTATTGTGGAGTTCTAGTTTATTAAGAATTAGGATTCATGATTAAGTTACTGTCAGAAAATGCTACATGGTAAAAAAATCTTTGAGTGAGCTGATTTTGGGTTGAAAACAGGAGGTTAAAATATTTAAAACAAGATTCAGTGTGATTAAGAAGATTGCTTTTATGCCTATGTTGTAAAAGTTAATGCATACATGTACCAAATGAGTAGGCTGGAAACAGTTAAAAGGACCATAGATGTATATGGTTTTCAGTGGGGTTTCAAACAATTCAGAAACTTTGAGGATAACAGTAGTACATGTAAGCTTTATAATACAGATCTTAAGTGAGGTTTGCCAAAGGCTGAAGGAGAGTACAGTACCGGTACATGGAGTTATTGTTGACTGTCAGAATTAATAAGAGGTCACAAGCTTCAAATTTTTTTGTTTTTTGTTTTTTTCATTTTGTGTAGAGACAGTTGCGACAACGTCTCCTCCAAGGAGCAGGATCAGATGATTTACTTGTCAGTGATGAGGAATCTATGGGTGATGATGCTACACTTCATATACCCAGCAATGTGGTAAATAATCAATAACACTAAATGATACAAGGTGTTTGCAGAAATCTGAGGCATGTTCTACGGTGTAGTACCATAATTTTCAGAATATAAGCTGTGGCTTATATGTTGATTCTCACGCTGAAAAATGTCTCTGCGGGTTACTGGGCGGCTTTTACAGCAACCTTTGAAGTATAAAATCAGTCACAAAAGCTGCTCTTGGGCCACGAGTACCACATGCTAGTGGCGCAGTCATATTTTCGTTGGTTGCCATTTACATCTGATAACTCAACTTAGAGAATAAATAACAAATTCGAGTTATCCAGATTTTGGAAACATAAACGGAATTCCCCGAGGAATGGAGTCACCAAACACATCTTTTCCTACCTCCATTCATACATGAAATGTGTACGCAATCATAACAAACTTTACTAGCTCTGCTGTGGCAACATTTCAGTGATTGTTTTCATGAACATTCAATCTCATTTTTTGCACACAAATAATCATTTTACTGAGATTTTAAACTATTGTTACCTAAAGGTTTCTTTTTACCAGTCAACAAAAATCAAATGCTCAGTGTATGTAACCTTCGTCTTTTCATTAATCATGTCTGGCATGACTTGCCACAGAATTCCGGGCATGTTTAACTTGGGTTTTCCGATGACATCACTTTCTGTGGTCACGTGGCTATTTGGAAGAGTCAGTGATTGGACTGTCCATTAAATTACAGTATACATGTAGTAATGCCTTAATTGCTGATGGTAAGCCAATATGTTCATGTTACATATATACAAGTGTTGTGCTATTTAACATGGCCTCCTTTACCTGCAGTTGATTACTTTCTTGTGATATAAGGAGACAGCAAAAACTTTTTTTTCTATGTGATGCTGTACAGACTTAACAAGGGTAGGGCTGGCAAAATGTAATTTTGCAAATTCTCTGTTTTCAACACAGAATGTTGGGAGACGCAACTTGTTTTCCAGGTACACTGATTATGGTGGACGAATAAGCCGAGGAAGCCTGATCAGTGCTGAAGGTCAAAGGTTGGAGAATATTGCAAGTGAAGTAATTGACCAGTCATCATCAAGGCAATCCAGTGCACATCCCATCCTACCTCAAGTCATTGTCGAGGGCGACAAGGCTACCGAGCTTAAAGGAAATGACCTTTGGGCTTTGGACCTTTCTAGTGGCAAAATGCCGCTGCTCAACGACACCAAATCAGCAAATGACCTACATGAAGCAACAACCTCCGGGGAAGCCACTGCTGTAAAAACTGAAGCTGCAAAGCAGTCAGCATCCAAACCTGTAGATGCTTCTCAGAAGGGTTTTAGGAGTGGTTCCCCTGCATTAAGTATCAAGTCATTGAGATCCAATGGTAGTGGCGAGAGCCATGAAAGTTGGCATGATGGTGGACAGGTGAAGTCACACTTGCCTAAGATCGAGCAAATGCCCAGTGGTCACAGCGTTAGACCTCAGTCTTCCATGTCAGTTGATGAGAACATCCGACTACCAGCAATCGGCAAGGAATCCAAAGTTACTGAAAGTATCACATCTAGAACTGATGACAATTGTGAGTTGAAAATGGATAACCCATCGAGTGGGGATGACTCTCAGGTTGCATCAGGCCGTGGTGTGGCAGAACAACCGCTATCACCCTTAGATGATACAGACAGCTGCATTCTATCTCGGAATGAAGTTAGCCCTGTTCCAAGTCAGTATCCTCTTCTGAAGAATCTTGAGCTTGCTGACTGTGGAAAGGATAAAAACATCAACTGTGTGATGAAAGGATACTTTGATCAGCAGTATCCGGTGGAAAAGAAAATCATCCGGATTTTCATCTCTTCAACTTTTTCAGGTTTGCATCATTATATGATACTTTTTTCTCAGTTCGTTCTTTATGTCTTGGCTGTGCTAATCGTTCAAAGTGGCATTCTTATAGACCTTTGTGACTCTTCTAAAGTCCTTCACTGTGAAGATACCAAATGGCATATTCAAGACATATCATGGCATATGTTGAGTAGCCTTCAGTAAAGATGATAGCAGCAAAAGTCTTTGACTAAAGTTTCTTATTTATAGTCTTGTTTACAGTTGAAGAGATATTTAAAGATTGCATTCCACCTGGATGCCAGTGTGGTGCCACCTGCCTGCCAGCATTGTGCCACCTTATGCTAGTGTTGAGCCACGTGCATGCCGGTGCATGCCCCCCTACGTGTATCGGCACGGTGCTGCCTGCCTAAACCAGTGTAGTGTTGACGCTACACTGGTAGTGTAGCCTGAACTAATTTGGTGTTTAGGCATGAGCCCTGAAAAATGAGTTGGTAAAGGTACTTCTGCTTGGTGGTGGGGAATTGTATTCCCTGCTATTCTTTTTTCAAGCAATATGCGTGCCTTACAAGGGCTTATTTAAAGTGTAGTGATCTGACCAATCACTTTGACCAAAGACTACATGTTAATGCAATAGGTAGGTAGTGAATCTGTATATATTGATCCTGCAGGATTGGAATGAAATGGTCGACAGGAGTCAGTAGTAAATTTGTGTCGTGTAAAATGTTAATTCTGCATTGTTGTACACGTGTGTTGTACAACAATGACAGTAATTATAATAACGTAAAAATGCGTGCTAATGTAGTAACCATTTTGTCTCTCTTTTAGACTTTGAGGCAGAGCGAACAACTCTGGTATCCAAAGTCTATCCTCGTCTGCGCACCTACTGCAAGGAGAGGGGCTATGAGTTCCAAGTGAGTGACCCACACTGGGGTATGAGAGACATCACTGATGACAGCCATACTTATGTGCAACACTGCCTGTCGGAACTGACAGAGTGCCAAAGGGTGTCCATGGGACCAAACTTTGTGGTCAGTACTCCATTTTCCCCCTCCCCCAAGAGAGAAAGCTTAACATGTTGTGCACGTGATACATTTTTATATGCAGAGGGCACCCTCTTTTGCCGTGCAAAGTATACATGTGTGCTTAAAAGGCTATATTAAATTGTGTTGAGGTTATGATTTGTGAGTGTTATGATAGATACACCATCTACAAGATAACTAATAGTTTGCAGTGTCATGGAGCTGACTTATGAATTATTTTCTGCAAGACTTCTAGAGGATAACTCTTACATTGGCAGTGGTACAGACTTGTCAACAAGTGTAATGTGTTTCATTGATTTTTTCCTCAGTGCTGCATGAATGGAAGCACATGATGAAATAACATTTTCATGTTTGCTTATATTTACAAATACATGTACATGTAGGTCATTTGGGAGACATTTTGTGGTAAATTTTTCAGCATTAGGGAGACATTGGCTTTTAGGGAGACATTTCAGTGTCTCCCTATTTTCAAACTATCAGGAGGCCGAATTTTACAGTCCATATTTTGAGAGATGATAGTTTAGGGCCTAAAATGAAATCATATAAAGTTTAGTTCAGATCAGATTAGGGAATATTGAATTATGGGACAGTGAAAGTTGGAAATATTTTGTGCACGTTTTTATGAGGATGTCTCCCTAATGACCCATGAGCGGTAATCATTATTTATGATGTTATTTCAACAGTAAAAACAATGATCTGCATGAAATTGAACAGAACCATGACAAAATAGGGTTCTCCAATCTGTCAAGGTGAATATTTCTAAGGCTTTCAGCATTGCCAATGCAATTTGAACTTTGCAAAGTACATTATAGTGATCAGCATTATGCTCCCCAGGAAAGTGATTCACAAATGACCTCTGGAAAAAGGGTTAATTCTGGTGTGTGAATTTTAGCCTTTTCTGTATGTATGATTCCATTTATGTCAGCAATAACACACATTACCTACATGTACAAGTAACTTGGACCAACAGATGGCATTGAACCCTGCTAGTTCTCAGATATTCAGTTTCAAAATTTCCAATTCTTTCAGTCGATACTAGGACAGAAGAGTGGCTACACCCGGGTACCAGCCTCCATATCTGTGGAGGATTTTGAGAGGTTGATAGCAGCATTACAAACAGCACGGGAGCAAACCCTTCAAACCCGACGTGCCTCGAGGATTTCTCAGTCAGACACAGTTTCCATTGGGTCAGTGGCAATTTGATTTTTTTTTTACCTGATTTGCCGGATGCTTTTTTCTCAGAACTTCCCCTAATCTACATTAATTTGAGACTGCGCGAATGCTGTGGTGCGTTATATACCAAACAAACTTGTTAATTGTAACAAAATTCTTGTGCGGGGGGAGAGGGGAGGAAGTGCGAGGAGTCAGATGGTACACAGCTGGGAGGGGGTGTCCGACTGTGGTACTATTCTGACTGGGTGGTTGGTGGCCAGTTGGTGGAATGAAGTTCCAAAGACAGTGTGTTACGTGCTCTTGGATAATTCACTGGGTTCTCAGTTGGTGGATTTCAAGGCACATCCACGCGGCGGCAGAAAGTTTCGGGAACAACATAAAAAAGAAAAAAAAAAAAGTATTCTGTACATGTGACAATTCAAATGTCTGTCTCTCAGCGTCATTACATACTGAGAGATCCCTATAAAATGATATGCTAGTTTGATCCCTAGAAGGTCATTCAGAAAGGTCTATCTAACAGGAACGAATAACCCATATGTTCAGTGTTAAACTGTTTGGTTCCACACATTACACAAACTCTTGAATTAAAAACACTTTTACCCCTGAACCTGTACAGGCCGAAATTAAAACAAAATATACCGACACAAGAGGGCGGTCTTCAAGATCATACTACTGCATTACGGTGCTGATCTCATCATGAATTTTTCTTCACCAGGGAACAAACTGAATTTCTGATAAAATGCCTACGAAGCACGTGCACTAAAGCTTACTGTGCTTCCAAATATTTGTCAAACATGATAAAACTATGTATAAACACAGGGAAAGTCTTGCCTACGGTCGGCATTACCCGGAGCACATCGTACAAGCTACATCCATCATGGTTATGTACAGCAATTAATGAAGGCGCCATGTTTGCAAAATCACTGCCCTTTTTCGTCTTTAGATTAATCACTTTTAAGGAATGTCAGCACCTCTATTTCTTTATGTTCAAACTCTACATTCATGCAAGATCAAACAAGTAATAAATTAGATTACTTTAACATTGGTACAAGTAGTTAAAATTGCATACCTGAGTTGGTAGATTACAAGGCATATCCACGGCGGCGGCGACAAGTTTCGGGAACAACCCACCGTCGCGCGATGGCGCCCCACTTACCCACCAACCGAAGGATGCCAAGCAAGGATAGGATATGTTATTAGTGTCCAATCCATTCCTGTCGCTAATTATTGTCATAAGGACTGGAGAAATAAAACAGAAGAATTCAAGAGGCTTGGGACTTTTAGCAAGAATGCTCCTTATATTAAGGATGGAGTGTATGTGGGACACTATTTCTTTCCTGCAAAGTCCAGATGTTGCATAGACATGCATGCGAGGGAGATGCTATTACCATCAGCTGACAAATCTGCTCTAGTCTGATGTTTTTGAAAAGATATCTCCTTGAAAACCATTTTTAGTTCATTTTTATTGTGACTTTATAAGTATTAATTGTTCAAGTACCAAACTCTCCGTCAAATACTGAACTGAAAAGAAGGGAACAAAGCTCAGGGACACGAACATTGGACAATTAATGTTCCAAGGTAAGATTACAAATAAAGTTGTGACTTCAGATCATCATTGTTTAATAAGTTTTTACGACAAAAGTGCTCAAAAAGTACTCGGCTAAGTACTTTTCAATTACTTTTCCTCTTACACTTAATTTTTTATAAAACTTTGGAGTCTGAAGTCTTAACCACTTCCTGCTGGGGGCATTTATGAATGTTGATTCTGCTAGGTTTGAGTATTTTTCATTTTTTTCTGTTTTCAGAATTCTTTAAAATTTTGTATCTTCATTTACTGGACTCTTACACCCACAAGAAAGACTGTCTGGTTCTACTCTAATCTAACAGACGACATCTATTGACGCTGGTGTTTTTCAGCCAGGCCTGCAGCCTTGTAAAAAGAGCCCGATGTGGTGTGCGATGTCACATAATTTTCTTTTGTTCCCAAAACTGGCATAGTGCGCTATTGACATCTTTTCAACAGGGGCCAGATTAACATGCAGCGGTACTGTGTAGCTCATTGCTGTGGTGGTGGAGTGCTCTTGTCCCGGTGGTAATCTGCTCGCACTGAATGCCCCAAACAATGGTATACTGTTTCCAAAAAAATGCTGGATTATCTCCACTATTGAGAGTGAAAAAATGTTGGTAATTCCCAGTAGACTGGACCTTTGTTCCAAATACGGTCTTTTGTTACAAGGCCCAGTTCCCTTTGTCCGATTTCGAGCATATATGTGCATATAAAGAATACGTGTTGGAAACCGGACTCCCCTGCAGCAAGTGGTTAAATTTATTTTGTTATCTTGCCTTTGTGCATTTTACATTCCCTACCCATGTTCTTGAGCTTTGTTCTGTCCTAACTTTTCAGTATTTTACAGAGAATTTGGTACTCAAAAGAACTTGACTACAACACTGGAGGTATGAATTTAGTATACAACTACTTTCACCAATTAATCTGAAAGAATAGTCAACCACTGTTCCAGTCGTAGTTCATTAAAAGACTAGTCACAAGTATCAAAGTGAGTGAATGATGACAAAAGAATGCATTTGTTACAGTTCATTTGAATACCTTGTGACTTGACTTGAAGTTAGATGACTTGTGAATGACATGTGTTGGACTTGCGGGGACTTATAATGGACTCAATTACAACACTGTTTAAAGGTTAACAGGAATCGAAAACATTTAGTTCACATGAAGTATTTCAAAATAACAATAAATACATAACCATTTCAAAAACCTCAGAAATTCATAAAATGTTTACCCCATTAATTATGACCCCAAAATGAAAAAAAAATATCCTGCATTTCCCCACCCACCAAAAAATCCCTTTTTTGCCATTTACACTCGTAGGTTGATTTGATGACGTCATTAGCAGAACGCCTACATGTACAGGTAGAAATTACAAGACACTGTCATACTCTGTATTTCTTGAACTGAGACAGCGTTTGCCTGTGGGTTAAGGTACATCAAACACAACGTGGTCTATTGCAAGCATGCGATACTGCATGTGCTGTGTGCAATCATGCAATGTATACATACACAGTACACGGTAGGCGTTCCGATGATAAGATCATAAAATCAGCCTGGGTGCGTGAACGGGCTAAGGAGATTTTTGGTGGGCAGGGAAACACAGGATCTTTTCATTCATTTTTGGGTCACTATTAATGGTGTGAACATTCAGTTTGTGATGTATTTGAAATGGTTACATATTTATTGTTATTTTGAAATACTTCACGTGCACTATATGTTTTCAATTTCTGTTAACCTTTAATTAGTATGTGGGTAATTCCAGAAATTAGGGGTCCTTTTTTTCAATGGCCCTATTTATTTTGAAAGTTCAGAACACATTTTCTAATTTCCAGAAGTGATAAATTAATGCAAGTTACCTGCCAAACAAATAGTACTAGTTTGAAAATGATTCCGGTGATATTTCCATGTCAAATAACAAAGGTCAGATGTAACAAGGACACGAAAATGTGATAGTTTTGGACCCCTAATTTCTGGAATTACCCTTAGTACTAATTTATTTGTTGCAGTGAAAGCCAAGAGAGTCATGAAAGGCGTTTGAGTACTTTGTCAACTGTGACAGAAGGCAAGTCTTCTGTTAGTGATTCAATCAAAAAGAGCCTCGGAACAACAATAGAAGAAGGTGATGAACAACCACAGCAAGCATGGCGATCCAGGAAAGTGTCAGACAACAAGAGACCCCAAGTTCAGTGAGTAAAACGCTCTTGTGTGTGACAACATTTTGATAAAAGTATTCATATACTTTGTGTTCATATGCTTGCAAATTCTTTGGAAGTGTAATTTAAACTTTCTGTGTTATTGATGAGGTGGTTTGCATTCAATATGTTTCATTCAGAGTGTTTTCAGTATTACTGGTAAGTCACAATACAGCTGTGATAACAAGGTACGGGGTCTTAAGAAGAGCCTATGTCACAGGGCATTTAAGTAACACTGACATGACTTGAGATTGGATACGTGACTGACTTGTTACTTGAAGTGGACTTGTCTACAGAACACATGTATACTGCATGCAGTCAACATGCTAATACATGTGTACATGTACGTGTGCATTTTTCTGTGGTACATGTACATGTGATTGGAATCCAGAATACACCTCATATTGCTCATATGGGCAAGTTAACAGTGCCTTCAGTTGTGCTTACACAGAAAACAATGTCACAGCATATTCCTTATGTTTAGATTCAGGCTTCATTTTGTCAAGTTCAGTGCAGATCTGTTTCCTGCTGAAAAAGTATTCTGCTCTTTTATGTTAGGCAATTCTTGGTTCTATCAGCAAAGGTTTGAAACTGTCTAACGTAAGATGAAAGTGATAGAGACATTCAGAAAAAAAGGCTTGCATGATTCAGTAAGCACCAGTAGACACCAACAGCTGGTGTGCTTGGCATGTATGCTGAATGCAACCATAGCTACAAACTATTGCAGAAGTTGTTGAGGTTGAGTGTTGTGAATAGCGTCACCCTAGATCACTTGATGCGGCATGTTATTCAGCCAGATGAGTGGAAACTTTAAATGCACAAATTCAGTTAGCCAGACATTGTTCAAATGCTTTGTTTCAAGAGTAGGTTTTGCGTGTTTGTTTTTTAGTAGTAGTATGTCACTTCATAAGTACAGTATGTCAGTGAAACCAATGGTTCAAGTTTTCATTCAGCACAGTAAGGCAAAAACTAGTCAGTCTCTGGTCAGCGCACGCATCGCTTTTGAATGAGAGCGTCAATTTTTTGTTTCATTTTTTTCTCAAAATTTTCAAAACAGACCTCTATTTCCGCACCACCTGAATGTTTGCGAGTAGACTGATTCCTGGCCACAAGTCCAAAGGGCAATTTATTCAAGGAACCAGACTAATTCTTAGGTACTGTAGCTTTTACCCGGTGATAGATCCCTTACAATTGCATAATGTTGATGTCAAACACAAAGAGTGGACCATGGGTAGGTTACAGCCAGCAGCCAGTAAGTTGCAGCCAGCTGATCAACAACAATGGCGGCATGACATCATCAGTTCTGGAACTTTGGTCTGACCAGAGACCGAGTTTTTTGGGGGGCCTAAGAGTACTTCTTTGTTGAAATATTTTTTCATCAACATTTGATTTGATTGGTCAGTCCTTTTGCCTTGTAATGAACAGAACATACACTTTGAATCATGTGTGTTTGTGTGAGCTGAATGCATGCGTGTTCAGTTTTAACAGCTCATCATTTAACATCTGGCATTTGTTTTATGACTTTGTCAATATGAGATATTTTAATAAAGTGAGGTCACATACATGTGTCTGCATGTATGTAAAAAACAAACTTTGGATACATGTTCCCAAGAGAAAGATGTTTGTACTGGAAATTATGCACAAATACCTAAATATAATCTGGAATGGAAAACGTTGAAATGAAGACATTGAATTTACATGTACAACCAAATATTCAAAACAAATTTCTTTGAGGAAAGAATTCTGTGACTCCTCATGGTACCCAACAGTACATGTACGTGGAACTTGGTACCAAAAATGTATGCACATAAACTAACAAACATTATATTACACTAACTATGCATACATGCTTGATTGTGCATTACTAACAAGTCGTGTCTCTCTTTTTTGATTTTGTCACCTGCTTGCTTTGGATAAACCCATAGCTCTACGGCTCATCTTCGAGAGAAAGGTACCCTCATGGTAAACGTGGTTAGAGCCACCGACATGGTTAAAAGACGGTAAATGATACTTTAATCAGGATTAAAATAACTAACTGGGAACAGGCTAGTTAATTGAAAAGTGACATTAACAGAGGAAGGTGAAGGAAGCTACATGCATCAAAAAGAGTGCTGACATTCTTTATGGAAAAACACAATGCAATGCTGTGGTTAAACAGAACAGCCAGGTTAACATAAAAAGTGAAGTAAATCAGTTATAATGTGATGAAATTACTTAAATGTTAACCTGGTTGAGAATCATTGTTTGGAGTGCAGAAATGTTTGCCCCAAAATATACATGTATTGTACATAGTGTCTTAAATTTGGCTCAGATATTTCCGTACAGTTTTCCATGTTAAGAAAATTAGATTGCTTGCATGCCTGTCTGTCAATCATACTCCATCTTCTTTACCCATTTATCCCTCCCCCCATCTCATGTATATGCATGCATACCTTATTGACAACTAAAGCTGGCCAACAACTCTACTACTACTCATGTGAGTATTCAGCTTTGGGGGTTTTCAAGTTGGAACATCCTCTCTGTCTTTCTAAGCTTCACGCTTTAGTTCCACAAATTTCACTCCCCTGAATTGAGACCTTTTTGCTTGATGCAGCTTTGCTTCGTGGTACTAAAAAATCAGTTGCTTCAGCCAAAGTTTGGTTACCTTTATTTCTGTCTGGGTCCAACGGTAAGCACACATGTAAATGTGAGCATGAAAATGAAGCCAAAATCAAAGGTAAGCCCAAGATTTGGAAAAAAGTCCTATGAGTGCTCAGTATTGCCCACTATTCACTTTTAATCAAGCTCTTGAAAGATTCTCATTCGCGTTTGCACTTGTTTCCTTTGCATGGTAACCTAGTGACAGCACTGGATTTAACAGTATGTTGTCTGTTGTCTTTCTTCTTCTGGGTTGGTTTTAGTTTTTTGTTTTGTAGTGTCTTTTTTGATGAGAGCAGAATCATTTTCATTGAATGAGGGCTTTTTGAAGTTATACATGCTTGCATTTAGCATTTGATTTTGCCAAATTACTTGCAACAATGAATAAAGATGTGGGTGTTACAGAGTCTTCTGTACTGAGACATATTCAGTGAAATGACACTTCATTCTTCATGAGTCATTCAAGATGATGGTACTTACACAAACAGGTCATGACCAGTGAGTTCCCCCCGCAGTGCAGAAATTCACCAAAAGTATCATGAGTCATTCCACCAGAAGTAGCAATGTATTAACAATACAAAATGGATCAAGAGGGTTGGAATACTTTATATTAAACATATTTGAATATTTTGTAACTTGATGACAGTAAATATAGGATTAGTCATGTAAACTGTGATGATCTTGGCAAACAAGTCTTGTGGTGTTGCCTTGATTGCAAAGAACATACATGTACTACATGTACTGACTGCCATCTGTTGTGTTCATACAAATTATAGGCACCTACTTGCCTTTTCCAAGCCTAAACCTCCATCACCATCTGTCCTTGCACAAATAATTTAGTGCCATCATATGTTTGATATTTTACAGTAGTTTTTCTGTATGTTTCATTGCCAGAGTTGTTCACGATCAAAATGTCTGATCCATTGTACGTTGGACATAGTCTTGGAATTCAATATTTTGCTATTTTTTCTCAATCTTACTAATTTCAGCACTTCTTGAAGTTTAAATGTCACATTAACGTGTACTCGGTATTCTTCAGTTACATGATATTATGCTGCTAATTAAATGTTCATATATTTTTTATTTTAAACTTCAGATTTGCACTTTAATACACAAGATTTAAAAAAAAAGACATGAAAATTAAGCTAAATTGCTGAAACTTCTGGAGTGATTCCGGGCATGTTCCATTTGTTGATCCAAGGAAAAATTGAATGTTCTAGGGATCCAATCCAAAGTTATGTACATGTACAGCTGTATTTGGAGTCAATGAGCTGACTGTTACCTTAAATACATGTACATGTAACTGTCTTGCAAACATAAAAACTATTTGGAAAAAAAGTTTTGAAAGGGCACTTAACTCTTTTGGGGCTCATTCCTTTCTTTTGTAATACTGAATAAGCAAAAGATATGTTTTTTATTATTTGAAAAGAAAAAAGCAGACCTTTTGTAAAAAGCGTGCACCTTCTGGTTGTGTTAATTGCCAAATTTGTTTTGGCAGAAACGTTCTTTGTGGAAATTGTACTGGAAGAGGTAAATGTGGAATTTCCCAAAGTTCCATATCTGATTAAAATTCTAATAATGAGTGATACATGTGGATGTTGCATCAAGAATATGGTATGCTGAGGGATTTTTCAAGTGCAAAAGTTTACAGCTTTTCACAACATTCCAAAGAAAAGATCAGTGTGGTGTTCTGCATGGAGTCAACATTTTCCGAACATCACTTTGCATTTTTATAAACAAGTACATGACTGCCAAATACATACGAAGGTTTTATTTATAAAGTTTGTATGCAGTCTTTTGAATAGATATAAACATCTGAAAAATATTGTTTCCACCTGAAGCACCAAATTACTTTTCACACAGTAGCAAGCTCTGAAATTGTCCTTTAGATGATCAAAGAAGATTCAGGGTTACTACATGTATAATAATAAAAATCCAATTTTCATCACCTTTTGAAGGACAAATTATGACGAATTATTCCTGTCAGAAAAGCCATTTCTGTTCTGTAACTGCCTGTTTTAGGAAATGGACTATACCTAATCTCTGTGTGCATCTTGATATTGCAGAGATGACACCATTGAGGGTGGAGGGGTATTTGATTCAGATGCTGAGCTAGACAAGTACACAGAGAAGGAGTATGACAATGACTTGGGCTTGCTCAAGAATTGGTTTCAGCTGGATGAAAACTGTGTTCCTCCTTGCTACAAACTGCAGAGTATAAGGTCAGTCCAGAGTCATTATAGGCCCAGGAATGGTGGGAAACTGAAATTATGGGGGAGGCATCAATTTACGAGGACCTAAGTTGTGGTTCACAAGCTTGTACTTTAGTTGCACATTGAATCAGCAGGTTGTGGCTTTTAGGAAGGCTGACTTTTCCAGTTTTGCAGAAATTTTATTATTGCTGGTCTAATTTTCTTGAGGGAATAAATATATGCTTGGCAGTATTAAATGTGCATTTAAGACCGACTCGGGAGAATGGCTGTGACATAATGCCTGAGCTGCAGGTGAGGGCATGGTCAACATTCATTCTCCTGAGCCGGTCTGACCAAGCACATATTTATTCCCATTTATAAATACCTTTTTGGTCAGAGAGTCTAAAAGAAGTCAATATATGACGGATTCCCAAGGATTTTGTTCTAGAATTTTACTTTTATTTTGCTGAACACCCCTGTCCATTTTATGATAGATTCCTTTTACAAGTTGTCCAATAGAATCTCCTTATATATTGGTGCGTACGTGGTGAGCCGTGTGCACACAAACTCTTGTCCAATCAGAATCAATTAAACTATCTCGCACTCAGGTGCCAGCGCGTAGGCATCATCAGTTCTCAGTGGGCATTATCAAATGTCAGTACATGGTCAAGTTGCATGTTGTTGAATAGGGAGACTGTCTGAGGTACATGTATTTCTGAATTCTGGTTTAATCACCCACTGGTTAAACTGGATAATTTTATTTTTAAAAAAGTTATTTTGGGGGTTAAAAATTTACAAAAGATTACATAACTTGAAAAGGTTGAGAGGTTTTAAAACTCTCCTTGGTCACAAACCTCACTCAGAGTAACATCCTAAGATATTATCTCTTTCCAATGCGTTAATGCCAGAATTGTTTTCTGCAACCTACAGATACTGATACAGCAAATTAATTAAAATAGTCATTTTAATCAAGATCACACATTGCAGATACAAACACATTGACATACATTGTACAGGTTATCACTGACACTTTATAAAAGGTTCCTGCATGATGAATGTAAAGAAAAGTGTTCATAGTTCACAATTTAACCTGACAGTTGTTCAAATTCTGCACAAACATTTTGGTCTATTCCAGCATGTTTGAAAGCTGTGGTACCTCCTGCACTTTGATAGCATATATGTGACTGGCTGTAGAAAAACGGGTAATAAGTTGCCAGATTCAGGTTATGAGCTTTTGATGTGACTGGATTGTGTACATCACAAGCTGCAATTTGATGTATGAATGACCCCTGTAGTGCACAGCGTTCCGGAGATATATAGACATTTGTATAGCCACATTTTCAGATTCAGTAAAAACACTTTCCAAGAAAAAGCTCATAAAGTGTAGCACTTGGAAACATAATGCTATGCAGGATTTCCTACTGAATGATCCAGTTTTCATCTTTATTCATCAGTATCCATGTTTTTAGTCACAAATTCTGAAAATATAAAGGTTATAGAAGCTATTAAAGGAAAAAACAAAAAAATAGGCCATAACATGTTTTGGCATTGTGCGACTTATTACCCTTTTTGCAGAGCGGGTCACATATAGTTTAGCTCTATGAAAATAAACTCATGTAGTCCAGGTGCTTTTCAGCTGATTTAAACTCTGCCATCAAATCTTTCAACCCGGACAGCTCAATGTTCAAAGATATTCAGAGCAATGACAAGCAGAAGAGACAGCGAGCCAAAAACCAATGGATCTTGGTTCAGCGACGTCTCCAGCGATTACTGCATCGCTACCTGAAGACTGACAAGCAGCGCAGGGAGTACTTCCTGACAGGTCTTGAATGTGCTGTTTTTACAACCAAAAGCACCATACTTGTAAAAGGGCATATTAAATTCAAACATTGGTCTTTTTGAACAAGTGTGCTTTCCATGTTCTGTTTTGTGTGTGCAAGTTTGATCAAGAACTATGCCAGAAACCTTTGATTGAACCTACAATGCTGGTTTTGTATTGGTTTGAGACCAGCCTGCTGATGAAGGCATATGTTGTCATAATACCTTAGGTGTAAATATTGCAATGCAACACTGGAACCATGAAGTTTCATGCTGACAGTTGACTGTCCTAGACAGAAACTTTAGAAACATTAGCCTGGTGGAGTGGTACATTACATATTAACTGCAGGAGACAATTGTTCAGTGTCAAACTTTCTCTATGGGGTTGTCAAATTTAATGGGTTTGTTCCTGAACCTTTTATAAAGATACCCGTGGGTCATGAGTGGGCCGTACAGAAGACTAGTTGCCAAAGGAACTCACTGACCAAAAAAATGGTATTCTTAGCTCCCATTAAGTTAATCTTGTTCTGGTCTTTTGTCAGTGTGACCTCCGTAGGTTATAGATTTGGGACTTTTCATTTGCTCTTTTAAAAAGATTGTAGATGTCTTGGCTTGAGAAGGTATAAATTTAGCCCAACTTAAATCTTAAAGTGACAAACATTTTTATCCATTTTTTTTTATAATGGCATATAGTTACCGAAAAAGAAGTAGATTCGGGTATCCTGAGTACAGATGCAGAGGTTCATGGCAGAGTGTTGTCATTCAAGAGGTTCATCACTGACCTCCAAGCTCATCTACAAGACTACAATGCCAGGGACTACATTGACCTTCACCCCTTAAGGCCAGAGGTTGATGCCATTGCTCAGGAGAGAGTGGATGATCTGAAAGAAGTCAGAATTCCAGAAAAGGTATAATTGTAGAAGGAGTTTGTGTAGAGAACTACAAATTAAGTACCCATCATTTTAAGACTTTAAGCAAAGTGCCTTTACAAACTCTGTAACTGTACCTATTTTACACATCCCTGATTTAAAGAATGGGGCCTTTTTCTAATAACATGTAATGTTCTCCTTGGCCTTAGATGATAGCAGGGTGGCAGACATAATGTGAGTGCAAAAGCACTCACATTTTTTACTGAGTAAAGCTCGGAGGGGGTTACGGGGCTGAATAAACAAATCATCAGTTTGACCATTAAAAAAAAGAACTGAGTTATAACTTAGTTACATTTTTTATGTTTATTTACTACCTTACATTAGATAAGGTCAACTGAATACTTGAGAGTCTATGGGTTAACTACCAGTGCTCTTTATTAGAAATTCCTTTTAGTCTTCTTGACCCAGTTGCTGTCACAGCCTGTCAACTCTGCGATGGGTACCTTGGATAAGGTATCTTCCAAGGAAAAAGAAATCCTCAAGTGTTAAGGGAACATTGTGATATACTGCTCCTCTGTTTTGACTCATAGTTGAAGTACACTGAAATCCATGAATTCTCCACTGACTGGCACAAGGACGGCATCAATCCAGCCATCAACCGCTCCCATGCACACTACCTCGACAAATTTGGAAATGAATTCTACGATGCAATGAAGGTTATGATAGATGGTGCTGCCAGTGTTCAGGCTGGGTCCAGTGTAGTGCCTGAAGACAATGCTTTCTACTGGCGAGTTGTACCACATGTGAATTTTGTTCAAGAGTGGTAAGACTGAAGATTTAATATCCAGCAAAACCCTTTGTAAAATTGCGTAAAAACCTCTTTTTGAAACACCAGACATTGTCTTGATCAATACAGCAAATGGCCTCATTAAAGATATGAATTTCTTTCAAATGTTTATTTTGTGTGTCAGTGTCAAGTCTTTCCATGGATGCAGTGACATTTTGACAAGCGTCAAGTGCTACATCAGGAGCAACTCACAACATCCTCTTGTCATCTATGGCAAGGCAGGCAGTGGAAAAACATCTCTGGTTGCTAAAGCAACAGAATTAGTCAGAAGTTGGCTGAAAAGGTATTAGTGGATCAAGTACCAAGAGAATTACTTGCTAACTAAACCACTGTGCTGTGATCTTGTAAAATGTTTTCTTTTGAACAACCTGTCAAAAAACTGTTTCATTGTATAGTGAAATGTCCCCATGATAGGGTCCACAGAAAGAGGTTGTTGCAGAATTCTTCTGCTGTGACAATTTTTGGCAGCTGATGTTCAGAATCCCTGTCGATTCAAACATAGCAGCAGGTCTCATGAATGTGTCTGCTGTGGATAATTAAATTTTCATTTACTTTGGAATCATTGTCATCTTGAAATGTATTCTTTTATCAGAGTAAATTTTGAGTTTTTTTAATGGAGCATGTTTTGACAACTTTTGTGACCTGGAAGAATTCAGACAAAGGTTTGTAAAAGTGTACACAAAATTCATTACCTAGCGAGAATGCTTGGTATTGACAAATATTCAGTACACAGTATTGACATTCCTCAATAGTGATGAGAAATTTCGGCGAACAGCTTGTATCTTTTTGTGCTTTGTCTAGTGAGGATGCAGCTGTTATTGTTCGCTTTATTGGACTGACAGCTGAGTCACAGCACATCCGGAGACTTCTTGCAGGTATCTGCACACAGATCTGCCATATTTACTGCCAGGATACCTCATCAGTACCAGAGGTAAAGCCAAGTTTGTGCTTGGATTATGAATGGCACTTTAAAGCTGAACAAGCATAGCAATGCATGCCTCATATCACTCTGCGAAGCAGTGTTCTTGCTAAGCAATTGTGTGACACTGGGCCCTGATGCATTTTATGTAGGTGTGGACTAACAATGCCCTCGGAATCTGCCCGTCAGACACAGGGAATGCATGGTTGTCACAGTTCAGAGTAGGACAAACAATGCCCTCGGAATCTGCCCGTCAGACACAGGGAACGCACAGTTGTCACAGTTCAGAGTAGGACAAACAATGCCCTCGGAATCTGCCCGTCAGACACAGGGAACGCACAGTTGTCACTGTTCAAAGTAGGACAAACAATGCCCTCGGAATCTGCCCGTCAGACACAGGGAACGCACAGTTGTCACAGTTCAGAGTAGGACAAACAATGCCCTCGGAATCTGCCCGTCAGACACAGGGAACGCACAGTTGTCACAGTTCAGAGTAGGACAAACAATGCCCTCGGAATCTGCCCGTCAGACACAGGGAATGCACAATTGTTACAGTTCAGAGTAGGACAAACAATGCCCTCGGAATCTGCCCGTCAGACACAGGGAACGCACAGTTGTCACAGTTCAGAGTAGCACTGGACAAAGCCATAGTAATATTGCCATGAAAATGCTATTCATCTCCCAAATCCCAAAAGAATTGCCTGTCAAAATATCGAGATGTGTTCTAAATGAACTGTTTTTCAATTCATTTTGGGGAAAAAGTACATGTACTTGCAATACTTTGGTATGTTTTTCCCACAACTTCTGATTTCTGTTGATAGAGATACAGTTAGATCTCAGTTGTTACTGTAAACTAGAGTCCCCAAATGCGGTGCACCTCATTTCCCTTGACTTTCCTCACACATTGCCACTAAAAACCTTTTCGTTGAAAAAGCTTTTACCATCAAGATGATTACTATTTTTCGTGTGGCCTGGCCATCTTTGAGAACCTTAAATATTCAAGTCAATCATTACAAAAATGGTCTCGTATGCTGGATGTGTAGAAGTGTTTCATGTCAATTAAGAAGCATGACTTTCCACTTGGGTAGAGGTGCCAATGCTATGGATATATACATATATACATGGCTCCTGGATTTTAGGTAATTAAAAAAATCATCAGAATAATCAGCTCTATATAACAAACTGTGTGGGTTAAAAAGCAAATCATCTGTACCGCTAATAGTTGGTAAGGCACAATTTTGAAAAATGTTGGAATGATTTGGGATGTTGAGATCATTGGGAATATCTGCAGGGAAATGGAGAAGTAGATCAACACTATTTAAATTTCATGTAACCTCACAATTTGATCTTATTTTATACTACATATATATGTTTTGACAGTTTTTTGGCTGTATTGGCAAAAACCATGTGAAAATCATCGTTGAATAAAACCTGTATCACCAGCACTAGTGCAGAACAGTTATTTGGGAAGCTTTATGTCGCTTGTTCTAGTCAGTCCTACCGTTATCAGCTTTTGATCAGACCATAGAGGAAGGACATAGAAGGAGTTGCAACTCAGGCACTTCAAAGTGTTCAATGATGGTTGCCGCCAAGTCAGACAAATGATAGAAAACATTCCAAAAATGTCTGCTTACTGCCTGCATCATAGCCGGACAAGCGGGGCCAGTAATACCCAGCAATACTTGTAGTCTTTTGGCCTGCGATTAAATACAAATTATTGCTTTGATCAGGAAATAGAGAAAAATACCTGATATTAGACCTAGTTTTGTCATCGTAAATAAACTTTTAAAATTTTGATACACTGTTCCGTTATCCATGCAGAGTTTGTAATTTTATTCTCCTCCGTTCAATACATCAGTGTTCAAATTTAGCTAAGACTGGCCAACAAAATGTTCACTACCACTGGAAAGCTTAGTTCATTAGAAACAAAATGCACTATTTCATCACAGGGAGTGATCGTAAAATCTCATAAAATACGCTTTTGTACAAATGCCATAATAAAAATGATCCAAACAAAACACAAAATCTTGTGAACAACCGTGCTATTTATTCCCAAAGTAATTCCAGAAGAAAGAGCTCATTAAGGGCAATGACTGCATATAGATTTAGGGCACACAGTATAATGCAAGCAACTGCGCAAGCATTAAATTTGATGTTGTCATGATATCATACCAAGTACAAAGCATGAATATTCAATTTTCTGTACCTCAGTACAAGAAGTTTTAAGGATGCAGATTACCATCAACAAATTGCGTCGGTGATCATAGGGTGCAAAGGGGTTTCGTGGTTGTGAACATATGGTACATAGCAAACGTTTGCTGTGCTCTGGCTATGGACGTACCAGGTGTGCCAAAAAGGGGTAATTGGCCAGATGTTAAAGCCCGGGCAGTTCAACTCCTTCTGTGTCCTTCCTCTATGATCAGACACATGCCAAGGTCATATGAGAACACACTCGCATGTGGGCAGACTGCCATTATGTAAGATTTTGAATCACAGGGCTATCAACTATTCTTTCGAAGGATTACTTTGGCCTAATGAATGACCTGGAACATCGTCTGCATTCAGCCACTGCTGAGAAACCCCTTGTCCTATTCATTGATGCTTTGGACCAGCTTTCTGATGAGAATAATGCTCGTAACCTCAGCTGGCTTCCAAAGTTCCTGCCGGAGCATGTACATCTGGTGGTTACCACGCTAACCCACGAGGAGGAACAGCATGAATGCTTCAAAGTGGTCAAGGTGAGAATGGCTATTCTTTAAATGGAAAAACCGCAGGTCAATTGGTAATTATCTTTGGGATTGTGGAGCCCTGTCACTGCCACTGAAAGTGAACATTCTGCTGATTTAATGCACAAGTGTTTGGTTTGGTAGCTCCGGGGAGTTCTGTATGGTCTAGTGATGTGCTTTGGAGTGTTCTCTTTGTCTCTTCAATTGGAAGTAGAGATGAGGGGGTATTAAGGAGCACATGGGTTTAACTGCAACATTGACATGTATGTATCTAACCCCAAAAGATTTGCCTATATGCCACTAAAGCACCTGTATCAACCTGAAGATTTAGGAAAGAGCTGTGACACACAGCATATTGTAAAACTCTTAGTCCATGCCTGCAACCTACACAGATTACCAATACATATGCATTATTTCCTAGTACATTACTTCCATTCGCTAACTTCTTGATCACCAGTAGTGCGCCCTCACTCGTTCAACTCCTGCAGAGGCAGCCACCATGTTCTTCCTCTTTTTCTAAGTGCCATTACTATTGGACGTGTTTTGATCCTTAGCTACATAGCATTTCGGTGTCATTTCTTGATCACCTTGTTTGTTTTTTCTTCTTCTTTTGAATGGTAAGACTGTTACTTTTTCCCTTGTAAAGATATGTTTGTCGTCCTTTTTTTCTCAGTCTTGCGCAGGTGGCAGATTGACCCTTATATTGACCATCATTTTCTAGGTTTTCGCCTGGAGGCGCTGTTTGCTTTCTATGTGTTCTTGTCGATTTCAGAATAAAATTGAATACGTTTGTCTCTTTATTCTGCTTATTTCTGTTTCTTATCTGTATATACTGTAACGTGTGGAAAGATCAATAAAAAAACCCCAAAAATTGTGGTCCAAGTCCAACGAGGGGGACTTGACTGACCACTGGTCCTGAGGGTGATGCGGTGCTACTTGGCTCGACAGTAAAATACACCCACGACGGATAGATGTCATACCCGTGCAGGTACAGTTCAGGGCAATGGAGCAGTAGCCTTGAATGCCAGCACAATGATTCGAAGCTTGGGAAGAACAGCAATGCCCAGTGGATCCATTAACCCTAACACTCCTCAATCCTTCACCTGTTGGAGGACTGAGGAGTGTTAGGGTTAAGGTAGCTCGACTTGGACGTCGGTAATAGCTGGCTCATTGTTGCTGTCAGCGTCTTGCCTGCCTGTGATGGTATGGTCAACAGAGAACTTGGCATGGGAGTATCTACCTAAAATATAGTGTCCTAGCACATTCCCTGTTCACTCATACAAAGAGTCTTATAACAGAAACATTTTACAGGGCTTGGCCTAGAAAGATTAATAGGATGGCAGCCCAGGAGGATTAAGGTTCAGGCTCCAGAGGGTCAAGCTAATAATCCCCACCGGCTGGGCTGACCTAGAAATTCTGGAATTCAAATCCTGACTGTAACAATACCTTCTATTTTGCTTCACCCCATTGTGGCATCTGTCATTTATATTTTTGTTGGTTATCTAATCAGAATATCTTTGAGAGCAGTTTCTCATTATTTTACTTGTCAAATTTTGTTTTGTATTTCACTGAAACTTTTGGCATTCCCTATTCTTTCAGGTTTGCTTCTCCCTTTCTGTGTGTTAGATTCAAGTTCTAGAGGGAGCTATTGAGTTTGCTCTTCACCCCACTTGGAGTAGTAACACCCGTTGTGGGTCTGGGATCGCTTGGTTAGTAAGGACAGTGGTGCGGTGGTTTTGGTCCTGGCGAACCTAGGGAATAGGACAGTGCGTAGGTTTACTATTCCCTCCATCTTGGTCGTTGGGGGGTACGACCATGCGATACCCTCATTTGCTCCAGTACTGTACTGCTGCAGCATGCGAGTTCGCTTATTGAGTACCCTCGTGACTCACAGCAGTCTTGTGGCTGGTCCCCTTGCACGGGGTGATACATCCGATCGTTCAGCTGCACGCCCACGGGCCTTCTTTGAGCATCTTTGGCCCGTCCACGCACCCCCTATTGGCCTTTTGGGGCGTGGCGGAGTCTGCCCAGGGGAGCACTATTAGGTGACTCATAGTCGTGTAACAGCATTTCTGCTGGCACAGCTCGGCTTACCGTCCAGTCAGGTAATGCCGATCAGGTAATCTTATCGTCATTAGATGCTCCCTGCGGGCCATCTTCAAGCATCCAGCAACCACCGGCCCATCTATGTCCCTCTACTGGCCTCTGGGGCATAAGGGACTTCACCAAATGGGTGGCACAGGTGACTCACCTTGGCTTGCCGTTCGGTCCGGCAATGCCAAGGGAACTTTTCACCCTCCGGGGCCATCTCAACCCACAATGGATGACAGTTATACTGTGAGTTTTGCTTCTGGTCCTGACCTTTCTTCGTTTATTTCTGGCTCAGGTTAGTCTCTGAATGAGGATGAATCCTTTTCGGTGATTTTTTTTTGCTGTCAGAGTCTCGCTTAGATCTTCTACATCGAGAAATGATCCAAGTCCTGGGGCTGCCTACCCTGTCACCTCCTGACAACGAGGGCGTCCCTTGTGCAAGTGTTGTTTACCTGGTGAGACCTCATCTTCCCCTCCCCTTCATGGGAAGTTGAGCGTTTAAATGAGACTCAAAGAGGTCTACGTGGGGCCTGTCAGTTGCTCGGAGGAGGGCACAGACCACCTCTGGCTGAAGAGTCCACTCTGTCAGGCGAACCCTGTCCTAAGAGAGATTGAGAATTTAGGGAGTGGAAGTAATGGTCTAGGAAATAATACACATGTATTGGTAATCTTGTAGGTATGCAGTAGTAGACTCCTCCCACTCTAGGTGGGGGGGAGAGTCTCGTCTATATTTCATTTGTGTAAACCATTCTCTTGCATCTTTACAGAACATCAAACACTTTAAAAGAGGTTTAATATTTCTGTTTGTTTCAGCGAGCTTTGCCTGGGGATAGTCTTATTTCTATGCCAAGTCTCAACCCCAGTGATGTGGCTTTTATCATTAGCCACAACCTAGCTGCCAGGAATCGGAGGGTCACTACCGAGCAGCATGGAGTGGTCATGAAGGCATGTGAAGATAATGCCATCCCTCTCTACGTGTCCCTGGCAACTGAAGAAGCTGCCAGGTGGTCCAGTCACATGACTGGGAGGGCACTGTTCATGCCAGTTAATCTGAAGAAGTTCGTGAACCGTGAGTATTCAAGTCTCAAATTCTTTAGTGTGACATGAGTGAAAAATATTCATGCATTAGCTTTCAAATTTTGAGCTTTCTCCAAGAATGTTCCACACACCTCATAAATATTGTTACCTCTGGACGGTTGACATTTACTGTTAACATACTGCTGCATGGGATTTAAACCAACCAGCTCTCTCAAACATACTGAGTTAATTGATAAGACAGCAGGAGACTGTTTTGCAATCCTGCCTGAGTAATTAGCTTGCTAAGGATGAAGTGCTTACAGTGCTTTAAAAATTACATTAATAATGGGATAAATATGTGCTTAGCCGGTCTTAAACATGTGTTTAAGTCTAGCTTGGGAGAATAGACAGCTCGGGCATTATCAGCATTCCTTCTCTCGGAAAAAAAGTTCAAGACTGGCCAAGCTTGTATTTATTCCCATTCATAAATACCTTTTTATTCAGAGAGTTGAAAGAAGTCACCATGTGATGGATTTCCAATGATTTTGTTCTAAACTGTTGCTTCATTTTCCCAAGCCCCCCGTCCATATATACCATTTTATAGTATATTCCTTTTGAAAGTTGTCCAATAGAATCCCCATCAATGAACTTGGCGCACACAGACTCCTGACCAATCAGGCCCGATTTAACTGTTTCGTAACCATGTGCCAGCACATAATTAATTCAGCGGGCATATCACTTTCCAGCGGGCATTATCAAATGTTAATACACGGTCACGTGATGTGTTTCAACCAGTAGGAATAGAAAAACTGTCCCAGGTATTTATGAATGAAGGATAAAGTCCAATAGTAGACCATAACTATGGTTTGGGGGCAATTTATCATCACCATTTTCCCTGTTTGTTGTTGTAGTAATGGACTTAAACTTACTTTACTTGTAATTAAACTACATCTTTGATTTTTGAAATTGAATTAATTATGCTCTGAATGAAGTCACAAGTAGAATTTTTAAAACTTAATCCTCATTTTGATAGAATCTTTGGTGAAACTGTGCATGTAATTTCTTACTAGACATTCTGATCCACATGGAGTCTTCCTTTGGTGAGCCTCTGGTCCGTCGCACCCTGGGATACATTACTGCTGCTCCAAGTGGACTGTCCTGGTCAGAATTGGAAGACCTTCTGTCATTGGATGACGCTGTAATGAATGATGTGGTGGCGTATCATAATCCATTGCTACGGCGCCTACCACCTGCATTGTGGTGTCGGCTTAGGGCAGAGTTGGAGAAGTACTTGCTTGTGGAAAGGGTGGATGGGTGTTGGACCTACAGGTGGCAGCACAGAGAGTTCCATGAATGTGCTACAGAGAGGTTTGGACCTTACTGCATAAGTTTCTCATACTACCATTTATATCCACTCAAATCGAACATGTCTTTTCATTTCTTTAAAGGTGTCATGATGACTGCACAGCTCAGCTGCTAGTATTAAACAAGGCTTGCTTTTCCCATTTCTTAATGTATTACAAGAAATTGTAATTGGTTTTCTGCACAGCTCTAGATATTGGCAGATTCAAGAAGGTTGCTTTCTTTAGGGCTACAAAATGCATGATGGACAACTTTTTATGAAAATCAAAGGTCAAGCCATTTATTTACATCCAGATAACCATAACATGGAACCAAGTTGGTCTACTTTAAATAAATATTACAAGATGCTTTTTGTTGTTGGGGATATGTTAAATTATAAGAACAGGTTTTGATCTTTGGATGTAAATATAAAACACTGAATACTCAGTGTTTGTTCGAGAGCTTGTGAAAAAGCTTACTGGGGTGGGACTCAAACCCCCAACCTCCTGCTTATAGTGCAGATAAATTACCTCTGAGCTCTCGGGTTAGTTGACCTAACTAGGTCAGATGTAGCAATGGGTACTGCAGATTATTACAAGAGGGCAAAACCTGTTATTTAGGGCAAAACCCCAATTCAAAATTTGAATAAATATTTGGTTTAACAAAGAAATTGAAAGGGGCTGGATTTGAAAATGTACTTCATGTCGAACATTGTACAGGTGCTCCATCCAACTGATTAACAAGCCTTTGAAAGTCCCCAGTCTTGGAGAGACCTAACAAAGAAGCTACTGTCCATTTTAAGGACAATTACATAAATAAAAGTATGTGTATTAGACACCCTCAGAGACCCTGACATCAGTGTCAGGGAAAAACCCATTCTTAAAATCATGTCTGTGAGCTACAGCATGTGTTTATCATTTTCTCCTCCTTGCTGTATATTCAAGTAATCATTGGTTAACCAATTAGTTTTAAATGATTATTTGATGGCAGGTATCTGAAGCAGAAAGACAAGGCCCCTTCCTACCACTTAGCCATTAGTGAGTATTTCATGGGTAAATGGGCAATGGTGAAGAAACCTTACCCAGGCAATGATGGTGGGGCTGATCGCTTAGTTGATCCTATGCCACTAGTCTGGACTCATTTCTTCCCAGATGGTAAGTTCTGAGTTTGCATCTTTATGATTCCTGATCGTTTTCTGAATGCTGTCTGGTGTTAACGTGAAGAATTCCTCACAAGTGTGCTTGTTACTGTCACAGAATTCTGTCTCGTGCCTGAGTTGGGCTCTAGTACAACCAACCTTGCACATAACTACTGCTTGATTCAAATACCAAACATAAAAGGGCTTGCAATGAGCATGCCATAGTACTTCCATACATAATTACAATCAATTAATCTTCTCCAAGCCTATTCATGAGTAGGGCCCTGTTGAGTGCCCGGATACGTGCAACCTGACTGCTGATTATGGGTACCTTGTTCCTGTGCTTGAATAAAATGGTGGATATGATAATATGAAACAAATGCCAAAAGCAGAATAAGATTTTCAAAAAGTTACCATATTTTTATGTTTGCACGAAACAGACTCCACCAGTAACCTGTGGCATTCGCATCCACTTGAAGCAGATTAAACATGATAACATAGTATAGCATGATAAACATAGATTGGCTTGTTAACTACCTTGCATGTACATGTCGGTGTCCACCTGGCCAGTGAGACAAAATTTCCATCAGTCTTCATTCTAACAGATATTTGTGATGTGTTATTCAAATTTGCCAAAAAAGTTGGAGATGTGGCAAAATTCCACCACGACAAATACATGCTACGACATAAGACAAGGCAATGGTACCAAAGTTGCATGTGTTCAGGTGATTGGATGAGCTTAGCACAGTCGTAGAAGCTTGCAAGATCAGTAATTTCCGGACTTTCCTTCCAGTACGAGTTGAACCACAATAAACATCAAATTCAAAGTAACAGTAGGCATTGTGCAAGCCACTTGATGATATCATTGGCTTAATACAGAACGGAAGGTGTGGCTACGCCAGACGTTACAATGGCACAGTCATGCACTCACATTCCATGTTCACAGTTGATTTCAGTGAATTCATACCACACACTTGTCATATGTAATGAAACTTTGTGGCCGCCTTGCATGTATGTATAGATGCGATATGTCTATGTCTACAGTATACGTACATGTACACACATATGTACTTGTACAAAGAGTGATGTAAGACTTCGGTGCAATCTGAGTGCACTTTACTCGCTTTTCGTTTTGTGTGTGTTGCACTTTAGCTCCCAGTGGATACATTCTATGCACCATCAATACCATGTCACAAATGCCAAACATCTGAGCCAACCAGCTTGGTTTGGTTTGGAATTTGATGATTTTTTGTTTGGTTCAGCTTCAGCACTAATGTAGACTAATCTAATTGCCTCAGTCAGAAGATATCACTGATGTGGTGCAGTCCTTATCAGCATCATTATGTCACTCTGACATTTGATGTACCTGTGCATTTTCGCAAACAGTTTCTTTAAAGGAGCATAGAAGGCGTACTCATGACCGGTTCACAAATATAGAATGATCCAGCACTCTGCTTTTGGTAGCCAGGGTCCAGTGCCATAGGGCTGCTGCTAAGCAGAGTGTAGGAAATGTATGCTGAATCAATATGTAAATTACTGCTTGTGAGTGGTGCTCTGCCAGTGTTTGCTTTACACATAAATTCTCTAAGAAATATTTTATGCTGAACAGCTCCATAAAGTTGGACCCTGGCTCTTCCAAATGTGAAACCTTCACAGTGACAACCACTTTCTTTTGTTCATAGGTATGCACAGGCAGGTGTATAACCTACGCAAGCTGAATGAGCTCCCTTACCACCTTCTCCATGCCTCCCAGATGGATAAGCTCAAGACAGAGGTCCTTGTCAACTATGAGTGGACACTGACCAAGCTGAAGGCCACTGGGCTGCGGTCAGTCCTGGATGACCTTCAAAGTGCCCTTATTTTCCAGCCTAATGACGCTGAGCTGCGGCTGATGAGTGAGACATTGCAGCTGTCAGTTGGGGCACTGCAGAAGAGTATTGATCAGCTGGGTGCACAGCTGATTGGCCGGCTTTACAACCTGATCAAGGCTGACAAGCCTGCATCGGTTGGGGACCCCAAGAAATACCCCACGGTAGCTGTCATGCTGGCTGGGCTGAATCGTAGCTCTGTCCCACTCCTTCTGCCATCAACCACATGCCTTGCACAGCCTGGTGGAGTGCTATTTGATCTGTTAGCAGGACACACAGATGTCATCACAGCAGTCACAGTATCATCAGATAGTAACATTGCAGGGACAGCATCTAAGGATGGTTCAGTCAAGCTGTGGGACCTCAAGAGCAGGAAGGTTGTGAAAACTGTACCCAATGTTGGAACAGAGGTATTGCAATGATCTGTTACTGGGATTGAGAAAAGATACTATCTCCAAATACTTTGAAAGGGAGTGCACAGTGCATGTCAATAAAGTAACTATGGAAGGCCAGTGGATAAATAGTTTTGGTTTTGTTTTGGGCATAGTGACATCACTAGTCAAACAGCTGTAACAACAGGATATCTCCTGGGAATATCCTCTTCCCAGTGAAAGTTTGCAAATGTGGTAATTTGATGTGCATCCACAGCACAGATAAACTAATAACTTTGACATAGCTACAAAATAAGTCATGGGCAGTATGATAATATTTTGTCCACATCACACAGTAGACACCTGCCATAAAATGGCTGTTACAGACTGCATCAAATCTGTCTGACTTTATCACCTGTCAAAAATGAACAATCTGAAATATCATGAATTTGGAAAAGGCAAGGAATGTATATTCTACAGAATGATTTATTATTACCCCTGCAGGTTGCCACCATTCGCTTTGCTCTTAAGAACCATGTTCTGGTCTCTGTTACCCACAACACTATCCATGTCTGGGACCTGGACACGTGCACATGCATTAAAACTCTGGATGACGACATCGACCCACCTAGCATAACCATCGCAGGTGATGACCAACAGTACCTGTGTGCTTTCTTCAGTGGCACTAATGCCATGCGGACCTGGGAACTAGGGGATGGAGACTGTAACCTGGTTTGTAGGCGGGAGATCTCTGGGCAGGGAATCCACAAGGATGGGTCAGTGTGTGTCTCTATTACCTCATCAGGAGAAAAGGTCCTGTATGCCTTCAGGAGTGACAACAAGGCTTATGTTGTGAATGCCAAATTAGGACAGAGGGTATGTTATCTTCAGAAGGATTTTGTTAGAAGTTCTCTTCAAACCAGATGAATGTCAAATACTTTTCTGATATTGGTACCTTTTTGCCCTTCTTTGACTTGGGCAAGAACTCCTTCCCTTCTTTTGTGTTTTCATCATTGTACCTTTCCCAACTGCAGGTTGATTAGCAATAACCAAATGACAGGGCAAAAACATACAGATTATTAATACACTGTGTGTTTGGGTGCATGTACACTGTACACGCAGAAAATGGTGCTAAATGACACATGAATATCAGTTTTAAAATGTGCCAGTTTTAAACATTTCGCCTAACTATCTGTTGGCTGTTCATATGAAATGACACTGTACATGTATATTTGAAAATCGAAGAAAAGTGTGTTTTCAGTTTATCCCCGCCCATACTTTTCTTTGTTTTGTTTTGTTCAGGCCTTGAGGATGTGCACATTTCCTGAAAAATATCAAAGTTTGCGATAATTTTTGTTTCCAGCAACTAGAATTTTGATACAAAAGTCATGTGATACAAAAGTAGATTTAGAAGTATTTTTTGAATAATTAAGGTTGAAATGAAAGTCCTCTGAATAGACATGGTGAGATGTCTCCTGAATTTCAGGGGACTGTTAATGCGTATATGTGCTCTCAGGATTGAAACCTTTCTCTACTCCATTTAGTATTTAAAGATCTCAAATCTACATTGAAAATGTTTAATTTAAATTGAGCTAATCAAAGTTGTGCCTAAATTCCAAATTTAACAGATTCCAGCTATTGTAAACATTTTCCTGCATATCTATGAGTACTATAAAAAATCATCACATATTCTCTCAAGTCCTGCAAGCCCATCACATGTCATCCACTCTAAAGACAGTCTCAAGCTCATAAAATGTATTATTGCACAAAATATTTTTGTCACTGTAAATCTTGTGACTCTAGACACGTCTTGAGACTGGATTTGTGACAGACTCCATTAGAATTCTGATATCCAGCCACTTCTGTCAAATCTGCTATGTGTGTCACTTGCAGTCTCTGAGTCATTGCATTCCTTGTTCTTTCAGTTACATGAGCTAAAGCCCCCCAGCCAATCGGCGTCCATCACAGCTCTGGGTATATCAAAGGACTATTACATTGTTGTATGTCGTTACCTGTATATGAAGCTGTCTGAGATTCATCATCTGGAGCTATTTGATATCAAGATGGGGAAGTATGAGCGAGCCGTCAAAGGTATCCCTTCTGATTCTGGGGTTAAAGCTTTACCTGATTATCTGAACCCCAGCAGTTAAAGAAATAGTCCAAAGTTCTAGGGGTTCTAACAGCCAGAAATAGAATTTGCATTATGAGAAAATACACTTGTACATGGAACAAGGAAAAGTTTGTACATACGGCATAAAATTCTTTGTGTATTTGTGTTTCTCTGGGGTGTGGGTTTAACTGTTTGCATAAGCTATTGCTGTCATTATCAACTGTTTTTGATACAATCTATTTCAGTTTTGAATATGTGTTCCGTTGAAACATCCAGTTTCTGGTGTCTATTTCTAATCATTTCCTTCTCAGATTATGACACCAGATAATGAAATTATCATCTTTGAACATAAGCAACTCTATCTAATTACTTTGTTCCACTCACTTTAAAGAAGCATTTAGTAAAAAGCACTTTTTTCTCAGTCTAGAGTCCTTTCTAACATGTAAGGTTTGCCTGCTCTTAAATTACTTTGCTGTGAATGGCGCCAGCTTGTGGCCAGAGCCATTTCTTCTAGATTTTGTGATATTGCAGCCTCCAAAAAACCCTGGATTCTGAATATTTGTGCCTTTGCTTTTATAAATGTCGTTTTATATTTGTTGTATTAAGTTAATGGCAATTCATTTTCTTATGCTATTTTACTATGTGTATAACTTTATGTAACAGTATAATGCACACAGGAAACCAATTTCATGTTTTTTTATGTGACGACATAATGAATGAAAGAAATGAAATGCTTTTATGTACTCTCTCATTCCTAGGTTGCACTCATGATGTGATCAGTGAGCTGCACGTCAACAAGATGGGCTCTCATGCCCTCTGCCTGTGCCCATCGGCCCAGTCCAACACCAGTCACATATCAGTCTGGAACTTAGAGACTGAAGACCACAAACATTTGGCCAAACATGCACAGGTACTAGTCTCTCTCTCTCAAAATAAGGCCATATTTGAAATGGACATTGTGTCTTTGTCTGCACCTGTTATCTGTAGTACATTAAAAGCTGAAGCCATATCTTTAAAATCCTGGATTTGGACATGACCCAATAATATCAGTGCTCCCTCTGTATTAAACCTTCCTCTAAAGCATTCTACACAAGGAAAATTATAGGAGGGTTAATGTATTTAAAGCCATTTAAATTTGAGTGAAACTTGTAAGCAAGTCGTTGTCTTATTTGTCACAGTTTTGACATCTGTTGAGGGTAATGAGAGTCGAAGTCAGAAACGAATTTGAAAGGCACAGTCCATTATTTGTTATGTGTACATTATGTTCCCTTGGGTAACAAAACTATGCAAAATGTAAAGAAAGGCACCTAAGAACAAACCTGATGACATTTCAGCTAAGTGAATACTGTATATTATGACAAAAATGATATGCTAGGATTTTGATTTCAGATGAAAAGTTGCTTAGTCCTGTTTCACATTGCCTATAAATTCAGCATTTGGAATACATTCTCATGATCAGCTGAACATAGCTATGCAATGTCATACACTGAACCAACAAATTATGTTTATGGTAAGAGTGTGTGAGTCATGGGCACACTTAAGCATGCTTCTAATGGCAACTTTCCAAATACATATTTAGACCTATTGTTTGAAGTAGTCTTCTTTTGTTGTTTCTCCAAAATGACAGCTTAACAGAAAAAAAACAACAATTTGGGGAGGTATTCTCTGTGACGGACTTGAATCGGGGTAAAACAATAACACATTGCAGTGCATTGCAATATGTATATATAAGTGTATATATATTTGCTGTCTTGCATTTTTCTTTTTGTCGTTGACCCATAATGATCACATGACAGGACAACGTAACCGTGTCTCAAACTCATTGTTACACATCGCATCAGCCACTGTTGTATATTTGCGTGCACAATACCCTTCAGTGCACAGGACTGCTATCACAAATGCATGGACCGCTATCACAAATGTTCAAAGATTCTTTTGCCACCCTCAATACAGAGATGTGACAAAACATTATTGACTGCAATTTCCTTTGTGTACATTTTCAAAGCTAAAGTGAGTTTTCAATGTAATCTCTCCTTGACAGATGTCCACCATGGGAGCTTGCATTGACCTCAACTTCTGCCTTAGTGCTTCCAGACAAGACAAGGCACTACGCATTTGGAACATTAGCAAAAGGGTCAATGACCGAGAGGGCACTGATTCCAAGAGCAAGAAACGTGAGGGAGTGTCAATCCTCGTTCCAATGATCAATAACCCCAGATATGTGGTAGCCAAAGCCATCGACAATGGCCCACTGAGTGTCTGGAATGTGGTGAAGGGGAAATGCTCAGGAAGTGCTGTCCGCATTGAGCGTGGCCTGGTAGACCAGCATGATGTCATCTTGATCCGCAACCACATGGCCGTGATTCTGGCAGACAGAGGCATGTCATCTGTTAGTGAGAAGCCCACGCCAGTATTCCAGACAGTTTACATGTACAACTTGAAGCTCAAGAAATACTACAGGAAACTGACAGGTGTCTTCATTGTCCCGTCTCCAGCTCATGAGTACAGAATCCTTGAAGGAGAGCTGCTGCTGGGATTGTCAGAGAGCCGTGATCATCTCATTGCATGGAGTCTAGTGACAGGCCACATCAAGTTCCGCATCAAGAGCAAGTTTAAGGAGCTAGAGAGGTGGCGGGGAATGCGACGAGAGGAAGAGGAGGAGGTCTTGCGAAAGTGCAGCAAGAGGAGCACCAGCGCCCTGATGACACCTTGGGATAGACGCTCAGAATCCATGACGGCTAAGCAACGACGACGGGACAGTGAGTTCTTTGAGGAGAAGAAGCGGTTGGAGGACCTGCGTAAGGAGAAGGAGAACGCAATCGAGCAGTACATCATGAGCCAGGATGAGAGGATCATTGTCTGTTGCTACTTTGCCCATCACATGTGTGTCTTTGATGTGGAGAACCAGAGCCACCTATGTACCCTTGAGGATGAGAACTCCATGCTGTACCTCTATAACGCCGCTCTGACACCCACAGGGAGCTTCCTAGCTCATGCCAACTATGATGATCGGGCCAAGTGCAGCTATGTCACCCTTTGGGACCTTCAAACTGGGCAGGTCCGCAAGCGCATCAAGAATGAGGCCAATGTCTGCTGTGTTGGCATTAACAAAAATGCCACTCGTGTGTTGTTTGGTAAAGAGGGCGGCAGCCTGAAAGTTTGGGATGTTCGCCGAAAGTCCACCCTGAGGAAGCTGCGGGCATACAACAGCATGAAGTTGACCATGGACAGCAAGATATTCATGATTGATGATGGTGCAAGAGCTGTTGTCTTTGCCAATGACATCTCACTATGGGATCTGGACCGAGCCTCACTGATTGCACTCTTCACCCCAGACATCCGCATCACATGTGTGGAAGTGGTCATGGGTGGTCAACTCATTGTGATGGGCCTGAGAGAGAGTGCTGACCTGGTGACGTTGAGACTCCGAGGTCGTGACATCAAGGCAGTGGATCTTGGGTCTGGGGTTGGTGGGGAAGAACTGTTTGGAGAGACAACTGGTGACACCACTGAAGAAGAGGATGAAAATGAACATGATGAGGAAGGAAGTGAGACTGCCTCAACCAAAGGATCAGAAAAGACTTAACACATCAATGAAGAAGCTCTTGGGAAAACACTAATTAACATTCCATCCTTTCCTTACTCTCTATACGTGGAATTATTGCCAGGAACACCAGTCTTATCAGCCTTGTCACCTTTAACTTCACCAGGTGTGCACTTAATAATATTAATACTGTATTTAAACATCTGGAGTATGACCCTATTTAGACAGGGTATTAGATCACAAATCTCGTGCAATCTAACCAGTCACAAGACCTGTTCTAAAAGCCAGCAACAGATTGTGTGTTTGTTCCCATGTTATGGAGTACTTTTCTTAAACATTGGAACAAAAGATACCAACGAAAAGTTCTGTTTGCAACATTTGATTGGCTGTGCAAGAAAAAGAGAACACTACAGACATCATCTACACATTCTAAAACATGTTTGTATCCATCCAATGTAAAATTCATTGCAGCCTTTAAGTATTCAGCATTGAAGTTGGACAAAAATTGCTGTATCAGTAGGGGCACAAGGAAAGGTGACTATGCCCCCCCCCATTATGTGGTAGTACTCCGGACTGAATATTAAGGGAGGTGTTGACATCATATAAACAACACCATTATGTATGTATTAGGAAGAACCAAAGGCTATGATGTGAAGGCCAGAAAAGCATGCTGAACATCAGTGTTTAGCAAAAATACAAGTAGTTTACCTGTCACAGTTCCATGTTCTGTCTGTTGTAATCACCAGTACCCAGTTTTATTCTACTCACCCTACGTATTCTTTGAGGGGCCGCCTTTCACTAAATTTGGGTGTTCACCCTCAAATCAATTAAATTGTGACAGCAGTACTGTCTTTTGAACAAGAAAAAACAGTCAAATTGCATTGGTTAATATGTATGCAATTGATGGAAGAAATTTATTTTTTTCCTGAATGGATTGATGTTGTGTGGCTATTAGGAAATAAGGATTAGTAGTAATGGACTTGAATTGATCATGCATTGATTCATTGAGGATGCTGGGAGCTCCTTCACTATACTTTTGCCATCATACAGTTAAAATATTGATTGTAAATACATACTTCCCTCGTATATGTTTGGTAAGATTTATACATCAACATTTTTATGAATATGCCAGAAATTGTTGTTGAAATGCACCTGAGCTGGTTAAGAACTGTGAAGGGTCCATGTAGCTTTAATCCAATCAGAAGATGTCTTCCTTTTCGTTTTGCGACAAAGCTATTAACTGAAATCAGATTTTGACATTGGCACGCAGTATTTATATACAAGCAATCATGTACAGACTGTAAATACCAAAAAGTGTTTTGTAGTTTTTTTGACTTATTTTAAATTGAGTTAACAGTACATTTTCCTATAAATCTAGTGATGATAATAAGTGATATTACATCAACTTATGTACTTATCAACTTATGTGATTTCTACCTTTCACTTCACTTAGATAAACTTAAAGGCATTCGAGTCCAGAACAAAATTTGTTCCCTGCAGCAATTTTTTTCATTCTGATTTTATCTAAATTAAACTAGCAGGAACTGTGTTTTGTTTCTTTGTTTTATTTTTTACATTGCTTGGTTCTAATTTATATTTAGTAGTAATACATAAATGTTAAAATCACATAAATTGATCTTGAAAACGTTTTGCTAGGCAAGTAGCAGTGATAAGTGATAGTGTGCGGTGTAAAGGCTAGTTTCAAAACGTATCTGTGACCCTGGATTCTTTTGTCAAATATGATGTAGAGATTTTGCCTAACGTCCTTCTTATCTCTTCGACTATTAAGGGAGTGAGGAATACTTAAAAATATACAGACAATAAATGAAATAGGTGAATGTCTACATAATGTGTTCGGCGTCTGTCTCCCTAGCCCAAACATGGGTAGGTATTGGAAATATTTTATCTAAAAATTGATTTGAGAATCTCAGAGAACTATTGACAGATAGTGAAATTTGGAAAGGAGTATCTTAACTTTCCACGATTATAGATGTGAAAAGCTAGACCGAGGCGTTCGAACTTTTTTTTTTTCGAATTGGACTTGATCTGTTGATCATAAGCCGATCAAATCAAAATTCAGGACAGCTATCGAATTTTTTTAAACCAAATCTGCTAATTTTAACTACAACTTGAAATGGAACCCAGTTGTGCAGATGGGTCATTCTGTTGGGTCCGACGTGTGACATTTTTTCGTCTGTTACACCTGACGTATACTTTGACAAGGGATAATCTTGGAACTTAAGGAATGAGTTTTAAACGTTTACAAAACATACGCCAAATGTTACAGATGGGGAAAATTGGTCTCCAAAGGTATAGAATGACCCAAATACTAAAATAAAATACTTGGCCTTTGATAACGTTCATGCCCGCAAAATGATGAAAAGAAACTTTATCACGCACTTCGACCATGATCAGAATGACTTTTCGCGGGAGGCGTTTGGTTTTGGTGGGCCTATATTAATATAAAAAGGGAGGGGAAGAAATGACTCATTTTTTGTCGCCTAAATCCCTCATCTAGATTGACCCTTTGACCACGATGCCAGTTGACTGGTACCGTACGCTTACTTGTAGTCGGCCTGAGTCCCATCCAACTGACTGGGCATTTAGAATTTTGTGCGTCTGTGTGTCCTTCGATTTTGCTATCCACAGATACTTTGGAAGGCCAGCATTTGAAATAAAGATGAATCATGCAAGTGTTCTGTTTGTGGTAGAGACGATCTTCTCAACCTAAGGTTCTTCCTCAAACATCGTCATCATTCAAGATCAGAGAAAGGAAATTTAAAGAAATTTGTTATTAAATATGTTTTAAAATTCATATCCTAATATGAAGGAAGTTTTATTTACAGTAACTTCAAACGCTTTGGACGATGTGTAATGATGTTGAGAACCAGTCTTATTTCGAACGGTATCGCTGGTTATGGACAATTTTGAATTTATGCGTGATGCATTGTAGAGAACACAAGTAGAAGTTGGAACAGCAAGAAGTAACATTCCTGTTCATTAATGTAGTGATTTGAGTCGATTTTTACAAAAAATCTGCCAATTACTGGTGGTGAATAAAAGCAAACACAACACGGAATAGTGCGAAATTAGCTGTGCGTAGTACGAGAAAACGGTTTAAAATCGTGTTGTGATTTGTTAGACTTTGACGTGAATGTACAAGGATAATAATAATCTTAATTTGCATAATTATGGACTAGGGAGGAGCAACATGCTTTTTTTGTTATTTTTTTGTTCAGTCAAGACGCTTAAGTTCTGTGTTCACATAATATGACTTTTATGCTTTCATGAAGAACTTGTCATAAAGTGATGTGCAAACGGACCTGCATAGCTAACAGCTCCACGTCGAAACCCAAGTATGCCTATCTTGTTTACGTTCCCAGGGGCAGTGATTACAATTTATCGACTTCACGAAGTTGCAAGCCTAGTGAGAGGATAGCTTAATTGCAGTTTGCAATCAATAGCAACAATGTCAAGGTGGTGAAGAGCGACTCGAATGTAAAGGCCAGAGTTAAGGCAAGTGGGCCTTTCACCACGTTCTGAGCTATTGAGAAGAGTTTGTTGATATTTGCCTTTAGGACCTTTGCCGATCAATCGATTCTGTAAATCTCCGAGATAATAGTACTGGATTGTAAAGGTCTTGTTCATTCAAATTTTGTGAAGAAAACTAGATTCTCTCAATCACGTTTCCCAAACCGCTCACTGAAAAAAGCTCCTATTTCTTGCATGACTCACATGAATTGTTCACATGAATTGATGCTGTTGCTTTTGCCATGGGAACACGTAGGAGGGGGAATTTGAACTCTAATGAGGCCGGTTCATATTACAGGTGAATGCAAGAGCGAAGCAAATATGTGACCTCACCAGAAATTTGCCGTGATATTTCGCTAAGTTGCAGCGGGTTCTACTTTTAAGAATTCTCAACGCGAGCATTTCATCCGACGTCACAATTTCGTGTTTGCTTTCGCACAAAGCACGAACTGGCCTTTATAATAATCAACCGATAATTGATTTAGACTATAGATATTTATATGGAAGAGTATAAGGGCCATTTGCAGAAAACAAAAAAACAAAAAAACCCGTTTTTCGAGATACTATCTCGCCGCTGCTAGTTATCTCGCCGGGGCGAGTTAGCTAAAACTAGCTCAACTCGCAATATATTAAGACTCGGCTTGGATACCAGACCCAATGATTCCCAATCAAGGGTCCTGTATCACCCAATGTCCACGTGACCAACACTCCCCCAGCCTTTCCGAAAATAGTCGAACTTTTCCTGTCCATATTAAATTCAGTTTAACGTCAACGCTTTTTCTTTCATGCTCCTCAAAATTGTACAAATTGTTACAAAGATTAAAATGAATGAAATTGGTAGCCAAATGAGTAAAGGGAAGAAGAAAAAAACCATGCTATCGGTAATGTTCGGCCATTTCCACCCTCGTCTGTACCAACAATTTTGTGAACTATTCGTGGTATACTGGTCGGAGTACGCCTTCCACTACAAAGTAGAATTAGGGTCAAAATATTGGAACATGTTTTTGTTAAATTGAATGCATTTTAGTTTTAAAGCTAAATGTGTTTTAAGCTGATGTCATTTTTAAAAAGCCTGTATTTTAGAAGTTTAGTAGATATTTTTCAAAAACCGAACAAACTCTTAAGGATCTCGTTTCTTTTTTAGATTCCGAATCGAGTGAATTTTTAAAGAGTGAATGAAGTTTTATATACTCAACGTAATCTCTAGGATTGAATGAATTTTTAAAGTTCGAAGTTCTTTTAAAATAGAACAAACAAAAACTTTATGATGTGAACATTTTTGTTGAAATTTAGACATTTTTTACAACGAATCGGCTTACGTATTTTACGATACGATCTGATCTGAGAAAGCATCCGAATTGAGAACGCACCCAAAACCCGCGTGTAAGGAGTATTCGATTTTTAAGACAGCATTCTGCGAAAGCCTCAGAGTGCTTCAAGTATATTTTTTTTTTAAGTGAAGCATAGTTTCCCAGATTGTTTTCACAAGTTGCTTTTTATTCGTGGTTGGTTATTAATTTGGATTTATGTTAATTTGGATGCCCTCTCATTTAGGATCGCATGAGATTTTGTGTAAAATACGTGTACCGATTAGCTGCTTTACGCTGAAAAAGTGTTCCCATTTCCAAAATATGTTCAATGTATTCAAAAATATTTAATTTCAATCTGAAAAAAATTTTGACTCTAAAAATTCGTTCCAATCTTGAAAAATTTTGGCTTTGTAGAAATTTACGTTTTTTGAAAACTCCTGGGAATCTAGAAAATACACTGCGTCAATGGAAATTCACCCACTCTTTAAAAATTCATTCGAATCTAGAAAAAAATTTATTAAATCCTCAAAATTTCATTCTGCTTTTGAAAATTTATTTTCCTAAATTCCTAAAATACGAAAATTTAAAAAATGGCATTCACTTTAAAGTACGCTCAGTTTGAAAAATGCTTTCCATTTATCAAAACATGTTCCAATATTTTCAACCCTAGTTCTGCTTCGTAATTGGGGAGTACTCCGACCGATATAACCCGGACAGTTCACAAAATTTGGTACAGACGCAGCCGGAAATGCCCGAATATTAACGATATCATCCGAATGGTCTTTTTCTTCTCCCTTTAATCATTCTGGCTACCAGTTTTATTCATTTCAATCTTTTGAATAATTTTTACAATTTTGAGGAGCATTAATTAAAGAAAAAGTGTTGACGTTAAACTGAATTTAAATATGGACAGGATAAGTTTGGAATAGTATAGTTCGACTATTCCCGGAAATCTGGGGGAGTGTTGGTCACGTTGACGTTGAGTGATACAGGACCCTTGATTAGAAAAGCAGTCGGGATCATTGGGTGTGGTATTCAGGCTGAGTCTTAATATGTAGCGAGTTGAACTAGTTTAGCTAACTCACCGCGGTAAGATAGTACGTGTATCTCGAAAATATTATTTTGCTTCCGTAGATTTATGTATCTACTGCTATTATCTTGTCTTCTGTGTTGCCTGTGCTTCTTTTATGTTCTGCGCTTCCAATTTCTCCTGAAATTTCCGCAGATCTCCAAGAACCGTTGCTAGTGCTGGTCGCCTGGCAGAGTTCTTATGGCAGCACCTTCTGCCTAGGTTTCTGATATACCTCAGGTCTTTGTTCGTGAGAGCAATGTCTTTCAGCAGAATTCCAAGGCTGTACACGTCACTGGCTTCACTGCATTTAGAGGTGCCTTCAACGATATCTGGAGCGATCTGCTGGCAATTTTTGTAGTAATGAGCCTTCACGTTTTTGCAAAATTGGTTTAGTGGAGGTGGTTTGCTGATCTTACAGGCTTTGCCCAAGTCAATGATTTTTGCAGTAACTTGGCCGGTAAGTGGGTCTGAGCACACCAGGGCGTTGCCATTGTGAAGATCATTGTGCAGCCAACCTTCCCCGTGCAGTGCCATGAGACCTTGAGTGATGTCGATGGAAATGCGCGCTCGGTCTACTGTGGTCAAGAGGCTTCTGTCCAACATACAGGTGTGGACACTCTTTGTCTCATGGGTTGTCAAGTCTCCTACAAACTCCATGGCGAAAGAGCTTTCATCTATGATCCCAATGAATCTCGGGAATTCACGCAGGCCGTTGACAGCCATCATGGCCTTGATTTCCACAAGCATCTCTCGATATGCTTTCTGTGGCAGGCCGGAGGTCTTTAGTCGTTTCACTGCCATGAGGGTACCGTCTGATTTTCGTCGCATAAGTAGCACTTCCCCGAAGTCGCCCATGCCCAGGCGTAGCGGGCCACCCTGGGTATTCAACACGCTTTCGATGTCGGATGGGTCCAAACACGGGATAGTGATGGGTGAGGTAGGACTACTCAAAGTAGACGATGCTGAGGAGCTGCCATGGGAGGACTTCTGCTTCTTACTCGCACTCTGGCCCTCCTCTGGTGACGGCCTCGGTCCTAAATTTAATTTCCTTAGCAAATGGGGATAGAAATCATTTTTTTAATGCAGCGGAGCTTCTTATGCCTATTGTAAAATAACTTACTTCACTGTTCAAATATAGAAAAAATTGAGCAAATATCACTTGCGGTTGCACGTTTAAATCGGACTGACTATGTGAGATATAATCCATCTAGAAAAACTGAACTGAAATAAATATCGATATGTCAATCATCATTATGTCTACTTGGAAGAGCTTGCCGCAGACTGTTCAACAGGGAGATCCTTGATCACACACGAGACCAGCATCTATGAAGATTCACGTATATACATGTATGTACAGGACAAAAGAAAGCGAACTACCAAAAAGGAGCGCCAGAGATCTCAACAGCCACTCTTGGCAAGATAATGTTCATGCCCCCACACTGTGGCCATTCATTATGCAGAGATAAGGTAGGTCTTATTAGCCATTGCAAACACATCCCTCTCGATGGTGTGTTCTATTTTTATTTTTAACTCGCCTGAATTGACTTATATCACATCCTTTCACTTATCGCATTAATCTTTAGTGGTCTATTTAATTCTATTGTTGAAGATGGTCCTCTTCTCATGGAGGATGAAAATTCTTCTTATTTTTATGTCAACTATAAACCATCCTCATGTTTCCAAAAAAATGTAATATAGTTTGTGTATGTCTAACTGTTTTACGTGGAACAGTGTCTTATTTCGGCACTTCCTTGTTTGTTTGTTTGTTTGTTTGTTTTCGAAAGGACTGGACCCTTTTTTTAACTGACGAAAAAAAGCCGTTATTGTATAAGCTACCGGTATGGACCTACCGTTTGCAAGAGACTTGATTGGTTAAGCTCAGCAACTGGGTCAGAGTTTCCGTATTGTGTACTGGTTTGCTGGGCCCCGTCTGACACAGTCCTTGTGGATGGAAACTTGGAAGCGGGAGCTTGGTCGTGGGTCTACTGGGAGGTGTTGGTGGTAAGATGCTTCTGAAATTACAGCGGTGAAATTGCATTGTTCTAAAAGCTACCACACAGACTAAAGTTGGAAAAGGAATCATTATTTGTCATGTTCATTTGCAAACCACAATTTTTTTCTAGAGAGAAACGAAACCCAAAGATGTAAGAATTAACTTTTTAAAACAAAGAAAGTTGTTTTCCCAATAGGGCCTAGTTGCCAATTGTCCAGTCAACTTAATAATTTTAACTTGTTAAACGAGCGAGCTAGTTACTACTTTATCTTTTGAAACCTGAACGACTCTGTAGGAATTTTTTTCTACACCAGATAAGAACCCGAATAATTTTACCTTATGAAAGCACATCTGGGATGGATACCGCAAAAGCTCTGGTTGCGTTTCTTTAACAAGCTGTGTTCTGACTCGGATACCCGAGACGTTGATGGTCTGTTGTCAGAACTCCCGAACAACATTGAAGATTCTACCTTCCTTTTCTTGAAGGGAAGGGGATATTGACAACGGTTTGCCTGCCTTTTACCAAGGTGTTGTAGGAAGTGGAAAAAATACAAAGTGAAAATATAGTTTGAACAGTTAAAAAGAATGTTTGTGGAATAAAACTCTCTGAAATTAGTATTTGTACCTTTTGCCCTCAGTTGTATTGAGTGATGGCTTCCCCACACCTCTAGTGGTGTCAGTGCTTATTGTCTGTACGCCCACCGTAATATGCTGTGTGTCCAGGGTTCTTACAGCCTTCTTCTGATCAGAGAGAAGAGGCGACATCTTTCTCTTGAGATTCTCAGATGGAGGAGTAAGGATGACCCCCAAGTGTTTCCTGCAAAAAAGGTTCAAACTAAAGAAAATGTCGTGGTCTACTTCAGCCACAAGGAGTATTTTTTTATAACCGTCGTGTTTTGTCTCCACTGGAAGCAGTTCAGCAAGAGACAATTTAGTATTTGGAGGTACTCTGACTAATTTAGAAGGGGAAAATGAATGGTTCATGGTATCGTGGTGGCTTAAAACTTTTGACATATTCAAACTCTTCCAAATTTGATTCCCTTTTATTCTCCATCATACGGAACACTGCTGCTTATTGGTTGGAGTGTTCCTTTACAATTAGACAAGGTTTTTAATAGTACACTATCTCTTACTCTAGAAGTACAACGTGAACTAAGTTCGCGTATTTGGTACTAAACCGCGATTGACTCGCGCCAATCATAGGAAATAGTTTTTTGATCGCTTTATATCGCTTATATCGTTTAGAATGGTCTCGTCAAGGAGAAATTTCTTTGGAATACCCTTCTTGAATGTAAGGCCCTCTGTGCTCTATTTTGTTTATTTACCTCTTGGAGGTGCACTTTCTAGGTGCCAGGGGTGGTGCTGCTCCTAAAGGAGCGGGTGGCCTCTTAGGTGTGGCACAGACCTCTGATGTTGAAGATGCCACGACACCTGTAAAGGCACTAATTTGCTGCTGAGTGTTTCTCTTGTAACAAGGGGGCAGCTCAGTACCCCTCGTAGGGCATTTTGCAGATAGTGTTGAATCCAGGCGGATCTTTCTGTCCTGCTCCCGGGTAATTCGGGAGGATTCACAAATTTGGTGACGCAACTCGAGTTGTGTTGCCTGCCGGGTCTTTCGCACGGGAACCTCTGCCTTTGCAGTCTCCCTATCGCGAGGTAAGTTTTTTATGGCTTGCTGAGCCTCGGAGGTCGTTGCCCGGAGATCGCTTCGGACTTCATCTTGGAGACGACTGTTTGCTGCCAGGCCTTGGGCAGCCGTCAGAGTAGGGTCATGATATTTTGGTAGTTTTTTTGTCATGACACTGTATCCAAAAGTTGTCAAACAATATCGTATTGTCATGCTCAAATCTCCACGTTCCTTGACTCATTTTTCCAATCTTATCCATTTGCCATATGTAATGGGCCATTTAATTCAAGTTGTCAGCGTTTTCCTTTCTCCTTTTCCGTTTTAAACCAGATGTAAATGCTTACTCTCAATTACAAAGAAATAGACCGTTACGATAATTTGTGCAAAACGTGCAACTGGCAGTTACTGTTTACCTTACTCAAATCATCTTCGATGTGGACAAGTGGGCGCCTGAAATGTTATCTAAGATAATAATGAATAGGCCCCTACTGCGCTGAAAAGCCCAGATCTGTTTTTGATGATCATCATATATCGAAACCAAACAAATTTAGACTGCACTTGATTCATGGGCGTCCACGGCAGGATTTCATTGGCCATTCAAACAAAGTATATCATTAGGGTTGCGGGACCGTATTGCTATGGGAGAAGTCTTGTCCATTCTGTCAGTTTGCTGGTACACGTTCACGTATTAGGCCTACCTGAGATGTGAGCCTTCTTTGACAGCTTTCGAGCGGGACGTCCTACTGGGTCCAGTTCCTCCATGTTGGATGTCATTGTGAGGGTCGGAATCTGGAGTTCCAATTAGCCGATAGAATCCAAGGGGTGACATGGATACCACAGGAAAGTTACTCAACTCTGGCCTGTTAAAGTTTGCAAAGAATACAGTATTTTAAGCTAGGACACCGTAGAGGTTTAGACAAGATAAACGTGCATGATTGATTTTGGGATTGATTTCTGTTTTTTTATTGTTGTTGCTTGGAGGCTTGGAACATCACCGTTCAAGCGTTTCCAAGGTGCAATGTTCTTTTTCGAAAAAGTTTGTTTGGTAGGAATTGAGATATTAAATTACCAAGACGTGGCCAGTTTAAGTAAATAAGAGCAAACCACGTGTACTAGTCTAGAGAATGTCAACTTGTGGGATAAAATACTGTTGATGTAAGCCATTCATACCACTGCAGCTGTTGCGTGCGCGTGGAGGCAGTAGAGGGGGACATCCTAACGGGTCTATCCCCTCCTATGCGGGTCTCCCTGGAAGCCATGGAGGGGGACATCCTGACGGGTCTATCCCCTCCTATGTGGGTCTCCCTGGAAGCGGTGGAGGGGGACATCCTGACGGGTCTATCCCCTCCGTTTGTCCGAACTTCCTGGTGAGCATTCGAACTAAAAAGACAGCATAAGAACTGGAAGTAAGAAATGCAGGTCTCGTGAAGACTTTTTTCTTACCTATCTTAAGTCTACTCTGTAAGATTTTGTTTGGCTCTAAAATTTACTACATTAATAATTATCCTTATTCTCTCTCCTAAGCCGTAACATTAATTTTAATCTTGAGCGTCTTCTTAGTGCAATGTTTCTGCCTCTAACCTGTACTAAAATAACGGTACAAACTCTTGGTTTAAATTAGTGGAGTGCGATTTTGCTACAGAAATGATGAAGACGTGGTGGATACTGTTTCTGAAACATAAATGTGTGCATTGCACAAATGTGCATTATTTTAACAGTTCGCTCAAATTAATCTCAGTAAGTGTTATGTAATAAATCATGCAACAAATCAAACTTAAAGAAAACCGGCCACAGAGACAATTTAAAGTGTACTGTCTAAAATAAAGATTGAAAAGAAATACAGTTTGGCACTGGAATATGAAAACTTACTTTGCATAAAAGCCCAACAGGGCTCTTATGACTTAATTCTAAGGGAACTGTGTAGCGTGTTTTTCTGTATGTTTTTGTTTACTCTGCTGTTTGGTTTAGTTTTTGCTTTGTTGAGGAAACAGCTATTAGATCCTAAGTGTTGCCATAGCAAAGAGTTTTTTCTTACGATATTGTCAATATCCCTATAAGCTGTTGTCCAAAGGGAACACTCCTCAATTATTATTGTGTGCACTATTTCAGTACCATGAGAACATCTTATGAATCTGTAAAAAATTAGGCAAATTCCATAATATGACTTTTAGCTTCCTTTGTGAATCGTAAAGATATGAGATGGCTTGAGAGATATGTGAACTTTATAACTGTTTTATAGCTTTGTTTGCACAGCCTAACGTACCTCAAAAAGCCTGCATGTATGAGTAGTATTGCATAATGCACCAGTCCTACGGGTTAGTATAATATAATTTCGCACCTAATTCATATTTAGGGCCTCCACATTTTATCAATTATTGATTAAATTCACTGACAGAATCATTGGATCAGATATTCCATCTGACAAATCTTTTTCAACACAGCCCTGTATCGAAGTTTTATTCTTTCAACTTTGGAATAATTTGGAGATTTAAAATACGGAATATTATTTCAGCCCCCAAATTCAGTAGCATAAAACAAGTTGCCACTGCAGCCGAGTTATTCCGTGCATGTTGTCATGGTTCCATTACACGTCACAACGAACAAAGGTCGAAATATTCGTCTGAAATAGGCATTCGTGTAATTTTTTTGTTTCCAAAACTAATAAAAAAGGAAAATACTCAAGACCTTGAAAATAACTTACCGTGTTTTATCTGAACGAGTTCTCGAAGTTAATGGATCCATTATGGAATCGCTAGAATCGATGGTAAAATCACCAGATTCAGTTTCTTTCGTCGCAAAATGCAACTCAGAAGGAGCTCCTGTTCGCACGACAAGCGCCAAACAAGAACAGGGCATGCCCAAAGCTACCTGGGTGCTGTTTACTTTCTGCCGCAAAGTAGTAACGAGGCGCTTTGAAAAGTGCGCCAATTCATTGTGACGTCACAAGAAACCGCGTCGCACCTTTACTTTCTTGGGGGCGCTGTTGTAGGCGTCGAGTCAAGTTCGGGCGGCTTGTTCTTGACACGGGTTTCTTGTTCTCGCGCTCGAACAGTTTGAACACGACTCAAGAACACTGTTCTCGGAACAGGATCACACACCACCTCCTCGTCAGGGTTTTACAGGAACACACAGAGAAAATCGTGCGGTTTTGATTTTTTAACAGTTGCAAAAAGTAGAGAGATGGCTTACAAAGCCAGAGACAACATGAAGTTTTGCAAAATTAACATCGATCATTTTACGTAATACTGCAAAGAATGTTCCTGATTAAATAGAAAAGAATTCAGCCTCGTTATCCAAAAATTTACTCTCGAATAACGTACATGGACGCCGCCATATTGCATGTTGCTTGTAACTGCCCAAATTGCGTCGCGTCTTCTTGTCGCCGCCACGCTACGACGCGACGCTACGACGGCTCCGTCGCGTCCTGGCGTCACCCCTTTCTCATTACTTTCGTTCTGTGTTTAATGCATTGCGTCGTGCCGTTTTGGCATCGCGTCGTGTCATCGTCTCGTGTTATTTCTTGCTTCCGTCGCGTCGTGCCGGTTCGTCTTGCCGTTGTATCGTGCCGTCGTGACGTCGCGTTTTGCCGTCGTGTCGTTCTGTCGCGTTGTGTCGTCACACCGTCCTTACTGTTTCAAAAAATGGCTCGTTTCACAAGTACAGGAAAAAATAATGCGAGTGTATAGGGTTGTACCATGCATTGATCTCAATTATAATGGAGATCAATGGTTGCACTACACCAAATACGCGCCCATAGAAAACAGTGTAAAATCAGACCGACATAGCGCCGCCTGTTGACTCTCGGGAAGAGGATGGCCTCCGTTGTTCACTGGAAATTCAAGATTATGGCCAGAAGATCACTTTTCATTCCAATTTTATGGAGCTTAGCCACGTACACGTTTTCTGCTTTTTCCCGAAGATACCCCCCAAATAGTAATAAAACCATGCACTCAGCTCTGAATGTAGGCTCCCGCCTCTATCCAAAATAGGCCTGCAATTCGATTTTTTTTGTGAAAGAAATACCCCAAACTGGACACTACCAGTCCCAAATTCGGAATTTATAGAAATATTTCTATGATTCCTCCTGATTATGGCATGTCTTATTGTCAAAATCTCGTGGGATCACAAAATATTAATGAGCTCGCGCTCAGAAATCCATCGATTTGGTGGAATGAACCCATAGGGCCTACAAGATTTTATCATGAAAAACGGTATCTATTGGTATCAAACTTAACTCCACCTCTAAGGGCGCCCCCATTCCACCAGTAATGAGGCGACGGCGAGAGCACGATGCGACGGCACAACGCGACGACAAGATGCCAAGGGGCAACGGCCCGACGCAATAGCTGAAGGCCACGACACAACACTTCGACGGTACGACGCGACGGGTTGATGGCACCACGGGACGGCACGACGAGACAGTACGACGAGACGATACAACGCGACGGCAAAACAGCAGGACAATATACAACGACGCGACGCCACGACGGCACGACTTAATGCATTAAACACAGCATAAAAGTAATGAGAAAGGAGGACAGAGCCGTCGCAGCGTCGCTTTATGGCGTCGCAACGGGACGAAACGATGCAAGTTTGGCGGCGATAGAACACCATAATTTTGTAAGCTCGTTCGTGGGGAACTATTCATGGGTTATTTTGACCAGCGTCAATCCAACCAAAGATTTTATAGCGCTGCGTAGTGGCACAAGATGGAGGACACCGCCAACATCCTGTAATCGCTGATCTCTATAATAAAATTTTATTAAACACGGTAATGTATAGCGGTGCATTCCACCAAATGGTCGTATTTCTGCCCACGAACGTGATCCCACGTTTTTTTACAATAAGACATGCCGTAATCAGGAGGGATCGTGGAAATATTTCTATAAATCCCGAATTTGGGACTGGTGGTTTCCGGTTCGGGTATTTCTGTCACAAAAACTCCCAAATTGCTGGCCTATTTTGGGTAGAGGCGGGCGGCTACATTCAGAGCTGAGTGCATAGTTTTCCACTATTTGAGGGATATCTTCGGGAAAAGGCGAATAAACAAATTCGTGGCTAACCCCCATAAAATTGAAACAAAACATGGTCTTCTGGCCATAATCTTGAATTTCCAGCGAAAAAAACGGAGGCCAACCTCTTCACGAGAGTCAACAGGTGGCGCTATTTCGTCTGGTTGTGCACTACTTTCTTTAGGCGCGTATTTAATGAAGTGCAAATGTGGCGAAGGAAGGGGGGGTCGGAAAATTTCTTGCAAAACTTCGCGACGATAGCCTGACTGAATAGTTAAGGCCTAGACTTTCGGGGTTCCGCCTCTCCGGTTTAGCAAATCGCGTTAGACAGCATGGATCCGGGGCAAAACATATGACAAAGTTACTTCGGAAGGAGGGTCATGGGCAGGGAAAGACATAATGCAAAGAATATATGCGGGGACTCTAGTAATTCAGAGCAAAGGTTGAACAATTCTTTAATTGCATGAACAGCAACTCTGATTCAGTCAGCAGCTCTATTTACACTCAGTGTTTACAGTCCTCGGTTTCTCAATTTACAGACTAGAATTAATCTACACGACCAAATAAGCAAAGCATACACTAGGGGAGAATAGGAATGGGGGGGGGGTAATAAACGTAAGTTCCACACAATGTACCTAGCGACCAGGTATCGCCTACCCTACTACATATTGAACTAAGTATCGTCTAAACTTGTTCAATAATTAACTAACTCAAGACAAGGCTTCGTCTAAGCCTCCAAAGTCTTACACAAATGATTACTCAAACTTCCATCACAGCTCTAAGTAGATTATTATCTTCTCAATAAAATACACCAAGGCTCAATTAATAATTCCGACCCCAAGCCAGCTCACTAAACACCTTGGCCCCAAGGCCAATCATAAAATTAATAACTCAGGCCCCAGGCCTATTCGCTTAAACCCTTGGCACCCAGGCCTCTTCTAAATACACAAGGAGAAACTCAGACTCCGTTGTCTAACTCCAAACTAATCTCAAATTCACTGACTCCTCTGTCAGTTCTCAATGGGTTTCCTAGGTAATAATAGATAAATTAAACTTACAGCGTCTCGATGATTGCTCGCCACTTCCTCGATCAATGGCGAGCTCTCCGAATCCTGGAAATGACAAGCTCCCCGGCCGTCTGGGTTCTCTCCACTCACGGCTCCCTCGTTAAAATGTTCCCCACTCAAAACTATTTCCAGGCCTAATAATGTTTCAATGTCACTAGTGTTAGATGCTATATAATGTTTCCTTATGAAACTCTATTCAGTAGCTCCCAAATTCAAAAACCCGTGACACAATTCTCTGTGGCTCCCCAAAACTACGATAACTCGGCGATCAGGGGCAAAATAGATCCTGAAAGTAAGAGGTCAGGCAGAGAGCTTCCGGAACCCTTGTGCGGTCTGCCTATGGGGATTTTACTTTGGGCCGTCCTATCACGTTCGATAATTTTTGAAAAATAATTCCTTACTCAAAGCACCCCATGAAACATTCATATTGGAATTTTACCTTTGTCTTCCTCAAGTAATATTTTGGAAAAGTCACCTGGAGATGGGTAAAAAAAATGAATTTTATTAACGACCTTTCACGTCCGGCGATATTGTACCTAGGGCTCCTTGTTCATGCACGTTTGTTTCCACTCCCCGTGCTTTCGTGGAAACGAAATTGTACAACGTTTCAAAGATTTACCTACCTGTAGTCGATGGTTTCAGATTCCGTTGAGTTGACATCACGCAGTTGTTGTCAACAAAGGTTGGATAAAATATTAGAATCTTTCGTAAAAGTAGAATATTGCTTTATGTTTAGTACCTTATAAATTATAAAAGTACGTAAAATATTTTGATTTGTATTTATTTTGGCTTTTACCCACAGACTACAATAAAATTGCAAATCGTGAATGTTCATCTGCGTACAAGACTGCCGCATTGCACTGTTCTTCATGTATTTTAGATTTTTAGAAGTTATGGGTCAATTTTTGGCAGGATATTTCTCTTTTTAGATCAGGTAATTTGTCAGTTGTTATAAATTGATATACTGGCAAATACTGTTCAAAGCCCTTTCTCCAAGTTGAATTTTTGAAGAAGAAACTGAACAAAAAAAATATTACAATTTCTAAAATATTGCACGTTATTTTTCCAATCCAAGGGTTCCGGAAGCGCGCCATAAGGGGTCAGCTTTCAGGCTCTATTGAAGATCCGTGGACCAACATCAACCAAAACAGCCCCGAATCGCCAAAATCTGCTCTATTTATACCATTTGAAATGCGCGCCACACAGTCACGTCATTTAACTCGCTACTTGTTTTTTCCACGCCCACTTTCTCCGAAGCTCACGGTGAGCAAACTAATTCATAAAAAAGTTTGCCTCATTTCTCACATATAACGGAGAAAACTTTACTCAAAAAGCTAACCAGTAATCCTCAAGAAATTCTATACCTTCTCACTTTCTTTACTTGTGAATAAATTATACAAAAATAATCAAACAACTCACTTTTCCAGTGTGTTTACATCCCGAAATCCAATGTAAACAAGCTTTAATATATGTACACTGCTCGTGAATAATTTAGTATTGTGACGGGACAGTAATTAGGCGCGGTGCAAAGTTATAGATGGCGCTCTGCCTAGTAACAGAGGCAGATGTTAGGCGCGCATAGCTGTGTTAAGTTAAGTAAGCGCAGCGCATAGGCCCCGCCTTGTGCGTTGTGCGATAGGGCAACGGAAGTCACTGATTGGTGACGTGAGCGCGTGCGCGGTCAGAGCAGCGCGAAAGTTATAAAAGGCGCGCTTAGGCGCAGCTAGGCTAAGCTAATAAGCTGAGTCGTCTTGATCAAGGGCTGATCCTGAGGTAAGGGTCGAGAAACCTGTGCAAGGGTTAAAGTCACCTAGTCTAGTGTGACTGTGCCTAAGTCCAAGTAGTGCGTGTGTTGTTGAGGGGCTCGGTGGGGGGGATGATTAGTGGTGCGGTATAGTTCCTGATATAGGAGCTTGCGGTCGATGCAAGGGCGGATTGCTATCTCGTGACATGAGTTGTGTGAAGCACAGCCCTGACAATAAGCCCCGTAGACTTGCTAAAGTCCCTGATTCGGCACTGGATGCCCACAATTAATTGTGGTGTTCACTACTCTGGGTGAAGTCCGGTCACGTATAATCACGCAGTTTCCCCGTCAATAGCGCCCTCTACTGGTGTATTGGTTGAGTGTGTTGATGAATAAACCAGCCGCTTGTTAATTGTTGTGCATAAGTCAGGTGTCCAGGCGAAGTTTATTTCAAGTCAGGTCTGTCCGGGTTACGTCATTAAGTTTCGACCAATCAGATTAGCCATCATCACGACAAAGACCAACTTTCTTGGGGGGACGGTATACTGTGGCAGGACAACTGACACCTTTTTGTGGCGGACCAGCAGACTGGCCTGATCGGAGATAGAATTGACCTGGCCTAACCCCACAAATATATTTATTTAACCTTGCGCAAGAATGAGCGGCTATCCAAACGCAAGGGGGGGATATCAGTTAACGAACGGTGGACTACGCCTTAGGGGCTGTTCGTTTGGTGGAAGTTTACCACCGCTCTGTGATTAGGTAATTGATCCCAATGTCAATAAACATTATACTAAATGTCAATACAAGTGATACAGGACTGACTAAATCTCACGATGACCAGTGATTTCTAGGGCAATTATATGATTGGTTTATTCAATGTCAGTGCTCAGTTATCCGTTATATACAACAGCAATTAATTATATACAAAATTATCCTCAGAGGGAGGTAGTCCTACGTGGTCAACTGCACCACGAACGTGATTAATAAGCCTTATCCTTAACCTACACCAGAATAACCCTCACAGTGATCAGGGTAAACCTCACAGCGATCAGGATAACCCTCACAATAACCAGGTAACCCTCACAGTGACCAGGGTAGCCCTCAAGTCTAAATAAATAATGTACTGATGGCTTATAACTGATAAGTCTTGACCACACAAGCAAATACAATCTTCGTAACTGTACAACACAACACAATGGTGAAGAGTTGTACAACAACAATCTATACTGCCTTACGAAGCAACACAGTTCCCAAACTGCAACAAGTTTAAGGTGACTTAAATAACCCTCACCCACTTCAAGTTATTATGAAATAACACAGGTAAGTTGATTAAGAAGGCGATTATAATAGTCCTCACTAGACTCTAACGGAAACCTGCACCCAGTAAACCTCAACGAGGAAAGCAAGCTGCCAGACCAGGACCGCAACCAACCGTCGCTATGCCAACAAGCATGGAACAACAGCACACAATCCTTCTAGTCTAAGCTTCGCTAATTCCCCAATTAACTGGTTCGCTCGGGTTCCCTAACCCTATAATCTACCACTTCTTAAATAAACGAGACTGTCTAACGATTCCCAATCTTCAAAGAGATCTGATATAATCGGCAGCTCCGGCAACTGAGAACAAGCACCACACTAACCGATCGCACCAGGTACACTTGAGGTAGATCCCCAACCACCAGCGGTCGTACATCAGATTTACTCTCGAAACACAACACAACTCCACAGAGCTCTGGTTAGCACGCTGCCATCTTGAGAAGTCCCGGCAACCCACGCAGCCAGCGCCCAGACCTAAGGTAATGCGCGCCTCTGATTGGTTGCCGCGTGCATGTTTAATGCATGATTGGACGGCCTGAATTATTAATGACCCAGACTAAACGCAAGTCTGCACAGCTACCCTGCTTCGCCACAATACTTCGGTCCCAACGGACTCGTCCCTAGCCGCTCAGGGACTCTCAGGCGTGCCGTCCGACGCGCTGCGCCTCGAGGAGGAGGGCGCCCTCGCCTTCGTCGGAGGGTGCGGCGTCACAGTATTGAGAGATGTGCATACAGTCTATATATGTCAAAGGTCACTGCATGACCTTTTTCCTGGTGTACGTGAATAGAACGTTTTCTCAGTGTGACAGCTTCCGTGCACATGTGTGAGTTATTACGCGAAATATACTACAACTACAAATGAGCTTATCAGATGAAATCGTCCAAAAGTTGACATCAAAGTTATAAAACTTCTAAAATCCCATTGGAATCGACCGGTTTATATAAAAAGAAGCTAATAATAATTCAGAACAACTTTCGAATACAACAAATTTGTTTCTAGAAGTCACAGTCGTCTAGAATTAATTTAAGAACTTCTAACCAATCCACAAGCTCCTAGTTTCACTTGAATAGCCACCATGTTGGATTCACACCAAGCCTATTGTTGCGCACCTGCAAATCAAGGAATTGTAGCGCCCCCTAGTTTTACTTGTTCTCGTTCCTTGCATTCCCTGGGTCTCTTATTTAACTCAGCTATGCATTATGGGCATGTAGCAGAGACGCTAATTTTGTATTAAGTTGTTCATGCTGTACTCTGGCGTGATTGCGTGTTCCCTGGCACTTCTTCGTCCTTGTGTTTCTCTGCTCGGTTTGGCACGTCAGAGATTCCCCTCCACGTGCCTGCGTGGTTTGGGCGTGGTACGATTCCCTGGAATGATAATGTTCAGAAACCCCAGACTTTTTAACTGTCAGTCATTCACCAAAGATGACCGGGTAAGCACTTTCACGCACCCGGCTGCGTATTTTTTATTTACACCGTAGCCTAGGGTTTTTCGCTCAAATTCGCGCTTGAAAATAGACTAATGCCGACTGAACCAGTCAGAGCGAGCGCAAAAACATGAAACGATGGTGCCAGTGCCTGTGCTTCAACAAATAAATATCTGCATTTAGTTCCAAATGTTGTTACTTCAGAGGTGATAGACCAATGGATTGAGACAGTATTGGGACGATTCCTCTTCCTCTAATGGTCAAGTTATTTCTTTGGTGTGTGAAAAAAGGGTTGATGAGCTGGGATAGCCAAGCTCACGGAATTTTGTTTTTTACATTATTATTTTTTCGTGGGGAGGGGGATAAAATACAAGTGTGACATGACGAACATAATGAGGCTTGTTTTCAAGCAGATTGGGATTTCCAGCCCTTTCGTCTCTCTTATTTCACTTTTTGTTTCTTTTCCATTATAAAAGAATCAATATTTGAAATATCTGACTTGAAACGTGTTCAGGTTGTTCTTGAAGCCTTGATTGCAACCTCGTCTGCATCGTTTCCTCTAGGTTCTAGGCTAGTACAGTTCACACACACGTGAGCAGTTATTAAGTGCACAACTAAATAAACAAGCATGACAAGTAAAAGTACAGTACTGAGAAGGAATTATCATTGAAAATGGACTCTCAAACATTGGAGTTTAAGAGACCTAATCTCCAAAAGACGAAAATGCAGGACTGCCAGAAGAAGCGGTGAGATTTGGGAAAGATAAAAATGGAAGGCGGTCTGGTTTGGGGGGCATTTTCGTCACACAGCCCACCCCTGAGAGTTTGCTGTCCTCAGCAATTTTTGCAAGAGAAAAACAATAAATAAAATTGAATAAATAGGGTAACAAATTGACCCAAAAAATCCATGAAAAACTAGAAAGTACTCCTATACGTAATTACGGAAAATCCTCCAAAAGTAAACCCTAAATGTAGTCCACACCTGATCTTGCATGTGGCAAGTGCAGTTAACATACATGTCTTATGTGCCTAAATACTTTGTACATGTCATAATAACCTGTTATTCTTATGCATATGAAGAAAAAATACACCTATTATTTGCATGTAAATAAGATATTCCTTAAATCAGTCATCATTTCAAAATTCCAACTTAGTAAGACCTCAACTCGAAATATTCATTTAAAACAGTAAAACTTTTCGTCCGCAACTATTATCCTGAACCATGTACCATTTTAACACCAATAAAATAAAAATAAGTCTTGTACTCATACTACAACTTGCGTACGCTATCACCTTCTCTTTACCATCTTGTATTTGTGATAGAACGGCACCCAAAGAGAATCCAGTTGCATCGGTATCAAGGATAAATTCATTCATAGGAAGTGGATATGACAAGATCGGAGTAGTGGTCAATTTCTCCTTCAATTCTACAAAAGCCCTGTCACAATCTTCACTCCAAACAAGGGGTCTGTTTTTCTCTGTGGTGATGCAGCGGACACACAATGTTGGCAAACCTTTGTATGAAGCGTCGACAGTATGATGCTAGCCCTATAAAACTTCTGACTTCAGTTACTGTCTCTGGAGTTTTCCAGTCTCGTACACTTTTAATCTTCTCCAGATCAGTCATTATTCTCATGGTGGAAAAAAACATGGGCCAAGTATTGTACGAGTCCTGTCGGAGCAGATAACATTTCCTGGGTTTCAACTTACGTGTCAGCTCGTTAATAATTTTAATACACAGCACCAGCATGGATAGTAACGTCTTGTAAGTTGTAACTAAGACTAGCATACCAAGTATTCGTGCCTGATGTAGCCTTTGATCAAGGCGCTCGCGGCGAAATGGACAGTCGCTTAAGAGCGAGGAGCTGGAGACTAGTTTAAGCACCAAGCCAACGCATGAAGAAAGGCTACACGACGAACTGCACGCATGCCCCGAACGCCTTCGGAGTTCCGCCTTACGTGCTTATGTTTTGCTACCGCATATGCGTATGCATCAGTCTCCACCAATCAAAACGATCGCCTCTGAGGCGCATGTAATATAATTATTCATCCATTACAATGGCAACACGGTGACCTTTCTGGCAGTGGTGTAAGCTCTAGACGACAATCTCTTCCAGAATTGCCTCAAGTATGCAGCACCGAAGCTTGGGATTCCGATCGACAAATTGAAACCGCAGCAAATGTTGGCCGTCAAGGCCGTCTGGAGGGTCAAAACGCATTTGTCAATCTTCCAACTGGATATGGCAAAAGTTCAAATACCAGGCCCCATTGTTGTGCAAAGACTTCATGAACGTAAGTGGCCTAGACATACATGTATATACTCGGACTACTTAGCCACCAAAACACGATTAGTTCAGAGAAATGTGAATAATTCACAAACATTAGCATACTGAACTCAGATAAACCACTGGAAACAAAGCTCCAAAGGCGCTTGCGGCGGCGCGCACAGTCCAAGACACACACATCTCGGCTGCTGCATGCGAATGCGAAGTTTTTAAAAAAATCGGGCTTGCATGCAGTTCGTCGTGTGGTCTTGACTATCAATTTCGCCGCTGGCGCCTTGATCAAAGGCTATGCGTGATGAGGCGCCCGCACCTGTTGCATAACATGCACTGCGCAGGCGTATGCTACCCAAACGGGACCATGCGATTATAACGTTTTACGCAGATTCTTGCGCCGCTACGCGGCGCTATATGATCTTTGATTCCGACAACATGTACATAACACCTAGATCCGCATCATTATACGGGTCAGTCCTGTTACGTTTTGTGGCTCTGACGAAGTCTAATAAAAGTACAGAGACTTTAAGCTCTGTCACTCATTTTACTTACGACCTAAGTAAGAAACAGATCCTTCTTTGGCAATGACGGTCACTTTTGTATCGGTGGTGATAGTGTTTAGGGTGTTTAATCTTGGCTGGCAACATTTTTTGCCTTAAAATTCGTATTAACGATAAAGAGTGGGTCATCTTCTATTCGATGTTCTTAATTGTTAGTTAGTGTGCAGTATACACAATGCCACATATTTAGATAAAGAGTATTACAAACTGAATCTCAACAGACATGGAGAATGCATAAACAAAACCCGTTTAGCGTTGTGGGACTTCATCGGCTCCCAAAACTCGTTCACTATTCAGGCCTTCTTTATACCTTGACGTTAATAAACAGGGACACACTGGATATACTTTTTTCACGAAGTGTCCACAATGAGCTCCATATCTTGGCACCTTCATTTAGTGCGTACAGAGGAATGATGAAATTCATTAAAAACTGTAAAATGGTGAAGAATTTTATTATTGTTGTGAGCATTGAACTGATATGTCTGGGCAAGTTAGTATACGAATAATGAATGTTTGTAAGTGCATAAGAATATTTTCATGAGTAGAAAGATGGAATGTTCCATTCGACGAGGCGAAGCCGAGTGGAATGAAACATTCCATCTTTCAACGGCTGAAAATATTCTAACCGTCGAACGAGTGATAAAACATTCATTGGTTGTTTTTTAACTGCTATGTATACCCTTGTCATTTGATTAATCCTTCAATAGATTTTCAATAATTTCAAATCCAAATATCTTTTCGGACCAAAGTTTTTTTCCCCAGGTTTCGATCGGCACTGCGTGTTGCGCTCGCGCTGCAGTGTTGCGCTCGCGCTGCGTGTTGCCCTCGCGCTGCGTGTTGCCCTCGCGCTGCAGTGTTGCGCTCGCGCTGCGTGTTGCCCTCGCGCTGCGTGTTGTGCTGGTGCTGCCTTCCACTCATGACTCATGGCGTAGCATGAATGGCAGGAATAATGAATGTCAAGTGATGTATGTTCCACCATTCAAATGACAAGAATCTGTATGGCGTTTAGGCCTATGTAATTATTATTATACTAAACGCATGACATACCAAGCTGGGAATTAATAAAAATCGATATTACATTGATAGAAAAAAGAAATATACTTTATTCTTGAAAAGAGTTAAAATTGAATGTATGTGGAGCTTTGTGAAGTTCAAGTATTTTATTTATGTATCTAGAAAATAACACAGTTGCCCCATGCAAGCATACCAAATGATAATTATTGTACTTGGGCAAATTTGACGTCAAAACAAATTTGCAAGGATTTTCGATCAAATTAAAAATGTGTTCAACTTTTACGAATTCGCAACGGGAATAGTTGATCTGAAGTCACAAAGTCTCGTTTGTTTTCGTTTTCGCACAAATTATGAACCGGCCTTAAGGTGGTCTGCAACATTAATTTTGTGTGAAGAAAGCTTTCAATTTACACAATAATGTTTCAAACATTCAGTATTTATATATTTTTTCAAGAAAGGTCTTTGCTTAATAATTATAAACTTCCAGAAATTAAGTAGAGTTGGTGTTTAAGTAGTTTATTATCAATAAATATGCCAGTTCCAGGCGTAAGATTACATAGATTTTTGCTAACCAGCAAAAAGTTTGTTTTCCTCAGATGAATTAACTGAGAATATTTACGTTCATCAATCCTGTGTGTTAAAGAGTATGTCGACTTTTCTGTGACTACAAACTTAAAACCTGTCATCCACAAATAAAATGAAACTCAGAATATTTTTTCATAATTATGGAAATATTTTTAAAATGTATATTAGAGATTTTACAAGATAAAGATTTAAGTTTTTAAAACAATTATGCATTGTTAGCCATTTAGAATGCAACTTCTGAACCACTTCAAGGCAACTCCATAGTGACAAAGTCTGGACGAATGTATGGGCTTAGTATTACCAAAGGCCTTGAACATATTCAGGAATATGCCCATGGTAGTAGATGAAGTGTCTGAGTCATTAACTGAATAATTTGTCACTCAATGAATAATATTCTGGGTTTTTTATATGGTTGAGAGTATTCTGACCAAAATGAAGGCTAAGTGTAGAATAATCAATGCCGTAACTGTTCACTTGAACAGTTAGGATTGGTCGTTAATTGGTTAACTTGGGGGGAACTTCAGGCAAAGTTGATGTAATGACATGTATCGCAGCGTTCTACACAGAAGATGATGCTTCAATTTTACACACATGTTGCTGAGCCAAAGTAAATAACGTATAATTGGAAGTCTTGACCTTTTTGCCAAAATCTGCAAACAACTCAGACGAGGTGCAGCGTTTCCTACAGGTGAGGCAAGATGGGAGGTCTTTCTGCCGATGTGTCGTTGGTGGCGTAGTGTGCAGGTGTGGGGACCCCAAAGTTCAAGCCCGGGCGTTCGACACGGGTTTCTTGTTCTCGCTTGAAAGGCGGGAATACAACCCACGAACACTGTTCTCGGAGCAGGATCACACACCACAAAATGGAGCGAGATGGCTTACAAAGCCGGAGACAATGGAAATTTTACAAAATTAATATTACTAATGTTCCATAACTCTGAAATGGATGCTCTTTTATAAATGGAAAATAATTCAGCTATGTTTTCAAACACTCAAAAAAATTAACCCTTGAAGAAAGTGCATGGACGACTCCATGTTACTTGCCACTTACTACGAACGATGTGTTCCGAGCGACCGACCCACGAACAGTAAATCGAGCTGAACCTTCGAGGACAAACCGCCCGTACTTAGCCAAAGTGATTAACAGTATCGTGACATGCAAACCACCACGCAACCTGGTCTTTAACGAGCTGCTCTAGGTGAGAGGATTGGACTGCGCACTTTCGAATGGTCCTTCTGCCCACCAACGGTACTGTGTCCGGTTGAAAGCTCACTATAGAGCAGCATACGGGGAAGTCGGTCCTTAGACATGGGGCTGATGTGTCCGATCTAGCGGAGCGATCATTGAACGATTAGGGCCTCGATACTGACACATCCCGCTGTTTGGAGAATGGCAACGTGCAAGACCTGACCTGACCTGCCCATGTAAGCCCAAGGATCTGCTTTCGGCAATAGATGTGGAAAGCCTCAAGATTTCGAATGAGCCCTGGGACTTGTTTTTAGATGTCACTGAGTTTGATGATGCGTGGAATGGTTTTCTAGATCTTTTTGGTGCAGCAGCTCGTGATGCAATACCCCATAAAAAAACGGCTTTCCAAAAGAACTTGCCCTTGAATTGATAATACAATCCGACAACTTATCTCTCAGAAACATTCTGCCTTTCGGTCAGCAAAAAACGTTGGTAGAAGTGACAAGTGGGAATTGTACAAAAAGCTCGCAATAAAGTCAAAAGGCTGTGAATATTTCTTATTCAAAGTATGTGGATGACTTATTTACAAAATCATCGGGTAACAAGAAACGATTTTTCTCCTTTTTGCGCAGCTAAAGAAACCTTTCCGCTTCTGTTATCTCCCACAATGGCAACACGATACACAAACATGAATTTATTTCTCAGCTCTTTGGGGAGTATTTTCAGTCAGTCATTGTTCCCTCGCACATGGATTTGCCGACAGTGCCCCCAAATGTGATTCTTTTTTCCTATCCAAACTGTGGATACCATCACGTTTATAGAGGCTGTGACATCGAAAGAGTCATTTCTAATGTATCCAATAACAAATCTCCCGGTCCGAATGGAATCGCTCCTAAACTACTTAAATCTTGTTTTAGCACAATTTCCCCAGTTCTCAGCAATTTCTGGAATATGTCTCTAAGATCCGGTTCATTGCCTAGTATGTGGAAGTGTGCCAATATTACCCCTGTTCTTAAATCTGCCGATCCAAGTTGCATCTCTAATTACAGACCCATTGCTTTGACTTCAATTTTTTTGTGAGATCATCGAGTCACTCATTGCTGAGAAAATTAGAAACCACTTAAAGGACAATATGTTGATTTCTCGAGATAAGCATGGTTTTGTGAAGGGTCGCTCTTGTGTAAGTCAACTTTAAGCGTCAAAAATACTTGGCTGAATATTCTTGACAAACACACCCTCCTAGAATTGATGCAGTTTTTTAGACTTTGCTAATGCAGTTGATGTTCTGCCTCATGACATTCCATTTCATAAACTAGCCCATCAATTAGCCCATCAATATAACATATCTGGTAATATCTGGCAGTGGCTCAGAAATATATCACTGGTAGACAACAAAAGGTTCGGTTTCAAGGTTCTTACTCCTCCTGGTTTCCCGTTTAGTCTGGTGTCTCCCAGGGCAGCGTTCTCTTGGATCATTTTTACTCGACTTGTTCATTAATGATCACCCAAGTTACATGGTTTCTGCCATCTTATTATTTGTTGATGATACTCTAAACCAATCCATTCCCACCGAGATGATGTCACAGTTCAGAATGATCTTAATAGAACAAATACATGGTGTGAGCAAAACAGAATGGATCTGAATGTCAAGATAACCAAGGTTATGCGAATCACATGGTGTAAAAACTCCAAAAACCTGATTATACATAAGGTACAATTCCTCTTGAAGTGGTTTATTACTACAAATACCTCGGTGTTGTTAATGATAAAATCTCCTTGGAGGACCATTTTAAGTTTATTACAACTAAAGCTAACAAACTGCTGGGTTTCACTTTTAGTATTACTCAAGATCTCTCTCAACATGCCCTTCTTGCTTTCTACAAGGCTCTGGTTCTTCCTGTTCTTGAATATGGCCAGCCTATTTGGTACCTGTATTTTAAGAATCTTATTGACAAAGTAGAGACAATTCAACGTAGAGCAACTAGAATGCTAAGCAGAAGAGAATGGGGATGGAGTACCCTGATACATTGCGCATTCTTAAATTGTCCTCGCTCGCTTCTAGAAGGGAATGCGTTCATACGTTTGAAATAATTGCATGGGGTTTACAGAATTAAAATTAAAATTTCAATTTTTTTTATGATGAAGACTAAGGGTTTGAATGTTGACAGCAATCTTATATTCAATATGATATTGATTTTGCAAAAATTGTTTTAACCCCAAAAAGGAAAGCATTTACACCTACATAAAGAAAACTTAGTACAAAGAAAAAGACAAGTCAAAAATTTGTTATGGGGAACTCCAAAAAAGAATTCAAATTTTCCAAACTGAATTGGGTTTTTGAGATTTTGGTTGATAAAAGACAAGGTCTGACAAGATGGGTGAAACATGATCACACTCATAAAAAATATGAATCAATGTTTCAGGACATCAATCACAAAAAGTACAGTCAGGAGAAACCTTTCTTCCAATTTAAAAAAGAAAGTTACTGAAGGTGATAGCCCCATGAAACATCTTAAAATAAAAAGCTCTTAATTTGGTTTCAATTGTACATTTAAAGTTATGTGTATGAATCACCTTAAAATGCTCATTTTCCAAGTTTGTATTTAAAGAACTATTCCAAAAAAATCTTTTATTTTTCTGGGGTGGGTTTATCAGTCATTATATTGTAAGTATACTCAGACACTTTCTTCGACATGAGAAGGTTATTTTTTAACACCGTCACTAAATCATCGCCCTTCAGTTGCTTATCTAAAAAAAAATCATGAGGAATACAATTGAGCAAAGTGTTATACTTCCTTCTGTCTTTAAAGGAAATATTATATGGCTTTGATTTAGAACGAATATGCCTCTTAAACCACGGAATTTCCGAAAAGGAGAAATCAGTTAATTCGAAGCCCATATCAATAATAGCCTTTTCCCTGAAGAAGGTCCATGTCCTAATAAAGTACGCAACATGAGTGTTTTTTATTTCACCCAAAATATTCTCAGAAGGATTAGATTTTCCCAAAATGTCAAAATTAGGGTGAAAGTTAAAAAAAGAATCAATTTCTGTAGTTTTCCATAAACTGTCATAGGAATCATCTAGCAGTTTCTTAACCGAAGCCATTTTTTGAGCTTGACAGAAAATTAAAGGATCTATCATACGAAGACTCCCAAAGAATAATCTGTGTACATAATTTTCCATTTCACTCTATCATTTCCATTATTCCAGATGAATTTTTAAAAATATTTTTTCCAATTCTTTAAAGAATTGAGGTAGGTATTTTGATACAAAGAACAGAGAAGAAATAAAGCAAATTGTGGCAAAAGGAGAGATTTTATGACACGAATTTTCCCAATTAAGGACAGATGTCTAGATCCCCAACTGTTAAGAGTCTGGTAAATGAAGATTAAACGATACGCACGTTTAATCTAGTTTATGGCGCGCAATCGCCGAGGTTTTTCCGGGCCGTGCCTTCACTGTGGTCAAATTGTAAAAGTAAACACCACACAAAACGGTCCCTTAAAATGTGTGAGACACCTGAAGGCGGAAAGCTTTCACTGGCTAAAACAATTCTGTCACGCGTCGAATCGCGAAAGGCACACGATTGGCCCAAAGTTTTAACCGTAACAACATTTTGCCTGCAGTGTGTCGAAGAAAAACCTTTCATTATCCGAATTTTTTCTGCTGTTTTTGGTGCTCATCTATTTTGGATCTGGAGACTGGAGGTGTCATCCTTGATGCTATAGTTTGTCACAGACCAGCAGGTAAATTTGGGTCATGAGATCCACTGTCTCCTGTTGTTTTAGAAACAGGATCAAACCACGTTTTCCACGAGATCCACTGTCTCCTGTTGTTTTAGAAACAGGATCAAACCACGTTTTCCACGAGATCCACTGTCTCCTGTTGTTTTAGAAACAGGATCAAACCACGTTTTCCACGAGATCCACTGTCTCCTGTTGTTTTAGAAACAGGATCAAACCACGTTTTCCCTCTGTCTGCCGAGGGGCATAAGCATATACCATACACGTAACGTTACATGTTGTGCGAATGAACGCGGAGCCTAAATTACTGTCGGGTGGGATGGAAATGGGCTCTGGTTCAGAACACGTTACTCACCAAGAAGCCAAACAATGGCAGGTATCCATCGTTGGCCAATCATCTGTCAGAAGGCTTGAGCAAGCTATACAACGACAAACTGATCCTGCTTTTTCGAGTAATTTTGGCCGAATGGACGTACAAGTTTCATACGTGTGTAAAGGGGGTTGGAAGGTCCACCATGTGCAAAGCAACATCGCTCAGATTACAGCACAGTCTCCAGATATAGTCATTTTGCAGTGTGGCAGTAACGATCGCAGCGTCTCGGATGATCCTCTAACGGTGGCGGATGCACCGCAAAAATGATTCGGGAAAGGTCACAAGATGCGATCGCATTATTATGCCGCATGGCGCCTAGCAGTTTTCTTTCGAAGGTAGACATCAAATCTGCGTTCAAAATCGTGCCAGTTCAATCGTGCCTCAAGTGGGACGGGCTATTTTATTATGACAAAACACTACCAATGGTACCAATGGGTTGCCGGTCGAGCTGCTCTATCTTCGAAAAGTTTAGCTCCGCGGTCGAGTGGATGGCGCTTCATAAACTTGAAATTCCTGCTTTCGTGCATATTCTGGATGACTTCCTTATCATTTCCCATTCGTTTGACAGCGGGAAAAAGGACCTGGCAAATTTCCAGAGCATGTGCGCAAGCGTCGGGATTTTTCTTGCGCCTGACAAAACTGAGGGACCATCCCCTTTTCTTACATTCGCGGGAATCGAGCTGGAAGCAGCGGCCATGGAAGCTCGGTTGCCTGAGGACAAAATATTCAAAGCCATTAACGTCATTGAAGCCACACTCCTGAAAAACAAAACCACCCTTAAAGAGCTCCAATCTCTAATAGAGTTGCTGAATTTCGCATGTAAGGTGGTAAAACCCGGTCGAGCCTTCTTAAGACGGCTGATCAATCTAACTATTGGGATGAGAAAGCCCCCGTCACCGAATCCGCCTGAATTTGGAAGCGAAGGCGGATTTGCAAGCATGGTTCATCTTTCACGTCATTTTAATGGGAAAGCGTTCTTTCTCTCCGAACAATGGCTGTCTCACAAAGCGTTGCATTTATACTCTTATACCCAGCAAGAAATGAGACCGAGGGGTACCCCCCCAACATGTCCAATCCCTATACACATTCCAGGCTATTTTTACTTAACACATCCCCCCAAGATGTCTGAAAGGATTTCCCCAGATTCCTGCGAGACAATGACCAACACAAAGCAGGGGGGGTTCTCTCCGTCTGATACCTTGCTGCATATGTATACATATGTCATTTTGGGGTAAACATTTAAGCTGTCGTGCTACATGGTTGTTGCTGATCTTATGTTTCGTTATTAATGGAAGTTTGAGATAAATTAACAAACAGGCAGCGCTCCAAAACGTTCTTGACGAACAAGAGATTAATCAGTTAATGTTATCATTGTCTAGCCAGTTTACCTAATAATCTTCGTGAACAATTAATACATTATGTAATATGTAAAAGTAGAAATAGATTTGTCGTTCAGAATTGTTCCGAGACTTTGAGTACAAAGAAATTAAACAAAGATTTTATTATTAAAAGTTTGAACAAGTAACAGAATAAAAAAGGACTCCTAGTCAATGTATATCAAGTAAAAGCAATCTTAAGGTGAGCATGTACTCGGTGACCAGATTATAAGCATATTCAAAAGCAGGCAAAAAGGAAATCTTTATGGCAAACAACAAAAAGAAGAAAAAGAGAAATCATTAAATTGAAAATTAAAAAATTCAAAGCTATGAAAATAAATGTAATTAGTGCAGAGGATACAAAAAGAGCGGCAGTTTTCCTAAGGTGGAGACCAGGATCTCAAATCACTTCCGATTCTGATCATTCAGGAAAGCAAGCTGCCGAAAAGAGACTTATTAAGCATGTTTAATAGGAAGCAACAATTCAAAACCTGTAAGGCCTGAAAAACGGGAGGCCAAACGAAATTAAATTTCATTTGCAGCAATTCACTTAACCGTGATAACCTGACCTGAACCGTCAACTTCAAGGAAGCTTCAAGGAAATGTCTCCAGTTGGGCTTTCCGAGCAGTTAACACCCGTTTCGACAAGTCCTCAGCCACAAAGATCCTGACGCCTTTGAATGAATCTCCTTTAAATTTCATGATGCAGGCTTTCCGCACTCTTTCCCTTGTAACAAAGTCTGGAAAGGCGACGAGGATCATTCGAGGCCCTGGATTCTGGTTGCTATCCCCTGGTGGTCTGGCTGTTGGTGTGCGATGGCATCGTTGTATTTCTGGAGCTGGTGTCAGACCGACAAAATCGACGAGAAACTCTTTAATCAGCTGATTACAGTCCTCCTTACTGCCTTCCTTTATAGCTTCAGGGATCCTGTAGAAAACAAAGTTGTTTCGTCTACCTCTGATCTCGAGGTTATCCATCTTGGCTGCAAGGTCGTTATTATTCTGCTCAAGAACTTGTATCTTCACCTTCATTTGCTCGAGTTCAAAGTTGCAAGCTTTCAAGTCGGACAGGATCGGCTCCAACTTACAAGAAATCTTCAAGCTCAGTCGCTTTTCTATGGTCTTCCATATGTGCCAATCGCATCTTTCTGGTATGGTTTGTGGACATCAATAAAAATTGAACATTCCTTGCGGAGTTGTTTGCATGTCTAGTCTTCCAAATCATTGCCTAAGTGTAACATCATTGTGAACGTTTTGATTATATTCGTGTTTTTCTCATGTATCACTACTGTTTTGTGGGAATATCTTCTAATAGTACCAACATTTATTGTATTACAGTTTGGGCGACAAAGAATAAAACACCTCTTCAAGCATATGTACAATCATGTAATTGAAAAAATTATTTTGTGTTGGGTTGTCCTGTTATGATGGGAGTATTATAATTTAGTAAAGGTCTTATAATCATAATAAAACGGTTTACACACATGCTCGGGTTTCTACGTAAAGCTTCCAATTTTGGGACTTTCCCTTTCATTCGTCATGGGATGACGGCGACAAACTTTATTTGTACACAGTTTCATTCATTTTCTAGTTTGTCACATATCCACTGAAATAACTGAATGCCCTCTGTTATTGTGGAAGGCATGGCTTTGTCGTGAGCCGTCATAAGACCTTGCAGGACATCTTCCATATCGGTTGAAGAACAACCCCTAGCTGTAGGTGGTGTGGTGAACTCATCCTTCACCGCAAGAATATCTACAAGTGGCTTTGGAATGCGATAATCACGTGTAAAAAAAATTGAAATGTTGGACCGTCTTCTGTTTTCAGTCAGTAGAACCACTATGCATTTATGCAGTAGTGCATTGATGCACTTTACAGTAGAAGCATTACTTTGAAAGGATGTCGAGGTGCTCAATGCACTAAATTAATGGAAATGTGCTGCATTCTGCAAAAAAATTGGACAAGGTCATACCGTACAGTGTCGGTAAGAAATACATTAGGTCAGGTTTCCGGGTAAAGCGACAACATTCGGGGATGCCCTTGTCTGGTGCTGGTTCCATTCTATTCTTACATTATCCAGCTCATTCTGAATCATTTGGTTGAAGCAAACCTGAAACATTCACTGCAGTATAAAAAAATCAGTGGCGAAAAAGCAACTGTTAGTTTGTTATGACGACGTAGGCAATTCGATTTATGGAAAGCACTGTAACAGTGGTGAGCAAGTTTGGTGTTGAATATCGGAAAGTACGCATCACCAAAAACCACAAGCGAAATAATTAACCACTAGATTTTCTTTCATTCATTACACATGACCTATATTTGTCAGACAATTGGGAATCAATAGCAACTGCCTCCCCCCAAAAAACAACTTTGACGTTCATTTTCTCAATTGCATTAATTAAGTTTTAGGGATAGGAAAATTTAGATGAAAATCTTACACTTGCAGGTGTGAGGTGCAATCTAAGATGCCATCAGAAGCCAACGTATGGAAGATGTAAACCCAAACGTTTTCCATCATGGCCATCAATGTCCTCTAAAAGCGTTCGATACGCTGTCAACAAAAACAATATGCTAATGCATGTAATCATGTAATCATGATTATGATTCTCTTAATACCTGCCCTGAGTTTACCTTTACGCAGTACGTAATAATTCTTCACTTTGCGTTTCATACAATATCAAATGTGTCAATGAGATTTTAACATCATAAACTATACAGGAAATGTCAAATAACTGGCCTACCTGGTTATGTGGGGACGTACTCTTGATAACGCAGTGGTCGTTCCCATTGTACTCTGAATGGAATGCTTCTTGGATGTCCTCAATCAAGACATTCTCCGTACCCCTGTCCATCTGAACACACCGTGGAACACCCTCCAACAAGTACGTACATTGTTCTTTTAAAAACTGTTCTTTGTAATTGATAATTTTAGAGGAGGCAAAGGACATGCAATAGAGGGTTTGACTACAGTGTATAGTGTCAAACTAAAACATTGCATAAAATGTTAATTAAATTATGTTTGGAGGTGGTTCCATTACATCAACGATGAAATACTCACCTTCTATTTCTTGCAGAAAGTCAAGGAAGTATGAAGCCACGACTTGCGGGTCATTGTTTGTGTGTGCTACCCTGAGCCATAATATTCTCCTTGAAAAACTGCCGGAACACAAATTGGAATTATGGTCAGAGTGGTTTAACATGTAAAAATCAGGTGGGATTTTGGAAAAAAGTCCTTATTCTTTGGAACGTACATTGCATTGACAATACGCCTCAAATCAATGATCTACTCTTACTGCATTACATTAAATGAAATCGTTGACGCAGTGTAACAATAAATAACAATTTATACAATATATGAAATAACACTTGATATGCTCATGTATTTTAACATAAAGGATGTTGAATGTAAACAATTTTGCTAAGATGGGCTGAATTTGTATTTTTTCTATTTCAAAACGAAACACAGATAATTGGTTGCCACTTTTCTAGTGAGCATTAAGTCTCATCTCCTGGGGAAAAATGAACATTGAATTTAATAGCCCTAATGACTACTGGCAATGTTCTTACCCATCTATGGCTCCATGCAAAGCAAATCCATAAACCTTTAGCTTGTCATGCTGATTGACGTGGATTGCAAAATTCGGGTCTTCATTGACATAGGATCGTCTCCTCAGTCGAGGTCTTCCACGTGGTTCTACCCCTTCAGGGTCTAGCATGCGTTGCCCTTCAAGGACGACGCTCCTACCAAAAAAATCACACAATGTACGATGTCTAAAAACAAGAAGAGTAACAAATATTCAGATGAAAACTAGATAAGAAATGTATTGAGTCAGTAATTGACAATGTTTTATTCTTGTTGGTCTACCTTGGACCAATGAATAGCGTGACAACATTCTTCTTGCCATGGCCCGGCATCCCAGATTGTGGCCATTGTCTTGTAATTCAGCCTACGAAGAATAAGTCGTTAAATAAATAAGAAAGCAATTATCTGGTTGCCCTATTTGTATTTCCAAAAGCAACGGGAACTGAAACGTTCGTAGGATTAAAATAATTTACAGTTGATAACCACCACAACTGTATGCGTAACATCTTCTAGCATATGAAATACAGTACTGTAAAATAAAATCATGTAACTCTACTTTTGAACACAGAAATTACTTTACATAAAACCTGCTTACAACCCACTTCCGTGCAAAAAGTGGCAGAGGACATGCACCAGATTTTAAGATTGAGGGCATACGAGCAATGAAACCCAACAAAGGAATATTCAGTAAGTAAAATTGTTATATTTAATTAATTTGGTACAATAACAGCGCATCGAGAATGTACTTGACACAACCACTGCTTGAATGAAACTTGCATACAAAAGAAATGTTCAGCGAGATTTCAACCTAAAGTGTCTCTTCTCTCACTGCTACCGTATTTCAAGACGTTCTGTTATCCTTACCCGCTAACTTATTAGGAACCTGTTCAGTGTAAAGTCGTCAGGACTTCTCCTCCTAAGATTCAATTTGCGGAGAATTCGGTGTAGCTTTCTCAGGCTGACAGTACAAGGAATAAAAACATATCCATTTCTATAAAACAATGCACAAGTGTTATTTCCACGCATGGGCCGGAGGATAGCGATACTAACCGTTCAAAGTCTAACTAGTACATGTACATATACACAAATACTACAGCTATAGGCCAACACTCAAGTCATCTATGTCAGCATATACAAATAAAGTAGGCCAATACCTGATGGTTATTCGATGTCGAAGGACCATAATTGAAAGAATCTCATCGTAGCTGTAGCCTGCTTCAAAGTAATGACGGACCAATCGGTTTCGTTGTAGGATAGTGTCATTGCTGTCATTGTTGAAAGCATGTTGTGGTTGTAGCAATGTATACATTTCTGCTCAGGTCGGAGGCTACAGCATGTACGCTACAGGCTGTGTTATACCAGGCAAGCCTAGGTATGGGACGGAGGGGTACCCCCCCCCTTACCTGTCTAATCCGTATACACACTCCAGACTATTGTTACCTAACACATCCCCCCTAGAAGTCTGTAAAGAATTTCTGAGATTCCGATTAAACAACGACCAACACAAAGGCGGGGGTTCTCTCCGTCCAATAGCTGGCTTCAAATGGGCTGTCTGGAGGTCACAGTTAATATTTTTCTTCGACAAATGCGACGCCCGGTGAAAAATGCGACGCCGAACGAAAATGCGACGCCCGCAGAAAAATGCGACCCCGGCTGAAAAATGCGACGCCGGCTGAAAAATGCGATCCCGGATGGCACATATGGAACACCATACTTTTCGAATTTGTCAAAGAAAAGAAGAAACCATCACGGGGGTTACGATCTCCAGCTTGTTCATCATTCGGAGAGGCGTCCATGCTGACAGCCAGGTCCCCATCGGACACGTGACCTTCGACCTTTTGATCGCCCGTCTTGAGACGCCATCTTCTTACTCTTGGACGAAGGTTCCCTTGACTTTGTAGGTGTCTGAGAAAGGGATCTTGGGTGTTTAGAACCAAGACGCTATGGTAATACAAAAATAATACAAAAAGATAAATGAAGGAAGGGAATAGTTGAAAGACCCCAGTTTCAGGTAAAATAAGTCTCCCCCGGCAGCATGCTGCAAAGGCGTCATTCGTACAGTTGCATGAAGAGCGCCCCCACCTGTAAAAGTTGTGCAGGCACTCATAATTTTCCATTCAAGAAAAGTAGTATCCAGTGTACAATTAAAGTTACATTCCAGCAAGACAAAGCTTGTAATATTGTGTGCAGGGATTAAAAGCATTGACTCCAACACTTTAGTACACCGAGTTTCGTGTGATTCATTAATAAATTGTTCCGTGTCCATAATAAACAAGGTCGGGGACGACATGGCACATCAAGGGCAGAACACACACACACCTATGTACTTATTCAGTCAACCCCGGCCGCTGGCTGAAGCTGACATACACTCACATATACATGTATATACAAATCCAACCACTTCAGCACCAAGCAGTTCCCAGCCTACTGTAATGCACTATCGTGTTACCAAACATAGCCCTAAACCAAAACAGTTATGAAGGCAAAAACAACAACAACAACAACTCCGGTTTCTGGCCATGGGCTTGGTCCAAAAGTGGTGCGGTGATGGAGTTTCCCCTCCTTTTTCCCTTAGAAGTGATGTACATGCACATATTATACTAACAACTTGAATTCATAAAAAGACAATAAATATGACAAGAGGCAATGGTTTTAGTTATCTCACTCAAACAATAGGCTTCTATTCTTGACAAAATCGAGCTTGTTAAAATACTGTAGCACAACCACAGTGGAAAAGTTAAAAGTGAAATGTTCAGCTCCAGTTTCCGTTTTTAAATGAAATTCTCATGAGGTAGCAGTATATGACATTCTTTGCACATTGTTTTCTGTTTTAGCCTACAGGAAAGAAGTTGCACATCAAATATGAAAAATAAATGAAACAGTTCAGCTCCAGAGTCAAAATGAAAATAAAATTCTCATGAGATAATATACTGTGCACATTATTGTCTGTTTTAGCGTATAAGAAACAAGTGACATTTTTGCATATAAAATATTTGGGAAGAAAATTCAGTTCAGACTATAAAATCTCCTCTCACTCTAATCTACATTTGTTCTTGGACAAGAATCGAACCAATAATGTGTGGGTTGCAAAATGAGCTTCCAACAACTGACCAGCGCAAACTGGGTTGTCAATTGTTTGTGTGGTACTTGATTTATCGTTCAAATGGATGTAGTGCACTTCAAGTGGTAATTACTGCATCCGCCGAACTCATTAGCATGGTGAAAAATGCCCCCACATTTGAAAAAGGAAATTGTTTGGCCAAAATAGTGCGACTGTGTAAGTATAGGCCAGGATACATTCCTTGGTTTTTGGAGCTTCTATCGAGGGCAAAGTTGGTGAAATAATCCAATTGTGCCCACTTCGTCACGTGACCTATAGTAGGTATCAAACATCAATAAATATGGCGTCCTCCCATAGCAAAGCGTGTCATAAGTGTTACCGAAAATGAAGCTACAGTAAAGCACTCAGACTATACTGATGTGCTGTGTGGTATACCAAAAACTGGCCTGTTTTATTGAACAACACTTAGAACACACTTTGCTTAAGCACGACGCCATGTTTGTTCTACGAGACTTAGCAGGCGTTCGAAAAATGGTTCGAAGCGCCCGAGAAAGTAGAGGGATGCCATATGAAAAATGGCTTTGTGCAAGCGTGGGAACTATTTACTTTTCGGAGGCGAGTTTAATTTGTGTGAATAATTAGTTAATTTACCAAAACTTTAAAAGAGATTCAAAAGATCGAGAAGGACGAGACAATAAGTTGTTTTTGTTTGAAAAAACTCCAGTAATGTCGGCTTGCATGATATTTAACCCGAACTTTGCTGATATTACACTTTTTTCAAGGGGGCTTGATAAGTACAATGTCAGGTTTTGAAAACAGGCTGGTTCGGTCTTGCTCTTTTGTTGAGAGGAGCCACCGGCAGCTATCTTACCATACCGTATACAAAGGTGATCCCTATCGCTCTTGTCAACGGAGCAATAGACACGGACGTATATTGAAAAAATCTGGATTCTGCAATCTGCAATGCCCTTAATCATATACCAGGCAAGATATGGGACGGAGGGGTACCCCCCTTACCTTTTCAATCCCTATACATACTGTAGACTATTGTTACCTAACACACACCCCCCAGAAGTCTGTAAAGCATTCCTGAGATTCCGATCAAACAATGACCAACACAAAGGCGGGGGTTCTATCCGTCCCATATCTCGCTTCAAATGCTTAATCAGTTTATATGGATCACTGAATCCAATAGTGCCATTTTACCGAGCCAAATACAAAGCTTGCCCGGCAATACCAGCGTTTGTTCTCCTTGGCTTCAATAGAAGCGAGCCAACCCGCACATGTTTTGTATTCGGCTAGGTAAAATGGACACTGTTTGGCTTCTATTTCACACAAAGGCATTGCAAGTCCACTTAAAAAAATTTTTTTTAATATAACTTACGGGGCTACAGATCGATTGCGTCCGCCAAGTCACGTGACCTACCGTGGGCACCACACAGCAACGAAATGAACACGGCGTCCTCCCATAAAAGCAAAGTGTGTCCTAAGTAACATTTATCATAAACCAACAGTCGGTACATTACTGATGTATTGAGTACCATTTTTAAAAAATCGGCTTCAATTTGGTAAACAACACTTAAACACACTTTGTTGTGTGGTTTGTTGATGTTTGATACCTACTATCGGTCACGTAACTTAGTGGGCATAAGCAATCTATTAGGGTGTACTGTTCCATTTCAAGGCAAATTTTGCGCCGGGTCGAGGTGCTTAAAAAGTACCCCTACAGTTTCTTGAGAAGAGGAGTTTGCGCGGTCCAAGAACATGTGGGATTGCGTGTGGCCCAGAATCAATTCCCTAGATTCAGATTGAGGCTCCCATCCGAGGGCAAAGCAGACAAAAATGCTACTGAAAAATTGTCCGAAGAGCCTCAGAAAGTGGAGGAAAGTCATTAAAGGGTGCACCCTGGTAATTAGGCCCTAAATATGTCCGCCGAGCTCATTAATAAAAGTTATACACTCAAAATATTCTATATTAGAGAGTCCTGAGAGCCATGAAATTTAGGAATTGGAGAAATATGGCACTGAACCCCTGGCCCGGACTCTGGGCATCAATTCTGAGTAATTTGGGTGCAGTTGGGTCCGAAAATGGCACTATTTGGCCGTTTTGCAGAGGGATGGTTTTTCAAAATGGCAACTTTTCTGGGCAGGGACATTTTCTTCATTTTAGGGGTGGTGTGCTTCTGGTGAAAATTTCTCAAAAATTCATTGGTCAACCCCCCGAAAATTGAAAGGAAAATGAAAGGGGACATGTCGATCATCGTATTTCTGTGCAGCCTGGACACCTGTGAGAGTTGTGAGTATTTGTAAAATTATTGCAAAGTGTGGGGATTTATCATTGCAGTCTATGGGAATTTATTTGTAGTGGTGCACCCTATAGATCTTGAAAATGGTGGCGGCCATGTTGTTCTGACTGGGATTTAAACATTTGCCTTCTGTAGCTGTTTCTCTCAACTAAGCTGAATGGACATAATTAAGATGAAATAGACAGGAAAACAAATTCTTTGACACTCTGTACCTCTGATTATGAGGTTTTTATTGCAAAAACACCACAATGGAGTAACGATGTATGTACATGGCTGTACTGCTAGAAAATTGTAAACAAAATATGGATAAGTCTTGAAGGTTTGCATGGTGAATAGGTACAATAGAAAGTAGGTTTGCGGTAGCACCATGGACGTATCTCTTTTGTGAGTATTTGCGGTTCTGAAAAGAACCAGTGGTACTCGACGTTTCGAGCAGTATGCTCTGCTCGTCATCAGGAGAAACAAAATAACAAAACAAAATATGGTGAGTCTTTTACCTCAGTCACTGCTTGTTCTTTTTTGTCTTCTTTGGGCTATTCTTTTACAGTATTATTCAAATTGTACACAGAAGAGACATATTTGTTTTATTCAGTCAGTTAAAAATCTCTCAAGTCTACTTTTGGATCGGTGGCGAATATCCTGTGTGGACTTGACTTAGTTTAGACAGCATGGACGATGTGCGGCTTGTCCAAGGTCAGAAGTTTGAAAACACAGCGCAAAATGGCCGAACTGGATTTATGGTGCAAACGAGTCAAGCTGATAATTGCCACAAAAAGCAGACTGGAGTCGTGGAAAGGATGCCTTATTTGGCATGGGTGTGTGAGAAGAATTGGAGAGCAGGAGAGGGTGACATATGGAATGATTTCTGTAAAAATGCCCGGCTCGAACAAACGCACTCTGAAGACTGTACACAGGGTGGCTTACATGGTACACACTGGAAATTTAAATCTGCCACGGCAGTGCGATGTAAGTCACCTGTGCCATAATTCATTGTGTGTCTGCTTCGGCCATCTTTCCCTGGAAACAAGAGCACAAAATAATGCCCGAAAAGTGTGCAAAAGACGGCATAGGTGCCAAGGGCACGGTGAGCTCAGGGACTGCATCATTTGAGTTTAAGCCTCTGAAAGGTAGTTTTGCTGTTGACATGCCAAAAATTAGTCACTGTTGCAATACCTTACTTTTTTGGAAAACGTTTGCAGTAATTATGTTCACTTTGGATGAGGAGGCAGTCAGTGTTTGTGTCACACTTCAAATCATCATTTGGCTTGGGATCTAGTTGGCCACGTTTGTAAAGTGGCTGCGTGGTATAGTACAGATGGAACCTTTGTGAACGCAATTGAGCCCTGCGTGATCTGTATTGCTGACTTTTTGCACGTTTGGCATGATACTTCTGTTTCTTATCCATTTCAGCGAGGGCTTTTGCAGCTGGCGAGCCACCAGTTATTGGGCAACCTGCAGCTCTACACTTTCGGACTATTGAATTTGCGTGTCCGTTATTGACCAAGTGCACTGCGCTGTGATCCCTACAAGCTCCATTTCTTGAGAAGGTTTGTGTTCCTTTTGGGTTGGTTACAGAAAAGGCGTGATTCATAGATTCAGCTTTCTGAGTACTGGTACCATATTTAGTTTTGTCCATGGCTTCTTGGCAAAGTCTCTTGCTTAGTACTCTGAGAAGAGTCTGTTCGTCACAAGTTGACAATTTCAGTTTGCCACGGGCATTTACTGGCAGGTATGGAAATTTATATTTACCACCCCTACAAATTGGTGACCACTTTTTGCAAAGGTCGTGATTTCCCATGTAACATTGAGCGATTGCACTTGCTGCATTTGCTGACATGGTTTTCATTTTGGAAGAGTCCCCACCACTGTTTTTGAGTATGGCAGCAGCCTCGGCCTGTGCCCTGTGGCTGACATCATCGGCAAATCGATCCTGCAGCTTTGTCTTTTCCTTTTTAGTTTGGCCTGGAAACATATCTGGACTGAATTTTGCACGACTTAGGGCTGCACAGAGGGATCGGTTTAAATGAGGGGGGTCTAATAAATGCTCGATTTCCATACCTGCAGTCTTACTTTGCATATGGGAGTTTACACCTTCTGCCAGACAACCATCGGCATCGGTTGTCACTCTATCTACAAAAAGAGGTTCTGTACAGTTTAAAAGTTTTTGTGCACACTGAATGCCGCCTTCACGTTCGTCTCCCATGTTGTAGTTCGCTGGGCGAGTGGCTGTGCATTTCCCGGCATGCTTGTGATCCTCTGCTTTGGAACTGTCACATTTTTTGCATAGTTTGTTCTCATGGTGGTACATGATGACAAATTTGCTGGTTGTGACATTTTCACAGACAATATCTCTTGTCTGCGTTGCTGGGATGAAGGGTGTTTTCTTGCGACAGTTTCGAAGAGGATTGTTATATTGTCTGTCGGTCTCCACTGCAACTGGACTTTCTCGCTCGTAACCCTGCAGTTCATGAATGTCTTTCACGATTGTTCTCTTGTTGCACATGTCTCTTTCATTTTCTGCGGTGATGATTTCACCGCATTTGTTTGATGTGTTTTGCAGGGCACTCACCGAAGGAACAGTCGTGTCCATTGCTGACAAGAGCCTCCTTGCACCAGCTGTTGAAATTCCAGTGTTGTACAGGCCCACCGAGAGCGCCATGTTTGGAGCGGCGGTCCGTCGTCCTCGCCCCCTCTGTGGAATCTCCGTAAACAGTTTTCTCTTCTCGCTGCAAAACCCACACTTCTGGCAGGACATCATCTCGGACACGCCAAAACCTCGACGCTCCTCAGCATCTGGCATCAGCGTGGGGCGGCCATCGCAATCTGGATGCACCCGTTGGTGATCTAGAATAGCCTGGGCACCCAGGTCGACTGCAGAATGGATGTCGACAAACCGGTATGTCGCTCGGACCCCTCCTTCGGACTGATCTACTGCTCCCTGGCACTTGACTTCTGCATTCGTCTTGTGTTGGAGGTTGTCAAGAGGAGAAGTCTCGGCAGCTTTGGGACGGAGCAGCATGACATCCCTTGTCGGCACAGTATTGGGCGTGGTACAAAAGAACCCCTGTTCATCTCTGGCAACAGCGAGTTTCATCTGCTCTTGTGTTGGCCTTATGTAGACTGTTGGTGAGTCCAGCTTCAGTTGACTGTCTTCTGGCATGCATTTTGCAGGTGACAAGTTATGGCCTTTCTGGAACCAACTTTTCTTCCTTTTGTAAACTGCACGTCCCAAGCGACCCATTTTGCAGAAATAGCTTGCACTGCAAGTTTGAGCAACTTTCTACTCTGTGTGACCATGTGGCACAGTGCATGTACTATTTAATACTCACTGTTGAACCCCAGCATGATGACCAAATCACACGGGAGTTTATTTCTTTTGTTATTTTATGGCAGGTTGGGGGGGAGTGGGGGGGAAAGAGGGAAAGATTGGTCTCATGAAATCTTTGGGGACAGTAATTAACCAAGCTAGGACAATGGAGACTGCAGAGTGATAAGGGCTTGGCCAAGGAGCCATTATAGGGGTCGTTTAATAAATCTTCAGCTGGGAGTTGCAGGCAATTAAATGGACAGCCGCATGTGGGAATTAAAACATGTCATCAAAGGCCCATTGTGCACAGTTGTGGATTTTCCAAGAATGTTTAGTTGCTGAAATAAACTTACACAAATGTCCTGTAATCTTTAATATGTCAACAGTCACCTGTAAAATACAGAGAACCTTGTTCAATTCAACAATGTGTGTTTCAGCTGTGCTGAATATTACTTAGACACCCCCCTTTTTAACCTCCCTCCGCCCCTAAAGTGGAAAAAATCACATCAAAATGACCGCAGATGGACCCAAAAATAACATGCATGTGTAAATGAGGGAAAATTTCTCACAATTACATGTGGAAAGGACAGAATTGAGTGCCCTCATGATGCCCAAGACATGCACAACAGTCGTGCTTTCCCGTTGAAAAAAACCGGGAAACACCATAGCCACACCCCTACACCTTAAGCCCTGTGGTTTCTCAGAGGAACAGTACTTTTCAAATTTTTTTGCAGAAAATTACTTCCCAGATAATTCTGCTTCCACTGATTGGACTCTCATGCCAAAATATGAAAGTTGCCTGCTATTAAAGGGTGCACCCTGGTAATTAGGCCCTAAATATGTCCGCCGAGCTCATTAATAAAAGTTATACACTCAAAATATTCTATATTAGAGAGTCCTGAGAGCCATGAAATTGAGGAATTGGAGAAATATGGCACTGAACCCCTGGCCCGGACTCTGGGCATCAATTCTGAGTAATTTAGGTGCAGTTGGGTCCGAAAATGGCACTATTTGGCCGTTTTGCAGAGGGATGGTTTTTCAAAATAGCAACTTTTCTGGGCAGGGACATTTTCTTCATTTTAGGGGTGGTGTGCTTCTGGTGAAAATTTCTCAAAAATTCATTGGTCAACCCCCCGAAAATTGAAAGGAAAATGAAAGGGGACATGTCGATCATCGTATTTCTGTGCAGCCTGGACACCTGTGAGAGTTGTGAGTATTTTTAAAATTATTGCAAAGTGTGGGGATTTATCATTGCAGTCTATGGGAATTTATTTGTAGTGGTGCACCCTATAGATCTTGAAAATGGTGGCGGCCATGTTGTTCTGACTGGGATTTAAACATTTGCCTTCTGTAGCTGTTTCTCTCAATTAAACTGAATGGACATAATTAAGATGAAATAGACAGGAAAACAAATTCTTTGACACTCTGTACCTCTGATTTTGAGGTTTTTATTGCAAAAACACCACAATGGAGTAAGCATGTATGTACATGGCTGTACTGCTAGAAAATTGTAAACAAAATATGGATAAGTCTTGAAGGTTTGCATGGTGAATAGGTACAATAGAAAGTAGGTTTGCGGTAGCACCATGGACGTATCTCTTTTGTGAGTATTTGCGGTTCTGAAAAGAACCAGTGGTACTCGACGTTTCGAGCAGTATGCTCTGCTCGTCATCAGGAGAAACAAAATAACAAAACAAAATATGGTGAGTCTTTTACCTCAGTCACTGCTTGTTCTTTTTTGTCTTCTTTGGGCTATTCCTTTACAGTATTATTCAAATTGTACACAGAAGAGACATTTTTTTTTATTCAGTCAGTTAAAAATCTCTCAAGTCTACTTTTGGATCGGTGGCGAATATCCTGTGTGGACTTGACTTAGTTTGGGCAGCATGGACGATGTGTGGCTTGTCCAAGGTAAGAAGTTTGAAAACACAGCGCAAAATGGCCGAACTGGATTTATGGTGCAAACGAATCAAGCTGATAATTGCCACAAAAAGCAGACTGGAGTCGTGGAAAGGATGCCTTATTTGGCATGGGTGTGTGAGAAGAATTGGAGAGCAGGAGAGGGTGACATATGGAATGATTTCTGTAAAAATGCCCGGCTCGAACAAACGCACTCTGAAGACTGTACACAGGGTGGCTTACATGGTACACACTGGAAATTTAAATCTGCCACGGCAGTGCGATGTAAGTCACCTGTGCCATAATTCATTGTGTGTCTGCTTCGGCCATCTTTCCCTGGAAACAAGAGCACAAAATAATGCCCGAAAAGTGTGCAAAAGACGGCATAGGTGCCAAGGGCACGGTGAGCTCAGGGACTGCATCATTTGAGTTTAAGCCTCTGAAAGGTAGTTTTGCTGTTGACATGCCAAAAATTAGTCACTGTTGCAATACCTTACTTTTTTGGAAAACGTTTGCAGTAATTATGTTCACTTTGGATGAGGAGGCAGTCAGTGTTTGTGTCACACTTCAAATCATCATTTGGCTTGGGATCTAGTTGGCCACGTTTGTAAAGTGGCTGCGTGGTATAGTACAGATGGAACCTTTGTGAACGCAATTGAGCCCTGCGTGATCTGTATTGCTGACTTTTTGCACGTTTGGCATGATACTTCTGTTTCTTATCCATTTCAGCGAGGGCTTTTGCAGCTGGCGAGCCACCAGTTATTGGGCAACCTGCAGCTCTACACTTTCGGACTATTGAATTTGCGTGTCCGTTATTGACCAAGTGCACTGCGCTGTGATCCCTACAAGCTCCATTTCTTGAGAAGGTTTGTGTTCCTTTTGGGTTGGTTACAGAAAAGGCGTGATTCATAGATTCAGCTTTCTGAGTACTGGTACCATATTTAGTTTTGTCCATGGCTTCTTGGCAAAGTCTCTTGCTTAGTACTCTGAGAAGAGTCTGTTCGTCACAAGTTGACAATTTCAGTTTGCCACGGGCATTTACTGGCAGGTATGGAAATTTATATTTACCACCCCTACAAATTGGTGACCACTTTTTGCAAAGGTCGTGATTTCCCATGTAACATTGAGCGATTGCACTTGCTGCATTTGCTGACATGGTTTTCATTTTGGAAGAGTCCCCACCACTGTTTTTGAGTATGGCAGCAGCCTCGGCCTGTGCCCTGTGGCTGACATCATCGGCAAATCGATCCTGCAGCTTTGTCTTTTCCTTTTTAGTTTGGCCTGGAAACATATCTGGACTGAATTTTGCACGACTTAGGGCTGCACAGAGGGATCGGTTTAAATGAGGGGGGTCTAATAAATGCTCGATTTCCATACCTGCAGTCTTACTTTGCATATGGGAGTTTACACCTTCTGCCAGACAACCATCGGCATCGGTTGTCACTCTATCTACAAAAAGAGGTTCTGTACAGTTTAAAAGTTTTTGTGCACACTGAATGCCGCCTTCACGTTCGTCTCCCATGTTGTAGTTCGCTGGGCGAGTGGCTGTGCATTTCCCGGCATGCTTGTGATCCTCTGCTTTGGAACTGTCACATTTTTTGCATAGTTTGTTCTCATGGTGGTACATGATGACAAATTTGCTGGTTGTGACATTTTCACAGACAATATCTCTTGTCTGCGTTGCTGGGATGAAGGGTGTTTTCTTGCGACAGTTTCGAAGAGGATTGTTATATTGTCTGTCGGTCTCCACTGCAACTGGACTTTCTCGCTCGTAACCCTGCAGTTCATGAATGTCTTTCACGATTGTTCTCTTGTTGCACATGTCTCTTTCATTTTCTGCGGTGATGATTTCACCGCATTTGTTTGATGTGTTTTGCAGGGCACTCACCGAAGGAACAGTCGTGTCCATTGCTGACAAGAGCCTCCTTGCACCAGCTGTTGAAATTCCAGTGTTGTACAGGCCCACCGAGAGCGCCATGTTTGGAGCGGCGGTCCGTCGTCCTCGCCCCCTCTGTGGAATCTCCGTAAACAGTTTTCTCTTCTCGCTGCAAAACCCACACTTCTGGCAGGACATCATCTCGGACACGCCAAAACCTCGACGCTCCTCAGCATCTGGCATCAGCGTGGGGCGGCCATCGCAATCTGGATGCACCCGTTGGTGATCTAGAATAGCCTGGGCACCCAGGTCGACTGCAGAATGGATGTCGACAAACCGGTATGTCGCTCGGACCCCTCCTTCGGACTGATCTACTGCTCCCTGGCACTTGACTTCTGCATTCGTCTTGTGTTGGAGGTTGTCAAGAGGAGAAGTCTCGGCAGCTTTGGGACGGAGCAGCATGACATCCCTTGTCGGCACAGTATTGGGCGTGGTACAAAAGAACCCCTGTTCATCTCTGGCAACAGCGAGTTTCATCTGCTCTTGTGTTGGCCTTATGTAGACTGTTGGTGAGTCCAGCTTCAGTTGACTGTCTTCTGGCATGCATTTTGCAGGTGACAAGTTATGGCCTTTCTGGAACCAACTTTTCTTCCTTTTGTAAACTGCACGTCCCAAGCGACCCATTTTGCAGAAATAGCTTGCACTGCAAGTTTGAGCAACTTTCTACTCTGTGTGACCATGTGGCACAGTGCATGTACTATTTAATACTCACTGTTGAACCCCAGCATGATGACCAAATCACACGGGAGTTTATTTCTTTTGTTATTTTATGGCAGGTTGGGGGGGAGTGGGGGGGAAAGAGGGAAAGATTGGTCTCATGAAATCTTTGGGGACAGTAATTAACCAAGCTAGGACAATGGAGACTGCAGAGTGATAAGGGCTTGGCCAAGGAGCCATTATAGGGGTCGTTTAATAAATCTTCAGCTGGGAGTTGCAGGCAATTAAATGGACAGCCGCATGTGGGAATTAAAACATGTCATCAAAGGCCCATTGTGCACAGTTGTGGATTTTCCAAGAATGTTTAGTTGCTGAAATAAACTTACACAAATGTCCTGTAATCTTTAATATGTCAACAGTCACCTGTAAAATACAGAGAACCTTGTTCAATTCAACAATGTGTGTTTCAGCTGTGCTGAATATTACTTAGACACCCCCCTTTTTAACCTCCCTCCGCCCCTAAAGTGGAAAAAATCACATCAAAATGACCCCAGATGGACCCAAAAATAACATGCATGTGTAAATGAGGGAAAATTTCTCACAATTAGATGTGGAAAGGACAGAATTGAGTGCCCTCATGATGCCCAAGACATGCACAACAGTCGTGCTTTCCCGTTGAAAAAAACTGGGAAACACCATAGCCACACCCCTACACCTTAAGCCCTGTGGTTTCTCAGAGGAACAGTACTTTTCAAATTTTTTTGCAGAAAATTACTTCCCAGATAATTCTGCTTCCACTGATTGGACTCTCATGCCAAAATATGAAAGTTGCCTGCTATTAAGGGGTGCACCCTGGTAATTAGGCCCTAAATATGTCCGCCGAGCTCATTAATAAAAGTTATACACTCAAAATATTCTATATTAGAGAGTCCTGAGAGCCATGAAATTGAGGAATTGGAGAAATATGGCACTGAACCCCTGGCCCGGACTCTGGGCATCAATTCTGAGTAATTTGGGTGCAGTTGGGTCCGAAAATGGCACTATTTGGCCGTTTTGCAGAGGGATGGTTTTTCAAAATGGCAACTTTTCTGGGCAGGGACATTTTCTTCATTTTAGGGGTGGTGTGCTTCTGGTGAAAATTTCTCAAAAATTCATTGGTCAACCCCCCAAAAATTGAAAGGAAAATGAAAGGGGACATGTGGAACATCGTATTTCTGTGCAGCCTGGACACCTGTGAGAGTTGTGAGTATTTTTAAAATTATTGCAAAGTGTGGGGATTTATCATTGCAGTCTATGGGAATTTATTTGTAGTGGTGCACCCTTAAGAAATGGCCTCTGGCAAGCTTGGGAACGTTCACTGTAAGTTGGGAGGATGGTTTGATTTGGTGGATAATTTGCTGAATCAGTATAGGCTAAATATGTGACGGAGGGGTACCCCCGGCATGTCCAATCCCCATACACTCCTTAGAGTATTGTTACCCAACACATCCCCTAGATGTCTGTAAAGAATTCCTGAGACTTCGATCAAACAATGACCAACATGCATGTGTTTGGGCGTGTGTGCGTGTGGGGTACTCTCCGTCCCATGTATCGCTTCATACGTTAAATTAGTGCAGTGCACTCATTATTACCTTTGTATTTGGCGTGGTATGGCCGCTGGTGACTTCAAGGACAAATGTGGGCTAATTAAGGGCGTGGCAAGTCCAGACATGTTCCCGGTAAATGGTGTCCGTGACCGCCCTCTCTGTTCAACTGCAAATTGCGCACATCCCATGGAAATATGAAAAACCATCACGTCAACAGGCAAGCAAAATCCTGGCTTCGTGCTTGAAATTATACAATTACCAGTACTGCCATCGTTTTTGTCTGGACTCCCAAAACAAAAGGTCAGCATACACAACGCTGTGTTTGAAGTGCACCACCATTTTCAGGAAACAGTCGTCTGGACCGCACTGCGTGTCACGATTGATTGTCCAGTTTCCACGCGTGTAAACTATGCGGGCCCAAACGCAATACGAGAGAGTCTTCTTGTACACAAAGAAACATTAATGGAGTGTAATCAGTTGTATTCATGATATTAGCCTATGTAATGTTACGCTGGTTCACCATTTTCTCTTGAAACAACATGACTTTCGAAACTATTTTGAAACACTATTTGTCTTACGTCTCTTAGAGAATGTAGGGAGAGCGTGACACGCATGTATTTTGCATCTGCGTCAATAAAAAGTCCATGACCAGCATTTTTGTAACTACATGTAGAAGCCTTACCTACCAGCAAAAAACTGAGTCAAGCCGTGATTATTCTCTGCTTTCACCTTTCATATTGCAACCACAGTGAGTTCATTCTCCCAACGACTAGTTGTTCTCGATTGATCAAGAACCAATATGCATTGTGTGTGAAGTAACAGGAAAGGTCTGTTTCCTGGAATATAAGCCTGAAATATAGTTCATCGGCGAGTGATGTTGGAAACATATTCTTGTTTACACACAAGGAAATTTAAACTGTAAGTATTGATCTGTCATCATTTTACCATGAGGATTCTGCTAGGATCAGAATGTCAGGCTTTTTCAAGATTTGCAGAGGTCCGTCTAGCTTGGTTTGGTTTTGCTACCTTTCACAAATTATGATATGAAAGTAAAGGCGATGGATGGCGTATATCAAATATAGAGCCTGTATTTCATTTCACTACTTCAGTAATTAATTTGAATCAATTTTCATGTTTCAGTTCTTATCATTTGTCAATTTGTGAATTTGTTTTGTTCGGTCAAGCTTGAATAAATGCATTCAGATCCAGATCATGTTTTACTTTCGTGTGTAATATTCTTGAGAAGAAATCCGCATGCTCTCGTCCTGGACGGGATTGGAAGCTAAGTACACATTGATAGAAAACAAGAAAAGTACTAGCGCAGCAACCTGTCTGTTGCTGGCTTGTCATGGAAAGTTGTCACGTTCATACTGATACAGTCACATTACAAGACTCACCTTCTTTCAATTCCGTCATATTAACAATTTCCATTTCAACGAAAGGACCAAATGATTTGTATAAAGTAGTCATGGTGAATTCGAAGTACCCATATTCAATCATTATACGTTTAATCACACAAAGCTTAAATTGAAATTTCTTTCACAGATAAGCAACTATAACATGTCCACATCAACGGAGAAGTACCTTCAACACAAGGTCAAGTACCCTTGTATCACTGTTGAGCCTGTCGTATTAGTATTCTTCATATCTTACAGTATGATAGTTACGTTGCGAGCTGAATATATCACCCTAAGAATCGCCGATGGATTGGATGGGACGAAAGGCTCTAGATCCGCAGTGCTTGGGCCAGACGACACTCTTTGTCGTCATCTTAGTAACCAGTCACAAGAGGCACTGTATGCAGAGACCCAGTCTAGGGCCTCTTATTGGCTACTGTTGCTCAATCTCTTTCAAGTTGTGCCGTCACTTGTAAGCGCTCCCCTTATTGGTTCCTGGAGTGACTTGGGTGGGCGCAAGCGCGCTCTAGTCATCCCTATCATCGGCTACCTGATGGGCTCCATCGTCTGGATCATTGTGACCTACACCGATGGCAAGCTTTGGTACTTATTGCTCGCCGAATTCTGTCTAGGCCTGACTGGTGATTTCTCGGCAGTGTTAGCGGTCTGCAACGCCTACTTAGCCGACATTACCACCGAGCGCGAGCGGACCTTCCGCCTGATACTGGTTGGCATTACGATCGAGGTTGGCACAGGGGCTTCGCAGATCCTGGTTGGGTACTGGGTGGTCCAGCAGGGCTTCGGTGTCCCCTTCTGGTTCGTGGTGGCCACTATGCTCGCCAGTCTCGTCTACATTACCGTCCTCCTGAAAGAAACCCGTGGTAAATCTGGAGGGCTGGAGAACCTTGAGCTGTTTAACAACCGTCTGCTTGATGATATCTACGGGATGTTCATGCGATACAGCAGCAAGCAGCGAAGGCAGATGATGTTTTTTATGATTGTCCTTGGTGTCCATATGACCATCCTTTACACGGCTTTTCTTCTCATACTCCTCTACGTCCTAAGCCCCCCTCTATGCTGGACACCCATTACTGTTGGCTATTACGTAGCGTCGGCTCTCTTACTCGGATCTGCAGGTAAAGATGTCATTTTATTTTAATACTGAGACAACCCAACTGATAATGAGATAAAAGTGAGAAACTTGATTTAAGGCTGGAATGGTTAGTAGAAGCAGATAAGTTGGTGGAAGGAGGGAGGGTTCGGGTTTGATGCACGTCTTAAGCTTACCACGTTTATATCGACCTCCCCCATTTTGGGAAGGTTAGGATCGCCGTGAACAGTTGTAATCACATCAGACAAGTCATCACATGCCCTCATAATTTCAGCAGCCAATTTCCACTTTTAATTTTACAAGCAGTTCAAATAAATTGCGGTAAAAGCATCCCTTTGATTCCAGCATACTTGTGGCTGATTGTGGCTTGAGTTTCTTGTGACTGACTTAACATGCTTGACAATCCTGAGCATCATCTTCTCTCTGTAATGAGCCGCATTTTGGCCTCCAGGTCTGATTTTTAAGTTCAGACTTTAGTTCTACTAGGAAGAGAATAAGCACAAAAGAAAAGTCGAAGCAAAATAAATTCAATTTTTCGGAAAAGCCACTGTCTCTATATAGCGGTAGTCAACCCCATTGCTATGCTATCTTCGGGCTGGGGTGGCGGGGTGGGGTGAGGTGGGGCACAGTACCAGCTAGGGGGCACATCACAAGCACAATAGATTCAATGCTTAATGTTTTGTAGATGGAAGACTAGCTTTTCGCCGGGGGGCGCCTACCCCCACACCCCGGCGACTGGGCTGGTGGTAATTCTCTATACTGTGTTGTGCAGGTACGTTACTCGGAGGGAAGATTTTCAATATGTGTGTTAATGACCTCGGCGTGGTGCAATTGGGGGCGCTCTCCTTTGCGGCAAGTCTCACCCTCGTTGCATTTAGCCGATCGACTACGATCCTCTTTATTGGTAGGTACCAGATGGGAAATTAAATCAAATTGGTGCAAATCTGGTCCTCTAGCGTTTAAAACAGAGTGAATACGGTTTTTAAAGTGCTTATGATTAAGAGCGACTGAAATAACACTACAGGGTCACCAAACCTTTGCATGAATAAACGTATTGCTGCAATGAATGAAGCAGAGCCAACGGAAATTATAAGCTGCCAGTTTTTAGACCTTAATTAAATATACTCAGAGGAAGGCGATTCCTTCGTTTGGTATTAATTTTAGACAAGTTCTCAAAATATTTGTATTGTGATAATTAGGTTCATGTCCATCTTGTTACCATATTGTCTTGCAGCTGGTATTTGTGGTTCTTTCCGGTTCCTTGTGTCGCCTGCAGTTCGGTCACGACTATCAAAACTTGTGGATGAAGAGGAACAAGGTAAAGAATACATGCAGTGAACTTAAACTGGAAGCATACAGGCTCATTTTCATGAAGTTAATAAAAAGTATGAAATAAATATAAAATTCTATAATTCTATTCTATAAAGTTTCGTTATCATGCAGGTGTTTATTTCTGGAACCCTTTTCATAAGACAATTGGCAATGTTTTTTTATTCAGCTTTGGTGGGGGGCAAGTCCAAAGCAGATTGGCTTTCTTCCCTGTGTTTGCCAGGACAATTTATACTACTGGGTGGAGAGAGACAAGCAGGGGTAAAGACTACCAAAAAGAAAATCATGTGGCTTATAGCCACGTGATTAATGTGAGCCATTTGTATACGAACCTGAAGAGTACACTCTCGAACAGGAAATTTTCTTTGCTAATCGTGACAGCAGAAAGACTTAAAACAACAACTTAACCGGCCTGCAGTTTTGTCCTGCTTAATGTTATTCTGTTCTTGGAAAGCGGCCGCATCTTACTATCCCTAAAAGTCTCATAGGAGTCGAATTGTTAAAAAACTGGAGCAGAAGTATCGCCCTCATCGGATGAAAAGAGCCATGCTGGTCGGAGTGTTCGTTTTGTTGGAAGCACTATAGGCCCCAAGCTGGATGAAAATTGGACGGAGGGAGCGATAAGATTTATGACTTATTTACTGCGAAGGATGCAGTCATACATTATCACAAGCCTTTGGTGAATCTTAACGAATCACCGTGACATTCCCAAACCATGCCGCCAGAGTTCCCAGTCCTTCCTGCAGAGGAGCTCAGTCATCTGTACTTCTTGCTTCATCTAGGCAGGTCTACAAGTCTTTCCCCTAATTTTTTGAAGAAACTTGCATTTCCAATTAAAAGGGCCTCATTTCAAACTAAAATTTAAAACTTTAGGCTAGCCACCTGAAACTCGTTTACTTTTACAAATTTAGCTGAACCAAGCTTTTCATTCAAGTAGGCCTATTTAAATAAACTTAAACAGATCTACATCATTATGAATCAACATTCTTTCTCACACAGGAGCAATGTTCTCACTGGCCAGTAGCATCGAGAGCATCGGCCATCTGATTGGTCCGCTTATTTTCAATCTGATGTATGGGATCACCACAGGCATCTATCAAGGCTTCACCTTTCTGGTTATGGCATCTTTCTACGTACCCATATGTTTTATGACAGGGTGAGTAGTAGCATATCTTGTCTTTCGTAGCAGATCTCGGAAGTGATTGATAACTGCAGAAATTGTCGTCCATTCCCAGAAAATAAAAATGACAGAAAAGCATACGAAATCAAACGAGAGAAAGGAAATTTAAAAAAAGACGAGAGGAAGGCGATTTTTGTTAATATCCTTGAACACCCCCCCTCGAAATTAACCCCTTCCTCTCTTAATTCGTTGTTTCCCCAGAAAATAATTCTAGCGACGCCCATGCGGTTGTTCCTTTCCTCAAAGTTTACTAGTACTCGTATTATACTTCCCAAAATATTCAGGGACATAGAGGGTTTTTATAGATCGAGGAGACTTGCAGCTATAATAAAAATAAATTGGGTAAATCTATAGTAATGGCACTGTATAAATTATTCTGTCTGGCGTGCGGACATTTTGAGGAAACAATGGAGGTCACAGTCGTCTCTATTTCAAGCTGTGTCGACGTCTTTCACGTATATTACATTTTGTTTGACGTTTTCGTAAATCGTAGGACACATATTTGCCTATTTTTATAGCCTGAGGTAACCGCGCATTATAAATTATAAAAACCCTGCATGGACAAAGAGGCATTAGACGCACGCGTGCGAACTGCGGTTTAATTGTGGTTGGCTATAGGCTCATTTAAAAACGCCACACAGAAACTTGTTTGAAATGAGGGTCGATACTCAGAAATATGCATTTTCAAACAATACATAACCATCAGGTTAGCTATACAATGTGACACCTACATGACGCAACCCAAAAATATTTACTTTTTCCATTAAGCAATTATGAGAAATTATGTTTTTGGTATCACATTGAAGCTTAGTATGTCACCTGTACAAAACTGAAGACTTATTTTTTAATTCCGTAATACAACTCATTGTTTGTTCTGTCCAATGGAAATTTATCTTATTTATCTTGCAATGACGCGGTCACTGAATTCAAATCTCCCTATTATTACACAACTGTTAGGGTTCCTGACTTCGTTCTTATTTATCTTGCAATGACGCGGTCACTGAATTCAAATCTCCCTATTATTACACAACTGTTAGGGTTCCTGACTTCGTTCCAAATTCTTTCTAGCTCTTGAACTTTATGAATCTGGTGCTTATGTCAGAGGGCAATGGTTGTTTATTAAATATCACAGTTTAATGAGCTTCAGCTGAACCTGTATAATTTACCTCAGTCATTGTGCTGATCTCAGTTGCTTCTATAATATTTGAACCATTTAGAACCGTTTTAGGATCGTATTTGTTTGCTGATAGAAAACAAAAGACGTTTGATACAGTTCTTCAGTTCAGAATCATCATTTTACAGGTCTTTCTAATGATTCCCCGCGTTACTGCTAGTGTTTAAAGGCATAAGTGATGCGGTAAATCCCCTTGTATGAAACAAAAGGTAGATTTCCTACGTAATCGAGATTATCCACACAACGCGTCGTCAGATTTAGATGAAGTTTATAGTTTTCAAATAATCCCCAAACCAATTATTGCGTTAATTTTGGGGAAAAATAAATGTTATTTTGGGGCTCACCTTTTTGGGGAATCGTCCTATATAGTCAATATCCAAATTAAGATTTAAACGTGTTTGTTGCTTTCGAGCAAAGCGTACAAATGATGTAAATGGTCCTGTCTACAGTCAGGGAGGATCTAAAAAAATTGGTTAAAACAAACCAGAAATTAATTTCAATCACCCAAATTGGGTTAAAACAACCTAAACTATTGCGTAGTTGCAGTTAAGTTTAACCCAGGCAATTTTTCAGTGTACTAAGTATTCTGAATGTGTCAATAGCGGAACGGCTTTTGTGACCAATGGAGAGTTCAATGTTTTCAGACGCTCCTTTAAGATATTGCGTGCTTTTGTGATCACCTGCTCATAATATTACACAAATCAATGCACGACTAGTTGCTCACTGCAAACTACAAGGGCATACATTCTTAAGTGTGCGCGCAATGATTTAAGTTTTTGTTTTCTTCTATATTTTATGCAGTTTTCTGATGGTTTGCAGCACGAAAGTGTTGGAAATGTCTCTTTGTATCATGTTCTGCTTATCTTTACAACATTCCTTCAAACACCTTACATGAATTTTCTCTGCAGGTACTATCAACTGACGAGTTATTGGATATCTAAACACAATACGGTTTCAACCTCAGACGGGGAGCGCATGGCCACGCCATAATAGTCATTATTCATCCCGAAAATCTATCCTGCCATTTGTGAATTAAACACACAAAAAATAACCAGTCTTTTAAAAACGCGCTTCATATTACTGTCAATAGTGCTGATATTGTACCAGAAAGTGTAATATTTGACACTCTGACCAAAACCGCGTCAAGTGACATGGCGATTGTTTTTCACTATTTTTTGTTCCGGCACTCCAAAAACAATATCCTATAATATCCACCAGACTTGCATTTTAGCGCTTATCGGAAATTGGTGTTTCACTATGGAACCAGTGGAAGAAGTTCTTTATATGCTTCAAGTAGGCCTATGATGGAAAGGGACATGATGTGTTTTGTGGAGTGCTTGTTTAAACTGTCAATGTATCGTACGTTCAATGTTATCGATATACTTTTACTTATGATTGACAAAAACAGAATGTATAAAACATCGAGTGGCTCTCCTAACTGACGATCCATTCAAGAAGCCTCTCAATTTAGCTCTTTCAATTATGTCAAATCAAGCGTGAGATACAGAGCATTTCCTCGAGTTACTTCAAGGATTGAGACACGATTACTAGTGGCGGTTGAGGTAATGAACACCGATCTCGAAACATTTTTGCGAGATTAATTTGTGTTTATAAATTGTACAGGTTAAGGATGTTATGAAACAAACACCGACTGCTTGAGCTGTCATATTAGCCAAACTAGCCTTCCTCAGGGATAAGTAGTCATTCCTTTCTGAGTTTTGCCTCCGGATAATAAAGTGATTCATGAAGTACCCTGGGATGCCAGATTTACAATGTATTGTATTACATGTACTCAAAGCAGTATTGGCTTCATTTAAATACATACATGCACAACATTCCAATAACATGACCCAACTGAAGTGCACATTTCACACATAACACGGTGTATCAATCAAAGCCCACAATTTGCATGAAATTCCTTGCATTTAATTTTTAATAAGAACACTAATTTATTTCATAGAGATTTAATATAACTACCTCTTATACAAATATTATGAGTGAAACGTTCACTGGGCACTAACAGAATTATATTTAGGCGAACTGGTATGATGCCTGTGTAAAATTGTACTGTACAAATTTGTCTAATCGATAATCTATTTAAGGGAGAGAAAGTGTTAATGATGGAGTAAGTTTAAAAAGTTGAAATGAGTAAAAATCTCCTGTAAGATGTGCCCTAAAATGAATGGGTATTATGCGTTCCAACACACAGTCTTAAGTATTTGTATCACAGTTTGTTTATTTGCAAGTAGAGATATATAAAGTTTTTGTTATTAATTGAATCTTTTGTAAATGTTGATTGTTTAAAACGAATTTCTCTAGTTAGCAGTGTTCTCTACGGCCTGAAAATATTGCAGGGCGATAGGCAATGTGAGCGCGAAGCCCTTCCGGCGGTAGCCTTGTCCACGGGAGCCACGGCAAAGGGGCCACCGTGTACTATCACGGCACACGAAACGGTACAAGCACAGCAGCCAACCCACAGATCAAGCTATGCGGACGGACACGACGCACTGTACATGTACTTTACATGTACATGTACGTAACGTTACGTTCTGTACATGTCATGCTTAGCCTGCAGGATCTTGCATTAAAATTGCACATTTAATGGCTTTTAAAAATGTTTTCCCTTTTAAGTGATATGGCAAACATTTTAGTCATTGGGAAATAGTTCTTCAAAAACAGATGTATTTTTTTGTTCATCACAAAAGTGAGGGGGGTGATTCAAAATTCCTTCCCCCCTAAGTAGGGGGACATATACCCCCATGCCCTCAGGATTTACACCCATGCTTGTTTGCAACGTCGTCTGCCTAATTTCCTCCTGGTCTGTTCAACTTGCACGTATAGTCGAGTCGAGTAAGCAGAGTCGAGAGAGCATGACAGGTTACGGCTTTGAAGCCAAGAGCGTCAATAATGCTTAACATTAAATATGCTATAAAAATTACTGCTGGCTGTACATGTACACTGTACAGTAGACCACAGAATACCAAGTTAAAATCCATGATGCACCACTGCCTGCATGCATTTGAAGCATGAAGAAGGGAAACGGTTCAAGACTTCATGAAAACTCTATGCATAATGAGCCTAAGTATTTCGTTTCTGTAAGGTTATGTCAGTTGAATTGTTCACATTTTGCATGTGTACCAAGATTTCTAGTGGAGCTCTCACATGATATTTGGCAGCTAAATGTTTCCAATAATGAGACGTCTTCCAATTTTTAGTGACGTGCATTCAAACTCTAGCCCCTCCACCTAACGGTAAATCCCATTTTTTCCCGAAAATGTCAGTTCTTATAGACAAGAAATAACAATCTAATGATAAACCATAAAGGACTTTATCGAGACCCCCCCCAAAAAAACAACGATGAAATTTATTTGTTAACCACTAAATACATTTTCTTCAGGAGTAGGGTTCTTTATTTACAATACAGGTATAACACGAGCACGGAATTCAACATCCCGAAAACCTTGAGAACTTAATGTCATGTTCTGTTGTCCAACTTCTATGTATTCTTATCGCAAAAAAATCTCTTGTGGGCGTTTAAAGGTTAACTTTATACCTGGCAAAAAATTACTCTCCAGTTAAGGTTTTTCTCAAAAGGTGACAGCTTTTCAAGGATTCCCGGCACGTTTTAACTTAAAAGAAGATTCTTTCAAGTGATTTGGGAGATTTTATCCGGTCAATGGAGGGGAAAAAGAACCTGCTGAGGTCTCACAGAAAATCAATGGAATAGTCTTTAATCTAATTAGATTTTTCTCCGGTTTCATTATTGTCTGGTTTACAATAAATGCATCTGAGTGATCGCCTCATGAATTTCCAGAATCTACTTACAAGATTGTGTCTTCCCAAAGTTATGTTTTGAGAGATGCAGTGGAAGAGTTGATGAGGAGCACTTGGTTTTCCTCTCATTGATGCTTGGTGGTTTTTCCTTTTGCTGTACCCATGCTCAGCGGTGTATTCCGTCTTACACGTGGTCTCCTACACCCAAGGAGCATTCGTCTGCGAGCTACTGAAGTTGGCTGAACCTTAATCTGAGTGCTGGTCTGCAGCCTTTGATGTCTTGCCATACTGCGTATCTCTTGAGCAGCAATTGCAATGCCACTGTATTTACCAAAAATGTAGAGAGCAGATACAAGAGGACTTTGAGTATGGATCTTGGATAAGCTTGATGTAAATGACTATATTGGCATCTAAAATACTTCTGGGTTTGTCTCCAGGTGATAGTCTAAGAACGTGAACATTTCATGAAGTTTTTATCAGAGATCTTTTTAACGAGTAGATCTAGGAGTGGCACTAAGCTGTTCGTATTGCCTCCCGAGGGACTACTCAGCCCTCAAACTGTCTGTTCTTACAATCCAGATTTCCAATGAACGATGATAACGGTGCATCGTGTGACTGAATATTATCTGTAATCTCATCATGATTGTCACAGAATTGGTTTCCAGTCCTGCCCTCCTGGTTTGCATTAGTTGTGTTTTCTTCATTTTCTACGGAAACTGACGCAAGACCAGCTTCTACGGGTTGAAACCATGCACATTCCCCTTGTAGAACTTTTACAAAAGCTTCAACAACTACTGCAATACATGTGATGATCACATGGGGGTATTTCGTAACTTTTGTTCCAAGGAGTACATTCCTACAAACAGATATTAAGTAGTAATCAATGAATCATCTTGAAGCTTGACAATGGAGGCTATGATCCCGTATAGGGCCCGCGACAAGGTGCTATGATTGCAAACGAGTGACAGGGACCGGTTTAAGGCTTGGCTGCGCGAGTGCAGGTGCGCACGCTGAATCGGGCTGCGGGCTCCCTTCAGTTGTCGGGTGTGATGTTCGTAATTATGTCAAATAAACACTGATAGAGAAGGGAATTAACTGCAGATTTGATCCACAAACACGTTTTTATATTTTCTGTGTATGTTTTCAATGTTTTAATGTCTTTATTTCAAGTTTGCGCTGCTCTCACAAGAGACAATACACTCATGCAGCGAAGCGAATTTTTGAGAATTTTTATATGCATGTGGTTTTGTGGTTCTTTGCCCTTGTGGACCCAACTCATGCACAGTGCAGCCACGCTTTATTCTGATACAAATGATCGGCGCAAGTTTTGACACTTTTGAGAATCAGCATTGCGACAGAGACCTTTTTTACGAGTAGATCTTGGAGTGGTAATAAGCTGTTCGTATTGCCCCCCGAGTTCCAAATTACACATCTTTAAAGGTTTGGTAGTCGGGAAAAAATTAAACTGCTTGAAATTTCGTATATAGGAATGATTCCTACACATTTTTGGGGACTAGTTTCACGCAGAACACGGATTTATATAACCCACACTGCACCGTCACTTTGACTTTCGTGGTGTTTTACGTACAACATGTACAATGTACAGGTACATTGTATGCTTAAGCAGCGCATGTGAGTAATTCACCTGAATGCTAACGAGTTTACACCATGAATGATGCATGTAGATGGGCGAGGTACGTCCGGGGATGGTTAGTCGCGAGTTCACATAACTTGCACGGAAGGGGTGACGCTTATAGGCAGAAAAAATGCAACAAGGAAAGGAAGCAAGACAGCACGACGCGACACGTCGTGTGTGTACAAACGTAATGGCAAGAAGGCGAGGCGAGCGAGGGAGCCGTCGTGCCGTCGCGTCGTGTAGTTGCGTCGCCTGGAGGGAGGCTAGAGAGGGAGAGAAATGTGTGTCGTAAATAGTACACCATAGTTTGGAGCCTCTGAACGCTCTCTGAAAACGTGCATTTTTTGTTGGAAGAAGTGCTGAATGAATTTGTGCAAGGCACTCTTGGACCTAAGCGACGGTACATTTCCATGGCGGTGGAGCATAAAGTTGTAGAGTCGCCATTGGTCTTGCTAGTAGACTGTTAAGTTGGTTTGGAGAAATCGTCGTTCATGCCGTCGCTTTTCCACTTGTAGTACTCGTGAATCATCGGTGTACGTCATATGGGCCATGGGGACGAACACATTATTTTGACGCGGTCAACGATCGGTGCATAACCGGCTGTTGGTGAGGTTACTTAAAACTCTGGCGTACATTTCGGGCTAAAGTTTGGAAGTTGAAACTCGAGGTCAGCTGCAATTAAATGTGGTTGTCTCTGTCACCACCTGTCAACCAAGTCTTCCTTCCTCCATGCTCTCATTGCCAGGACATCGAATTGTGATCAGTGACAAAATTACACATTGCAAGTTTTTCTTTTTGATTTCATGGAGTGTGTATTCCATACAGCAAGAAGTGCACTTTGGAGAAGTGTTTAATGACGATCAGTACTCGTAGCTATAGAATCATATTGTTTCGAGTTTTGCCCTTTTTCCTACTTCCTGTTGGGGATGAGTACAGGAATTCAGTGATTATACTTTTTGTGTGTCTGCTTAGTCGTCTTCCTGATACTGGATTTCTTCTCACACCAGGCAGGTCACAGTGGAGTCGAGACTGATGTTTATCGACATTCTCCTTTATATGTTTAAGGGGGCGCCCGTGGTGTATTTAAAATGGCACAATGATTAAAACAAGTGGACTAGTATCAGATTGTGTTCAATTCAGTTAAAGTGCTGTGTCATGTCTGGTGCTGCAAAGACGGTAATAATGCCGAATAGTTCATTATAGCAGCACAACAATGAGAAAATCATACTTTACCTTAGGAAGTTCACAGACTGAAATACGTTACAGGACGTCGAAGTCCATGTATGAGTAAGTAAACACGAGTAGAATTGAATACTACAAGAGTATCCAAAAAGTTAATAAAGAAGTTGTTATTTAAACACACAGTCTCTCTACATGTGACAGATAATGTGATGATACCACACACGACTCTGGAAACTAGCTCCAATGAGCATTTTCTGGACCAATGCAAAGGAATTAAGAGCACGAGTACAGTCGCTTGAATTTGCACTCCCTACGAAAAAGAAATTGTCGATATGCAACAGCCCATGGGCATACATTTATCATTGTAATATGATCCATTAAATTGGAACCCATGTAGATTAAAGTCATCCGGATGAACCGGTAGCAAGCAAAATGCTGACTTTATGTTATATTTGGCCATGAGTGCACCGGGACCAGTACTAGACACCAAAGTGACTGCCTCATCAAAACTAGTGTAACTAACAGCAGTAAGAGCAGGATCAGTGTGGTCGTTTACCGAGTTGCCTTTGGGGAAGAGAAATTGTGAATCAAGCGAAATTGCCCTGGTGTTTGTTTGGGTACCAGACCAACAGGAGAACAGCGCGAGTTTGGTAAAGGAGGGTTAGAATAAGGACCAGCAATTCGGCCAAAACGAATTTCACGACTGATTTCTCCTGTAACGATGTATGATTGTCATGAACTGATCGAACATTACGTACCGAGGTACTAACTCGTGGTCCAGAGTAGCCCAAACGAAATCCAAAAGAAAAGCCACCAATCACTTCCTGAGCAAGTTGCCAATTAGGGTATGTGCTGAGAAAGGGAAGCATACTAGTTATTTTTACCGGTGTTGATAGCGATGGGGTTGGCTGCACCTCGAGTGGTTCGGGGGTTACCTCGACAATTGTTGGCCGAGTGGCCAAGCGAATGGCATACGGAACACTAAGGCAAAGCGGCACGCGAGTCGAAAGCAATGCCTGCGGTTGAAGTCAAAACAGATGCCAGTGTTGGCTCGGTCACGACCTGCGACAAGGGCACGCTGTTGGGTCGGCCTGTTAGCAAAGGCTCGAAAATTGTATGGTGGGGCCACAGGGGCACCTACCAGCATGATCCACAGCTTGGCATCGATGCTTGCCCAAGAACACGCTGGCATGAGTGCTTGCCGCAGGTAAAACTGGATATCATAATCGCACCAACCAAAACCTGGCCGACGAAATGCTGCGGAGCGAATGGTGTCGGCATACTTAAGCAAATGTCACGCACGGTCTGGATGCTGCATTAGATAAATTGAGGCAAAAACTAAAAATGTTGATGTCCACTGCTCTATGAACGTAATGCGAACCGCCGGAGCATGAGGTCGAATTTGCCACGCCAGAGACTCGGGCGAGCCGATCATGAACATACAGTCACTTGGACACGTGGTACGGGCTGGTCGTAAAAGGGACACAAACTCCCCGTTCCAAATGTTTTCCTGAATTTGCCTGGATACCCCCATCCCGAGATCCTCACAAACGCTAGTCAAAGTAGTGTAGTCATGTGAGGTGATGGAAGGAGCGGGATTAAAAGTCAAGGAAACCGAAGTCATGGGCATTGAAGCTTGGGTCAAACTTAGTGGATTGCCCTAAATGGGATTAACTGGGACAGGTGAAGAGGATATATTTACGAGAAAGGGAACACTAGACTCACAGGCTAAGCCCCGAAGAAGTAGGAATTTCCCCAACAATTGGTACAGCCGGCATCGCAGACGATTCCAGCTGGAACGAAGTCGACGGTTCTGTTTTGGTGGACGCATCGGTAGCGGCGTCGCGGCTACTTTGATGGTCGGAGCGAGGCCGTCCACGCGGTTTGCCTGCTACCGTTGTCTGGCCAGCGCCGGCACGTTTCTTGGACTTTGGCATGAAAAATCCATGCAGGGTAGAATCGAAGACAAAAAAAGAGCCGAAAAAACTGCAACACTGAGAACTGCTATGAAAATAAGTTGAACTGCTCGGACAAAAGTGGCCAACGTTGCTCTGCGGTTCTGCCTAAATAGGCAGCAAAGCCTTGTATCAATTAGCTAAGGACCACACATGTCCGTGGGAAAGGAGTGTTTCTTCCGGACCCAAATACCTGAAACCGTCTTGCGGGCAATAAATTTTTTGAAGCCTCATGGGCTTCAAAGGAATAAGTTTCAAATTTAAAGGCATTATCCCGGGCGTATGGTGTTCAAGCAGAAATCATGTAGGGGTCTAGGATTCCTAATTCATTAGTTACCTGATGTAAATGTGACCTCTGACATGTACAGCATACTTTCAAGGCGTGATGATTACTAGCCCTACGTGCAGACTCACAGTACGTGATCTAAGCGACACATCTGTCTGCTTGAACACCATACGCCCGGGATAATGCTAAACATTTTGGGCGCCTCTCACCGATAGTTCCCACGCTTGAATTGTGCACCTTTCTTCGTACCTTCGCAGCATTGACATCTTGTGGGATTATATAGCTTTGAAAACTTTTTGTACCAAATTTCAGACGTCATACGTTTTCTGGTTTGATTGATGTATACCTAAGCGTTTGTGACTGTCCAGAAATATTTCAGAAGGATATCAAATCACCCAGCACAAGATTCCTGTTGCCGTCTTGATTGGGGCCCGTCTTCAACTGGCGGACGGATCTCCCCCGTATTCTGACGTCGGCAAATAGACAAGAACGCTATGGGCCATGAGCTGGACAAAAGATGGCAGTTTTCCTCGCAAGGCTCGCAGGCATAGATAAAATGTGGACCCGCAACGCCTTAATTAGTTGAAATGACTGGAGGTCCTGTGGCAGCCATTTTATGGCAGGCCTACCGAAAGTTTCTAAACTAACCAACGTTAACTTATGGAAGACTGCCACGTTTATTTCGAAAATCTCCAATAATTTTAGTGCATCACATTCGATTACTGCCTGAGGGTACACTTCAGTAGTGATTAGTAGGAACAAACTCTTGCAGATGATGTTCGAGTCTATTAGTATTCACCGGGAAAGTGTGAAACTAATCCCCAAATTCGGTGAAGGCCGAGTATTAGCCTTGAGCAAGTGCTCCTCCAGTTTTTTCGCCTGATCCGCACATTTAAGCGGCTTTCCCCTAGACAGTATTATTGTTTGCAGAACCAAATTCAATAGAATTTTTTCTTTCTATTTTCAGCAATTCTTGGACTAGAGTTTTCTTTCACAATAACTGAAACGCACATTTGGCAGGACTAACCCCAGTCCTGCGGCAAGTTAGGAAAGGACCGTCCTTTAAATTTCACCGGTTGAGTTTGACAATTACCAATCATAAACAGAAACTGGAGGGTGTTTGAGACATTCCTTAGCAACCCCCTCCCCCCCAAAAAAACAAGTTGCTAGAGCATAAAGTGCACCAACTTAAAACTTGAGAATATTCCTTTCCATTTTGTCATACTTACACTGACAGGGGGCCTGCAAGAAAATATTTTCCAGAGGGGGCCTACATTCTGTTACAAAAAAGGAAAATAAAATCCGACAGGCAGTTCATGCATGTTAATGCAAACCCAGTCAGGAAAATCCTTTCAATTAAAAATTTGTGTACAAAGCATGAGGCCAGTATTGGGAGAGAAACGTGTCCTTGGCACAATGCCATCAGGTCTGTGCTAAATCGCCACTGATACATGGGCAAAGAGCTGTGAAAAAATTAGGCCTCACTTCACGTTTTCCACGGTGTTTACAATGGACACGACCATCATCTGCCCCATAAAGGCCCTATCATTTCACAATTGTCTTTGCATGAAAAACATAATTTTGGGTGACGAACTCCAGGCCAAAGCCAGAAGTACGATAATCGAGCACTTAAATAGAGAGGTAGAGAAAAGGAAGCAACTTTTCATTGCTCTGAAATACAGGAACGGTCTACAGTTACTGTAATTCACACACTGGGCATGGACATAAAGTAATTGTCTGTTTAGATTTTTTTTAAATTTTACCTTGTTATAACAATAATTAGTATTTTTGTATTATTATTTATTTACCCACACTTCGTTGCCAATAAGCCAAATTGTATGTGAGTTTACAAAATTAAGAAAAAGATTCAGATGATTTAAAAGCCATTAAAGGTAAACACTTAAACAGAAAAATATGTAAAGACACTTAAAAACAAACAATACAAATTTCTTTTACATTAAATATAAATACATATAAGTTAAATCGATACAAATATTAAAAATACAGCCACGTAACAAGGAAATGTGCACAGCTAAAAAATAGAATTAAGGTTAAAATAAAAAAAAACCTAAATTGTTTTCACCTGTAAATTTCATTTTTCGTTTCATTCATGAGTTTCGTCAGGTGACGTATTGCACTGCTGGCATATCTCACCAATCTACACTTAGGTTGATCGAAACAACGCTTTTCTCTAAGGGTCATTTCATGGCAACTGCTATGCTGCTAGAACCAGGATTGAAATCTAGGAGAGTAAACACACGAGTTCTCATATGCAAGAAGAATATTAATTGTAGTCTTCAGAATGACTCTCAACTAAATTGCGCACGGAGCTGAAGGGCCCTGTTTTTTCATAAGGGCATCGAATCACCTTTTCGAATCTGCTTTAGCCTGCAGTTGCCTCTGTTAGCGATATGAATGAAGCCATTATGGAAATGCTTACTGACAAACAGTAATGTACGGATGGCCAATCGTTGCAGTGAAAGAAAATTTTCAGTTGGAAACTGAAATTGATTGTTACGAATTCCCAGTTCGATTCATGATTTGTATAACGAATTATTGATTCAAAAATAATGAACTAGTAATTCAAAATAACGAGAAAGTTAGAAAGAATCATTACAACGGGTTAGTAATTCGCAAGAACGAATTAATAATTCGTAAATTAGTAATTCGTAATAACAAAGTAGTGAATCGCAATAACAAATTAATGAATTACTAATTTATAGTTTGAAAATGACGATTTTAAAATTCATAAGAACGAATTAGTGAATCCCAGTAACGAATTAGTACTTCGTTAAAAGTGATTAGTCGTTCGAAATAATGAATTAGTTTCCCAATGACATGTTTATTTCCCTTGCGCGATTGCGGGCTTTTGTAGTTATGACCTTAACCCAAACAGTTTTCCTACAACTTCCAGCTCTACTATTCATTGCTTTTCCCTTTTGAATGACAAATTGAACGAACGTAAATTTTAATTTTATGCCCTGCTTGCAACTGACGCAGTGACCCATGCAAATATTCTGTGATCAGGAAATCAACGAACAAACACGAACAAACGTTTGACCCATCAGCATTACCCCACTGGTTTAGTGACTCGGGCAACACAGTGAGAGACCTGGTGCCCATCACAGTCAGCAACTGTTCACTTTAGCGGTATCACAGTCAGCAACTGTTCACTTTAGCGGTATCACAGTCAGCAACTGTTCACTTTAGCGGTATGTATATTTCGCTATACCTATGTTTGGGAAACTTCCAACGAGAGGAAGCTGAAATAGTGAACAAACGCTTTATAAGTGGATGTAGATTTCAGTATTTGAATTTTTGAATTAAAAACGCAAGCAAGCTTTTCTCGTTGCAGGTCAAAGGCGCCACTTTGACCTTCATCGTGTTAACCATGTAAAATGGGAAGTGTAGACACTTTTAATTAAAGGAATCGACGGGGATTCAACTTTTAACTTGCATCAATACAGAGTCAAAAACTGCAGAAAATCACGTCGGTACATGACTTTTGATCCCAAAAGTTGGACGTACCTACCACGTGACTTGAAGGCTGTCTCCTCTTCTAATGCACAGGCCTATATTGTCTTTTCCCCAAATACGGTACGTTAACGTTTGAAATTTAACAAAATACCGCCACAACCCAATTTAATTCCAGAAAACGCACAGCATGTTGGGCCTGAAGGCTTTGCTTCTTTTTTCCTTGTCCGTCAATTACGCCCTGGTGAGTGGGTACCAGGAACATGACACTCTTGAAGCCCTCATGAAGCGCCTTCTTGATCAACTGGAATCTCGTGGTCACCTGTTCGCTCGGCAAGGGGTCAGTATTTACGAACACTATTTTTTTTGTGTAACTCAACAGAATACGGAGCCCCTAAAAGAACATTCAACATTTTTATTATCTCGCACGCACGACTTATTATCTCGTGCACACACTTATTTTTGTCCGTACTCGTGTGAATATGGAAGGGGCGTAATCACACCTTTTGCCTCTACCTGTTAAGTTTGGTGGAGTGGAGTTAGGTCCCCACCAGGAATATCGTTTTTTCTGGACTGTTTTCCGAAAATTATGAAACAAATTATACAGGAAAACTGACTTGGTGCTTATAAATAATTAGAAAGATGAACAAATAAATTGGCTTGAACGGGATTTGATCGTGTGGACTCTGGAATATCGCACCGGTGCTCTACCAACTGAGCTACCGAGCCCTATGTTGGTGGCTCTTCCCATTTGTCAATTATTAAAATTGTCTTAGAAAATAACAAGGAAGACCGGTATCTGCAAGTAACGTTCAAGGAATGATCGGTCGATATTAAGGGGAAAAAATATGTGCTTGGCAGGTCTTAAACATGCGTTTCAGGCCGGATAAGAATGAACGCGAATAATGACCGAGACGCAAGGGAGGGCATTATCCCTCGCCTGTCAGCGTTCGTTCTCCCGAGCAAGGTTTCAAACATTAGTTTAAGACCGGTCAAGCACATATTTATTCCCATTCATACCTTTTTATTGAGAGAGTCAAACGAAGTCAACATACGATGGATTTCCAACAATTTTGTTCTAAAACTTTACTTTCATTTTCCCAAACACCCCCGTCTATTTTATCGTGTATTCCTTTTGAAAGTTGTCCAATAGAATCCCCTTCAATGAACTTGGTGGGTGCGTGGTGCGATGTGCGGACTGCATCGCACGCGAGACTCTTGACCGTACCAATTGAGTACCGAAGTGTGACGTCATTTAGAACCAGTTGATGCCATACAAACGAATGGAGTACGCACTCGTGTTGGTTCATTCGCTGGTTTTCGCGCTAATGCCTTTTACACACTAATTGTGCGTATTCACTTCGGTACTCTATAGGGATGGAGAAAAGTGTCTCGTATCCGGTTGCCAGCGCCTGAATTATCACTTCTCAGCGGGCATTATCATCATATTATTAACACACGGTCATGTTGCACGTTGTTGAATAGGGAGACTGACTGAGGTATTTATGAATATGCTTTTGCTAACGGGTGGTTTCAGGATTATTCCATGAAGATTGGTGCCATGAAGCAGAGTTTATAAAAGAGAGGGAATGAAATTTGTCATCGGTAACAACAGGACCACTCCCCATTTTATGTCTACTGTATACATTAAATCGTTAAGTGAATTAGAAACAAAAATTGCAAATATACACATAGGAGTCCTTGCGTCGCCGAGCTCTGGATACGGAGTTTTTAAAGCTCCCGCTCTCTGGGAAACACTAACCTAATGGGCCCGCGGGCGAGTTGTGTTGACAAGTGTTACCCACCAACTATAATGGCTTTGCATGAGACCAGTACTGACTTCCTGAAATTTACTCTCTAAGAATCATACTTTTTAGGACGTTCAACCATGCACACACGCTGGTATCACACTTAAGTGACATCGACCTAAAATTCTCTCCATGCTGGTGGCGCAAACCTATAAAACTACTTTTATACATCAGTGTATAGACCCTTCGCCCGTGAAGCTTATAAAAACCACAGAGTAAAACACGAGTGGGGAGTGGCCCTGTTGATGCTGATTACAAAGCTGATCCCCTCCCTTCTATAATTCACAGCAACAATCTTCTTGGAATAATCCTCAAACCCCTCTTAGCAAAAGGATAATATCAACCAATTATTCCTTGAAGTTTGCTGGCACAGACTGGTCTCCCTTGTTATTTCTTAGCAATAAAAGCACTTCTTTTAAGAATTACAGTCCGGAAAAACGAAATTCATGGTGGGAACCTAACTCCACTCCACCAAACTTAGCACATTGAGGCGACATGTATGATTACGCCCCTTCCCTATGCATACGAGTACTGACAAAAATAAGTCGTGCACACGAGATAGAATGTGTCGTGCGCACGAGATGAAAGAATTTTGGAAGTCCTTAAGGGGTAGTCTTGGCCCAAGACGTTAGTGATCGATAGTTGTTTTATTTCTGTTGAAGAGCGCCCTCGCACACCTAGATTTTACTTACTCTCACTAACGTCTTGGGAATCTTGCAGGAATATGGGGTGTGGCAGTTGTATGCAAATGTCCGATCTTCTTAAATATTTATAGCCTTTGGTATTATAATTATGTACATGTTCTTCGAAGTTCGAACAACATGGCGGCTTCATGGCGGGACTGCAGACAGCCATGATGCATGTGACCATACCATGGTGTATTTTTGAGGTCACCAAAATTTATTATGCATGCAATTTAGCGAGTGCTGATAGGTTCCCTTGGAAAGCCGAGGGAAAAATAAAGAACAAGTTAAAACGCTGCTGCAAGATTCCCAAGACGTTGGTGCGAGCTGGCGCACAGTCTAATTGTGAGTCGTTAGGGGGCGCACTATGCACGGTGTCCGCTATCAAGCACTAACGTCTTGAAACCAAGACTACTTTAGGAGCTCCGTACGGGATCAGGTCAACTCGGACCCAAACCAACTCGGACCCATTCCAACTCGGACCCATGCCAACTCGGATCCAGGACCAACTCGGACCCACGCCAACTGGGACCCACGCCGTTTCGGACCCACTTCGAGTCAACTCGGACCCACTGAGTCTTATGGTTGCATTACACCAAATACGCGCCCGTAGACCGAAATAGCGCTGACTCTTGAACCTCGCGAAGAGGTTGGCCTTCATTTTTTCGTTGGAAATTCAAGATTATGGACAGATGGATCACTTTTCGTTTCAATTTTATGAACTTTTTTATTCGTCTTTTCCCGAAGATACCCCCTAATAGTAGTAAAACTATGCGCTAATATGAATGTAGCCGCCTTCCTCTATCCAAAATAGGCCCGCGTTGTGGGGCTTTTTGTGAAAGAAATACTCTGAACCGGAAACTATCAATCCCAAATTCGGGATTTATATAAATAATTCTATGATCCCTCGTGATTATGGCACGTCTTATTGTAGAAAATAAGAAACCGTGGGATCACAAAATATTAATAATGAGCTCGCGAGCAGACATACGACGCTTCAAAACCGTCTCCAAGTTTAAGCCAATAGGAAATATTCCACATTTTTATTTTAAAATGATTTGATTTGTGTTGTTCGAAATTACCAACCTATTTGCGTTATTTGGACAGTCAGTTAAGGCCTGTATGGATGAATTCCTCCATCTTGCCGGTATTGGGGGTGGGGAGAGAATGGGGCAAGGTGGAGGTGTAAGACTTGCCAGGCCAAAAAAAAATGAAAAGTGGCCGGGTGGAGGATAACACCATTAGACACTGTAAAGGGCCAATGTTCGTGACATTGATGTGTATCTGCAGTATCTGTTGTACGTATGCAGCATCTCTTAATGTACATCAGAAGGGCCTATCTGTGGCATTTTATTGCAACAAAAACTTTGGGGGCTGTTTGGTGAAAGTTCATTCGATTTCTGCTAGTGATCTGGATCTAGAAAACGGAGAGATTCTGGGAAGCCTGTGCCACTGTCTCCCTGCATAACGTGTAGACAGGACGTTACAGCTTGGCAGCATGCAGTGCAAAAGTGTCATTTACCAAATGCTAAAATGTAAAAGTGGACAAAATAAAAATTTTCAACAAGTTAATCACGCTCCTGGGGTTGGGTCCGAGTTGACTCAGGGTGGGTCCGAGTTGGTCGTGGGTCCGAGTTAGTATTGGGCCCGAGTTGGTCGTGGGTCCGAGTTGGCATGGGTCCGAGTTGGCATGGGTCCGAGTTGGTTTAGGTCCGAGTTGACTCAAAACCCTGCGTACGACATTGTTCCATTAGCTCAATCAGTTTGCTAACACGCCCTACCGTAGGATTCTTTGTATCTGCATGTGTATCAATTCATTACTGTGGCGACTAAACGGACTATGGCCTGTTTTGTGCAAGTTCCCATAGTTTTGTGCATTGCTAGCGCCTTCTTGGACAAATAGTGGTTAAGGTTGCCTTGAATAGGAAACCTCACTGGCTGGTGGTTTTGTCTACCGCGTCTGCCTGTCCGATGATTTGCACCTACGGCGCCACGCTAGCGGAGTAGCCCAGATTTCAGCTTACGGTTTCCAATGCTGGCGTGTGTCCGACTGTGAAATCTTAATACTTCCCTATATACCCAGCAAGAAATGAGACCGAGGGGTACCCCCCCAACATGTCCAATCCCTATACACATTCTAGACTATTGTTACTTAACACATCCCCCAAGATGTCTGAAAGGAATTCCCCAGATTCCTGCGAGACAATGACCAACACAAAGCAGGGGGGTGGTTCTCTCCGTCTCATACCTTGCTGCATATGGTTCCCTAGGTTTGAAATCAAGTTGGTAATTGGCCGGGTGTAGTCCACCTTCCTCGCATTGTGTACACAGTGCGGTTCGGCGTTCAATTTAATCACACTCGGGAATGATCAGTGCAACTTCGCCCCCCAAAACAGTACAGAAATGAATACGTCACGCGCATAATTAGTGTATAAAAAGCATCAGCACTGCACTTTCGGGTTCACAGTGACGTCACACTTCGGTACTCTATACGCGTGTCTGGCTTTCTATCAAAATTGGACGGAGCGCTCTGATTGGCTAAGAATCCCGATTATATGAATACTTATTTTAGGGCTAGTTTGGTTGGTCAGTTGAACGTTTATTAGCAACAACCACAGTCTCGTTTATTAAAGAGGGTGTTTGCATTATTCTAAAGAGATGATTTACCATAAAAGCATCTTTTTTACAAAAAACGTCAACTGTCCAAATTTAGCCCAAGCGTTCTTCAAAACAATTTTATCCCACGCAAGGTTGTGCTCTTGTCTTCACCATCACTGACTTTCTTTCCTTCTACTTCTGTTGATGGGCTGTGTTTTGATAATTTCATGCAGGTAATCAATGTCTATAGATGGAAAAGAATAAACGTTATTTAGGGACTACCTCAACAAAAATTGTCACGTGAGCTAAGGTCCAGGGACTTGGTTCGATAATCAGTGAGATGATTCAGAACCATGCAATATATAAGTTTGCAGTAATGCAGCTCGCAATTATCCTAGAGGCTGCTGAGGACTTACCACATCTCAGGTCCGCGTTTTCGAAATCTCCATTGTGTGTACAGCTGTTTAGCCAAAGCACACCTACAACCATTGTTTAGAATATGGACATCAAAAATGGAGTGTGGAAATTGAGGGTTTCTTTAATTAATAACCATGGAATTTCTTAGAGAATAAGTTTAAGGAAGGGAATGAAAGCCTTGTGAGGGCACAGCTTTCCCTCACTCCTGCCAAAATCCATAACGCCTCTTTGGCCACCTTTTGGTGGTACAAAAATAGTGCCTTTTATGTTCACCCACAGAAAAGCAGAGTTAATGCTGAACCTTACTCCCGAGGTTGGTTTTCCTGGAGTGTTGGTTTACAGAGGGTGGGACGGCTGGGGTAGGGTGGGTAGTAATTTCGTTCTTTTTAATCTATTTTATATGACGGGATTTTTATGTGATTGTGTGGTACGGATTACGCAAGGCATTTCATATCATGAATCATGATCTTCTCCTTCATAAAATGGAAACTAATGTCTGTGAAGAAAATACTCGGTTGTGGTTTAAATCCTATTATAGAAGACAGAAGTGTGTTTCATATAATGGTCATTATTCAATCAATTTGTCCAATCAAATACGTCGGAAGGATCAATAATAATCGAATGGTTCTTGACATGAACAAAACTGAATGTATGCTGATAGGATCTCGTAAAAAGATTTCTTGTTCAGTTGACAGGTTTATAATGAGAGGGCTTAATCGCGATGTAACCCATGTGAAAGCACACTAGTTGATTGGTGTTCATTTTGATAATTGTCTTGGGATACTCATGTGGGATATGTGTTCTAAGCCGAGAGGAAGTCTTCATATATTAAATAAAAATTAATTAAGTACCTCCTTCCTTTGAAAATCAGAAAAGATATGTCTACAGGACTTGGATAACCACTCATTGACTACAGCTGTATTGTGTGGGGCAACTGCAGAAAAGAGCTACTGCTGAAAACCCATGTAATAATGAAACCATTTGCCTGAAGCACACTAGATGTCAAAGATATCAAACATAACTGTACAGTCCAACTTTTTGAAAACTTAGTCGATTATCCATTGATGCCCGAATCCACTATTTTGAGACACTGGAAATGTTCATTATTGTCCATAGTAATGCCCCGTCTTACATAAAGGATATGTTCACACCAGTCAATGTGGTTCATACGTATAACACAAGGAGCAATCAGGCCATTGCTTTTCATACACCCAGATTTGTTTCAACCACTGGTCAGAAATCATTTGGGTATTTGGGTGCTGCTCTTTCATTTAATTTTGTACGTTACTCCTGATGTGCGTCTTCCTCGACTGTTGACACCAAGGTGGGTGGGATGTGGTAGGTTCGGGCTCACTTCTAGGGTTTTCGGCAAAATTATCAATTTCGATTTTTATTCAGATTAATTTTCTGATGAGATTTTATGTGTAGGTATTGCACAGATGTTTTTTTCTGGTGGCATAATTTCTGATTCATTCATTTTAAGTCGTCTTTTTGTGCTTACTGTTATTATTATTCTAATTGTTACTTTTAGACCTTCTGTGTCATTAAAATTGTGTATTTTTATATGTAATCTTAATACTATATATAGATGACCCACTGCAAACAATTTTTTATCTTTGGATGACACGACTACCATCTGAAAAAGCTGTTATTCTAATTATTGATATTATTACATTGACTCCCTCTCTCCTGGGCCGTTTTCCAAAACTCAACTTTGTCTCCGTCTCAGGCTCCGTGAAGGAAACAAATCCCCGATCGTGGGCCTGAAGCGTTTAACTTAAATTGAACTACTGTAATGTTTGGCTCTTTTGCATCTTACTTGATGTATAGTGGCACTATCATAATTGCTATTGAGAGTACAACCTCAAAGTCAGGAATTAAAAAAAAACAGTCGCAGCCTGAGATGGAGCCCAAGTCGAGTATTGGAAAACGGCCCTGGCCTTCATTACGTTCGTCCTGGTCTTTTGCCGCTGTTATCAACCCTTCCGTCTTCATTTTCAAGTCACCATTCTTCAACCATCCCCAGGTCTTGTTCCCTGCCTCCTCGTCCTTTTCTCTCAGAAACGTCCCGTGAAGCGGCAAGTTTTGGTCAAGGCGTTTGTCATTCGTCGCAGCTCAGCTCAGCACTGGCGCGCACCAGCCGCTCGAAATCAAGGCGAAGAACGACTTCACGCAGTCTAAGAAATACGTAAATCAGGTGAACAAAGATGATTGCCTTGGTGCAACCTTCCGCAGAAGCTTGTGTGTTTCTTTACCTCTGCTCTAGATCTCTAGCGCACGACCTCTTATGCGAATATGAATAGATGCAGGCATGTAATGAGTGCACAGTGACCAATTTCAGCTAAATGTACATAGGGCTATACATCATGCATGCATGATAACTATGTACATAATGTAAAATGGCGGACCTTTCAAGACGACTGCAACATGACGAGCTATCTTGTTGCTTGAATTCTGCTGCAGATAACGACGTTTTTGTGAATTTGCCAACAGACAGCAGCAAATCTGTTATTTTTCAGCCTGCACCTTTCTGCTCGGTGCTCCTCAGACCAGATATAAAGCTCATAGCGTTAGTCAAGTTGTGACAATTGTCATTTAATTTGTCAATGCAAAACTGGAGGTCGCCGACCAAGTCTGAATTGCAACTGATGAAGCCAGATAGCGTTGTCCACTAATTTAAATTGTTGGAAAAAATCAATCACAATCAATAAAGCAAAGCAAAGGCGAACTAGATCTCCAATTACTCTGATCAGCTGGCAAAAGTTATATTGTTGAGTTGCCGTGTACATGCATGTACGTGTAGCCACATGTGCGTTCAGTTAATCTTTCACCGAACGGCCGACTTAAATTATGCACTTACTAATGTGAACCAATCAAAAAGCGTATTTAAAATATCGGCTCTTGTCATTAACTTAATGAGCACCGCCCAATACAGCTTCTGCGGACGATTGAACCAAGGCGTTTGTTGTGGTTCAGCTGATTTGCATATTTCTTAGGTCAATCTTAGCCTAGATTTCAAGCGGCTGGTGCGCGCTGCGCATGCGCTGAACTGAACGCCTTGATCACGGCTATGAAGCGGCTTGCTTTCCCATTCCCAGGCCCTCTTCTCCTTTCTGGCTCTCTTGTTCGCCCCGACATCCAGATCAATCCTTCAACATATTTCTTGGTCACACGTATGTTTATGCCCCTCACATAGTTTGTGCGCATGCGTACTGAATCCTACTATAGCCCGAAGCCAGTAAAATGGCTCTTGACTCGGACAGGTGGACCCCAGAAGTAATCAAGCTCAGTAAAAAAAGTTTTTTGCCCCTCATTACCATACTGATTAGTATTTAAACACTCACATTCTCTTTTGCTAACTTGCACACGATTAAAATCCATTTTCTGCCAAATTTTGCCCGTCTTTCTTACGTACCTCCAAAATACAGAGTCAGAAGTTCGAAGTGAAGCCAACATTTAAGAGGGGATTTTTTCAGTTTTGCCGAGTTTTCCCTGACATTTCTGTACTTGTGAATAGTGAGGAATATCATTAATGCTCCAATGAGAAAGTATCATGCAAGAAGGAAACAGTGTGGATGAGAACGGAAAGTTTTTGTTTGGGCCTTTTAGTCGGGTAGTTTGACATCGTTGTTCATTATTAGTGCAATGCGGTAAATGTCAACTCGTACCGAAACGCACTCGTCCCCTGCTGTGTGTGCGTGTACGTGTATAGAGTACCGAAGTGAATACGTCACGCGCACAATTAGCGCCAGAACCAGTGCGTGAACCAACACGCGCGCGTACTCCATTCGTTTGTATGGCATCAACTGGTTCTAAATGACGTCGCACTTCGGTACTCAATGCCATGCCCAAGATCCAGACATCTCATTTTTGACCGCTGTCCGGTCATGTTGGACTCAGGGCGGGAATTTGCATCCACATGAAAAATGAACCGTATTTCATACAAATGGCTCTCGATCTTGAAGAAATGAACTGATGGATACAAACGATTCACCGGTCTTCCAGACAGTATCATCGATGACCTGAGGGGAATTCGATAAAAGTGTGAAAATTGGGCACTTAAGTAAGGTGAAAAACACGGAAAACGACGAAAATGGGCCCCAATGAAAAATAAACTTTTTTATCATAAGAGTTACTAGTCTTTCGTGTGGCATCAAAGTTATTTGAAGGTAAACCCGGCAAAATTGTGAAAATTGGACACAAATTCAGCCAAAAAACCGATAATTTTTCATAATTATCCTTTGTCGTAAAATTGACGTTTTCCACTTCTTTGATTAGTTTCCGGAGATCTTTTTTATCAGAAGCTATTATTTATCACCATTTGATAGATTCTTGGCAATTTATTCACACACGAGGTCTTTAAGGGAAATGGCAGGACAAATTCCTCACCGATATGCGTCGTCTGCTAGAATACCAGTTTTCAGACCGACGACATATGTTACTATTGTGCAGGCGCGAATTCACAAACTAAATGAACGCACAGTCTATGGGGACCGAATATACGTGACGTCATTGTTAAGAGGTGTTTTTGTATCTAAGTGTAATTCAAAATACCTGGTGTATTTTTATACTTAAGCTTATTAAACATTGACAGATGGCCCATTAAGAATCGTCTCTTTTAGATGACATAACTACCATCTGAAAATAAAGCTATTATTATTGTTATAAACATTTTATTTCTAACATTTTTGAAGGCATGGGATTCGTACATTGATAACCTGATTGCCCAGTCTAAAGATCAATCCGGAACCACTCATGTTGACCGGGCATGTATCATCGGGCTCGACGGAGGGAGCAAATGGACAACTGATGGTCACCAGAACGCCTTGATTCTGTCTCAAGAGGAATGTACGACCATCGCTGGAGTATTCAAAAGCCAAAACTTCGCACCATTTATGAGTAATGGAGTCACGGCTGAGGGAACGACATACAATTTCCTGCGAGAAGAAGACAAGAAGGTGGTCTACGCCAAGAAGAAAGATTTTGGCGCCCTTACTCTGCAAAAGTCCAAAACGGCCATCGTCATCGCTCACTGTCCAGAGGGACACCAGCAGGGAAACGCAAACAAAGCTGTGGCCGTCATCGCTGAATACTTGGAATCCTTAGGAATGTAAAACACACACTAGAAAAGCTTTCGTGTCAGTGGAATTACTGACAAATTTCATCCACAATCTGGAAGATATAATCTGATTTTCGTATGAAGCCCTACCAAAGTGACGGAGAAAGGGTAGGCCTAGGAATAGGTGGCAAAGTATCAGAGAATTAGGTATTGTGATCATTATAATAGTATAGTTTTAATAATTAGGCAGCAGCAACTGGAATTAGCTCCTGAATATAAATGCAATCCAGTTGCTATAGCGTAAATGCGTTTATTTCTTTGCTGTACGTTTAAGATTTCAAGTCTTTAGACAAACACTTCCAGGTGATGGTATTTCGGATTTTTTTCACAAAGGTAATTTGAATGTGAGGACTGTGTATTCTGTTTTCCTAAATCTAATCGAAAAATTGTTCTTTCGTTTAATTGAGCTGAAGGGCAGAAATATACTCGAGGTCAGCCATTTATGACATACAATTATAAAAGCAACCATTTTCTGGCGATTTTCGTGGAACGTTCGTTGTGAGGTTTCAGAAAATAAGTATAATGCTTTCAGTTTAGATCATAACGTAAACAGAGGCCGTAGCTGTCCTTAGTTCTTGTGAGTCGAGTCCTCGTTGGATGGGTTAGTCAGTCGGTACCGTAAAACGCTGGCCCAGTAAATGGAAGGTAAAAATCAGGCGACAAATAGTTACGATCGTCAAATTGTATCGCTTCTATGACGGTCCCATGGCTTTCGGGCTTCATGTTTTATCAATACACATTACATCATAAGTAGATGAGTTCCCTGACCTGAAGATTCCCGAGACTCTCTTGATAAAATCTTAGAGGTCAGGTACCGCAAAGTGCAGTCCGGTCAATCCAAAAATGTGAAGGCTCACCAGGGATGCCCTGTGAGGGGCTGGGTTGGAGCAATTTTACTTGCTCTCATTTATTTCCTTTTTTGGGATGCACTTACCACAATACACAATGACACAAAATACACAAGAAAGAAACTGTTTTAGAGATAGAACAAAATATTTAACATATTATGGCAAAATCGCCAGTATGGCTTGCTTTCCAAATTGTACTATCTGACTAAGCATATAAATTGTAATTGAAGCTCTATGAAATACTTCCATAAGTCGAGAACTTAGAGATTATTAGGGTAATTGTTTCAACTGATTATCTTCTAGTCCGGGTCCTACAGTGCATTATCTTTACTTCATCCTGTGCAGGAATAGTGTATTTGGAGCGATGACACCTGCCTTTGCCTTCGTGTGGCTAAGCTATTAGTAGTACCTCGCGCATACTGCGGGCCTGTCACAAGCGACCGAACAGTTTGTTCATAATCCATTTTAGTGTGCGATGCGTTGAGTTGGGACATACAGCGCGTTCGCATTGCCTGTCGTTCATTCCGGGGTTAGTTTTCTACCGGGAACTGCCCATGTAAGAAGCTTCAAGACCAGTCAAGATTCCAAGCATAACTCCAGGGCAAAGCACTATGAGAGTACCCCTTGCGAAAGTTGACGATAATATGCCATCGAGACTTCAGTTATACAGTTTCAGACAAACGATGCTGCGCACGCTACCATTCTGAACTTTTAGCTACAAGCAAGAGACTAATGTAAGTTTAGCCCTAGCTATAGAGGGCGTTGTTTACCCGATGTTGCTAATTTTACAAGGACCACAATAAACCACACAGACAGTGCTGTTTTCATGATTGAGAGTAACCCATTCGCCTCAAGACAATTGTTTATTTTCATTGTCTCCCCTTTTGAATAAAATTCTCTGGACACTAAATCCGCTAACTGGATTCCAACAAACACGGAGACTTAAAACTGCTTAAGTGAAAGCCCATAAAACTGCTGTCAATCCGGAATCGTTACAGTATGAACTAGCCTTCACTTGTATTTCGCCAATAATATTTAGCCCCTTTTTTACCATTCAATTCAGTACAGTATCCCCTGTCTTTAGCGCAAATGGGCATGCGTTCAGACATCTGAACAAAACTAAAATTAATTTACTGAATTTACTTGTAGATTTTGGCGTATCGGCTCCGTTGATGCATTATTTTAGAATACAAAAGTGTCAAATTTAGAAAATCGAAACTATGGCATATACGCCTCGAGCAGGATCAAAAGAGGGCGTGTTAATGCGCGATTGCCGCAGAGCACGATGAGTACGTGCAACGAATTTAGTCTGGATGGGGGAGGAAGGCTGTTGTGCGACAAGCGCCCCCTACGTTCAAACTCTTCTCATTCAATGTTGTGCAGCGACAGCGTGCACATCCTTTGTTTCTTAGCTGCGTGAAGATCAGATGGACCACGATCCACGAACAGCTGGCAATAATTTTTTATTAATAATTTATTAATTTCAACTATGTGTTTCAACCCGTGTGATATA